>NW_024387038.1:2475774-2813168 GCF_900408965.1 Simochromis diagramma | reverse complement strand
AAAGTGAAAGCAGGAAATGACAAATGTAGCACAGCAGCAGCGTTTAACACGTCTGAGCGGAAACAGAAACTCGGGGATGAACATCATTCATAGAACAACTTCCAGCTTCTTTGCTCGGCTACGTTGGATGGATTTGCATTTAAAGAGGCAACAAGACTAAAATGGTTAGGGTCAGGAGGTCAAAGGTCAGAGCTCCTGTGGGTCTGAGGGCGGCCTCACGCTGGAGAAGGAGGAAGGAGTCGGACCTGAGCCAGTGTTTGACATGAACACATCAGCACGGCTGTCAGTGAGCCTAACGACAGCCGTTAGCACATTTCAGTGTTTCAGTCATAAAAACACTCCGTCACTGTGGTGGTTACAGTGACATCATGCAGTTTGTGCTTTGACCTCCAGAGGGCGACAAATCAGCACAGACAGAGAGCTCCATTCAAACTTGCTGCAATCAGGAATAATTCTTCAAATATATCACAGTGTTTGAGCAGTTATGATATCAGGGACAATCTAGACAGGTGTGACAATACTGAACATGTCACATGACACACCTCAAACACATGTGACCACCCTCAGTCTGCACTTTCATTCATGACTTCAACAGGTTGAAACGGCTTTGAAGAAGCAGCGTTAGGTGTTTCCTTCCTGCCAAAGTTTTCTTTCATTCCTGAACTTCGTGGAGTGGAGCTTGTTGTTGGTGCCTCTGTGTGAAGAAACTGTAAGTTTGCTTTGTTTCCTCCTTAACAGGAACTTTACTGTTTGTTTAGCTCAGGTTTGATTTTTTCACACAACAACTGTGTGTCTTTTATTTCCGGTCTCCCATTAAAGTCAGTCTGTAATGTTTGCCAACGAGGCCAGATGTGTCCGCCATTTTCTGTTAGTTTGTGATCAGAGTCACACTAAAAATTTAATTGGCCTGAGCTCACCTGGAGAGACTCTGAGCTCTGAGTGTTTATATTTACACGGACCCTGGAGACGATAGTGACTTGAAATGAATATTTTCTATAGATGGTGTTAGATATAATGTTATATATGTTATGTCAATATGTCGGTGTAATACTGCGCCACAACTGTTCACACTGAAACAAAGATGAGGACACAAAGGGTTCGGCTTAGATGGAACAAAGGTTACTGTTAAATTTAAAATGGTCTCTTAAGAAATCAAAACCTTTAAAATGCTTGCATATCAGTCACAGACATTAACATTAAATAATATGATAAAAATTATAATATATTTATTATTTATATTATTAATCTATATATTAATATTTTTATATTTTTTTATTTTTTTTTTTTTTTATTTTTATATTTTTTTTTTTATTTTTTTAAATCTTTGGCGTTTTTCTTGTGGAACGTCAGTCTTAGGTTTTTTATTTTGTACTAGGTCTGTTTCCTTCCCTGCAGTGCTTACTCCTTTGTTTTTTGGTTACCTTTTTGGTGGGCGTCTTTGGGGTGGTAATTGTAGTATGAATTATGTCGTGTTACGTTTTATGATGGTACTGTATCCGTCATTTACCATTTGGTGGTATTCGTCAGTTTCTGTGTGGTCTTTTCCTTTTCATGCGCTTGGCCTCTCTTTTTTGGTATTCCCACCCGTGGACCCCAACAAAACACACATTAAGAGGCTCTAATGCTGTGTCCATCTCACGGCCCAGGTCACCTCTACTTACGGCTCATGTGAAGAAATGTTTTATAAACGTATCAAAAAATGATTTAACAGGGCTTTGGAGTTGATGTAACGCTGCAGTGCATTGTGGGAGCGCGGGCTATTGAGAAGGACACGAATCAAAACAAACACACTGTGTTGGACGGACAACTGCCAGAACCAGCTTAATCAGCTCTCAAAAGTCAAAGGACTGTGTCGGGACCGATGCACTGGACACCAAATAATAAATAAATCACATAATACAAAAAACTGCTATTTACATCAACATAAATAGCTTTTTTTTTTTTAAGGAAACAACACAAAACAGGCAAACCACAACACAATAAAAAAAAAATATGAAAACTAAAAGAAGATGCACCTCTGTCAAGGGACCTGCATGAAAAACCGAACCTTTATTCTGCAACGGAAAATAGTTGTGGATGATACAACCTTTCAATGGGACCTTGTGGTCCCGATCTCTCTCTCTCCCCCCCCGCCTGTTCCTGTGCTACTGAGTGTAACTACCGCCCCTCCCCCTCTGCCCAGCGCAAAGCACAAGGCTGGCGGGCTTTTCATTTCTAACCAGGGTCATCTGTGCAGCAACATTTCTCATGTGGCACTTTTCCTTGATCAGATCTGTTTGAGCTTCTAGTTTCAGACGGAAGCAGTAAAAACACTGAGATCACAGCATTCAAACTCTTTAAACACACAGAGTCAGACTGCTGATACTGACTGGTCACACATGAAGTCACAGTTCAAGATTTGTCTCCAAATCTGCACAGAGACATAAAAACTGTGCTGGATTGAGTGCAATGTTTCATTGATGCTGATAATAATTAATGTGTCATGACAAGGGCGTAGATTTGGCATGGACGGAAGGGACGTGTCCCCACCAATAATTTGATCTCTTCGAGTAAATAAAAACAAACCGATAGAAAGAAAAAAAACGATCTGTCAGCGTCTCATTCACCCAGCGGAGCAGAAAGAGTTAAATTACGTTCATACTGGACAAATATGGCCAATGTGATTGGCTGAGCCTTTCAGGGAGCTCTGTTTAGTTTCAGCAGCGGCAAACCTGCGCTGCGAGGAGGAGAGGAGGACGGCAGCAAAGAGGAAGAACCTGGATATAAGAAAGTGTTTTTCAAAGAAACCTGTGAGTCACTTAAAGCCAAGTTCACTCATAAAATGTGTCACAATAACGTTACAGGCTATGCTAGGCTTTGGCCCACATCAGTCTGAAACTGTATGTAACCATGAATAACGTGTTTTGGAAACTAACTGCACAACAGGCAGCACTATCAGTTCTCTCAGTCTCAGAGCAGCATTTCTAATTTTGATTGAAACTGTCAGAAAACAGCAGCCTCGAGCAGCCCGGATATTAGTTTACAGAGGTTGTTAAAATTATATGTCCAACGTTAAAATGTTGGTGACACAATAATTTCATCCTAATGGCACTGACGTATTCATAGGTTCATTTTTGAGACAAAATATCATGAGGTAGTCATGATTTTGCAAATATTCCACCTGGTAGTGCAGTTTGCACAAATTGTTTTGAAAATGCACTCAGCCTACAAACATTACTGACGAGCCAAGATCTGCACAAAGTGACAGAAACACTGAAGCAGCTCCACATTCAGTTAAATCCTTCCCAAATCAAAAACCCTGGATTAACGGAGATGTTCGCGCGGCACTGGTGGCACGGAGCACCGCCTTTGCCTCCGCGAACACATCGGACTACAAACACGCACATTACCAACTCCGGAAGACGATCAAAGCAGCCAAACGTGAGTACAGGGACAGGGTGGAGCAACAGTTTGACAACCCTCGGAGTATGTGGCAGGGACTAAACACGATCTACTTTAGAGGGAAAACCAGCACACCGCAGACCACGGCCTCTCTGTGTGAGGATCTAAACGTATTCTACGCTAGATTCGACACAGCGAACACCATGAGACCGGACAGTGTGCGCACCGCGGATGACGTCAGTGCGCACACTGTGTCTGAGGAGGATGTGCGGAAGTGCTTCAGGAAGGTGAACGCACGCAAAGCTACAGGTCCGGACGGGATTCCCGGCCGCGTCCTCAAGTCATGCGCGGCTCAGCTGGCTGGAGTGTTCACGCACATCTTCAACCTTTCCCTCTCTCTGTCTGTAGTCCCAGCCTGCTTCAAAATGGCCACCATCGTCCCTGTACCCAAATCCTCCACCATCTCCTCATTGAACGACTGGCGACCTGTAGCCCTGACCCCCATCGTAAGCAAATGCTTCGAGAAGCTGGTCAGGGACTTCATCTGCTCTGCACTACCCGACTCACTGGACCCTCTACAGTTTGCATACCGCCACAACAGGTCCACTGATGATGCCATAGCCCTGACACTACACACTGCCCTGTCACACCTGGAGAAGAGAGACACGTATGTGAGGATGCTGTTTGTAGATTACAGCTCAGCATTCAATACCATCGTTCCCTCGAAGCTGGATAGGAAACTGCAGGATCTAGGACTGAGCAGCTCCCTCTGCAGCTGGATCCTTAGCTTCCTGTCTGACAGACGCCAGGTGGTCAGACTGGGCAGCATCACCTCATCCCCCATCACACTGAACACTGGTGCTCCACAGGGGTGTGTACTGAGCCCTCTCCTGTACTCACTCTACACCTACGACTGCACGGCCACTAACAACTCCAACATCATTGTGAAGTTTGCGGACGACACTACAGTGGTGGGTCTTATCACCAACGGTGATGAGACGGCTTACAGGGAGGAGGTCAGCGCCCTGACCCACTGGTGTCAAGACAACCATCTCACCCTCAACGTCGCAAAGACAAAGGAGTTGATAGTGGACTTCCGGAGGTGCAGAGAAGTACACACCCCCATCACCATCAACGGCGCTGCTGTGGAGAGAGTGAGCAGCTTCCGCTTCCTTGGTGTACATCTGGCTGAGGATCTTACATGGTCAGTACACACAAACAAAACAGTGAAGAAGGCGCAGCAGCGCCTCTTCTTTCTCAGGAGACTGAAAAGATTCGGCATGAGCCCCCGCATCCTCAGGACCTTCTATCACTGTGCCATTGAGAGCATCCTCACTGGATGCATCACCACCTGGTATGGCAACAGCACCGCCTACAACTGCAAAGCTCTCCAGCGAGTAGTGGGTGCTCTGAACGGATAATTGGAGGTGAGCTTCCCTCCCTCCAAGACATCTACAGGAAGCGCTGCCTGAGGAAAGCGGGGAGGATCATCAAGGACTCCAGTCACCCCAGCCATAAACTGTTCAGACTGCTTCCATCAGGAAGGAGGTTCTGCAGCATCCGGTCCCGTACCAGCAGACTGAGAGACAGCTTCTTCCACCAGGCCATCAGACTGCTGAACACGTCATAGACACCTCAGCTTCACTACTGGAACTTTAACATTATGCACTCCATACTGTACAGTAATGCCACTGTTTTGCACATGTCTCAACTCTGTATATTTTATATATTTTATTTATTGTTTACTCTATTTAATTTGTAAAATATGTGTACACACACACACACACACACACACACACACACGTAGAAAAATATTTAGTGTACACATCCAGAAATGCATATACTATTATATATTGTACATATATTTATTAGTTTCAGATGTAGCCATTCTTGTATTTTGCTTGTTTACATTATTGTATTTTGCACAACTCTGTTGCTTGTGAAGCTCGCACACAAGAATTTCACTCACATGTGCTGTACCAATGTACCTGCACATGTGATGTGACAATAAAAGTGATTTGATTTGATTTGACATTTTATTCTTATTGTCATGTTTGTCCTGTTTGTCAGGTGACAGAAGAACCAACACAAAGCTCAGAGAGCAATGGTGATACAAGATCACAGGTGAAACTGGAGGATGACCTGATGGTTCATAACTGTATTTGAAGCACATGTGTGACTGCATGTATGTGGAGTGTCTCACTGTTATTCATCAGGTGACAGAGGCAGCTCTGCCATGTTGTAGCTCAGACAGAGGTGAAGAGGCGAACTCACAGGTAACTGACTGAGTTGGTGCTGTAGATTAACTAGTATTTATTATCATGACAACTGTCAGGCTGCTGATGTAAATTGTTTCATTAGTGTATATTTGACAAAGAATCTGAATTGACATGTCTCACTTTTATATGGCACAAATCAATGTGTTATTTTATCAGGTGGCAATATGTCCTAGTGCAGTCAGAGGGGAGGAGCCAGGGCCAAAGGTGAGGCCCATCAAGCACAGAATAATAATTTAATCTGAGGATAAAACGCAGGTACTGAGGCTGAAAGAAGCTTCAGTGCTCTCAGAAGACTAAAAACATGGCTAAGGTCAACAATGACTCAAATGAGATTAAACAATGCTGCTGTGTGTCCACCAGCAGAGACTGGACAGTACAGATGGAAAACCAATATGCCAGCAGTTTACCTCAGTTAGTGAGAGGAGCAGGCCTGTGTTTGGCTGCTTCACATAGAGGACATTGAGTTGTTGTGTGGGCACCAGTAGTATTAATGTCTGTTGCTGTAACAGTTGCTGTAACTGAAGTAATGTTGTTAAGTCCTTAAAGTCATATTCTTTATTGTCATGACTGTATTTGAAGCTATTTTTATGTTTGTATGATACCTGATTTATATGAAATATGGCTGAAATAAACTAAAGCCTAAAATACTTAGTCAGTCATTTATTTAATAGTAATTTAACATTATATAATTCACATATAAAACTATGAATTGTGATTTTAAATGGTTTAAAAGCATGTAGAATAGCACATGTAGGCAAGTATATTTACTTCTTTTTTTTATTATCAAGAAGCAAAGACAAAAAGGGAAAAAATAAGAAACAGGGCAGCGTTCGGTGGCTGAATCATCCGTCCCCACCAACGCCTAAACCAAATCTACGCCCTTGTGTCATGATGTGTGAAGAGCACAGAGGGATGCTATGCACTAAAACACCTTCCTGTTCCTTAAACAAGCCACAGCTTGTTTCATGTTCTTATGCTGCTCATTTATTGTAGTCCGAAAGTGAAAGTACACCAGAATATTACAGCTAACAAGTAAACACTGACATACATCTTCCCCACTATCACCAAGTACTTGCTCATATGGGGTTGTCTGATAGCTAAAGCTTTCTCCAGAACACTGTAGCTATTGGGGTATCTGGGTCATCATCACAGTGTTTTTGTATTTATGATTTGAATTTTGTTTGTTCATTATAGTGTTCTCTGTGTGACTGGTTCCTAGTTTAGTTATCTGTATTTCTAGTCTAGGTTTTCTGGTGTTTGGTCCCGTTCACCTTGTCTTTATGTTTATTTTTCTGTTCCTCGTCATGTTTATTTGCCTTGCTCTCTCGTCCCTCTGGTTATGTTGTTAGGTCATCTGAGTCTTTAGGCTTTCATTGTCTTGCCTCCCTGCTGTTCCATACCCCATGTGTAGTCTTGTCTCTATATTTATTCCCTTGTTCCTCAGTCATGTGTCTGTCACTCCTGTCGTTGCCTGTACCCAGTCTGCGTCTCAGAGTCTGTGTTTTTCTGTACTTCCTGTTTTACTTTGATAGTCTCCTGTCGGTGTGAGTTGTGTTCTGTTTTGTTTTGTGTTCTGTTACCTGCCGTGTTTCCAGGTGTTCCCTTTTTGCTCTGTTTCCCTCTTGTATTTATTGTGTTCGTCTTCCTCTGTTCAGCATCACACTGTCCATCATTCCCCACTGTGTGGTTCTGCCTGTCTGTTTAGTTCATGTGTATTCCAGTTTGTTTTCTTCTTCTTGAGTCCAGCAATAAAGCTGAGTTCTGTAGGTCATTCTGCATTGTGTGTCAAATATTCTGCCTGCTGCACACAGTGTATGGCAGTAGGCTCTTTACAGAATAAACACAGTAGACAATTTGGTGCTATATTGATAAACTTGAAGTGAATCAATTCTCCCCCGTGTCTGCGTGGGTTCTCTCTGGGTACTCCGGACAGCTGGGATAGGCTCCAGCGCCCCCCCGCGACCCTGAAAAGGAAAAGCGAATGGATGGATGGATGAATCAATTATTTTTCTAGGATGGCTGCTTAGATTTATTTTCTCTCATATTTTTTCCCAGGTATCATCACATCTGCTTGATCCTCACAGCTCATTATGGCAACACAGTGAGTACTATTAAAACAACTGAACAAATTATGAGGTATATAGTGGTTTGCAAAAGTATTCAGCCCCTTTAAACGTTTCCACATTTTGTCACATTACAGCCACATACATGAATCAATGTTATTGGAATTCCACGTGAAAGACCAACACAAAGTGGTGCACACGTGTGAAGTGGAACAAAAATCATACATGAATCCAAACATTTTTTACAAATAAATAACTGAAAAGTGGGGTGAGCGTAATTATTCAGCCCCTGAGTCAATACTTTGTAGAACCACCTTTTGCTGCAGTTCCAGCTGCCAGTCTTTTAGGGTCTGTCTCTACCAGCTTTGCACATCTACAGACTGAAATCCTTACCAATTCTTCTTTGGAAAGCAGCTCCAGCTCAGTCAGATTAGATGGACAGCGTTTGTGAACAGCAGTTTTCAGATCTTGCCACAGATTCTCGATTGGGTTTTAGATCTGGACTTTGACTGGGCCATTCTAACACATGGATATGTTTTGTTTTAAACCATCCCATTGTTGCCCTGCTTTATGTTTAGGGTCGTTGTCCTGCTGGAAGGTGAAGCTCCGCCCCAGTCTCAAGTCTTTTGCAGACTCCAAGAGGTTTTCTTCCAAGACTGTCCTGTATTTGGCTCCATCCAGCTTCCCATCAACTCTGAAGAGAAGCCCCCCCAGAGCATGATGCTGCCACCACCATATCTGACAGTGGGGATGGTTCAGAGTGATGTGCAGGGTTAGTTTTCCACACATAGTGTTTGCATTTTGGTCTCATCTGACCAGAGCAGCTTCTTCCACATGTTTGCTGTGTCCCCCACATGGCTTGTGGCAAACTGCAAACGGGACTTCTTATGGTTTCCTGTTAACAATGGCTTTCTTCTTGCCACTCTTCCATGAAGGCCAACTTTGTGCAGTGCACGACTAATAGTTGTCCTATGGACAGATTCCCCCACCTGAGCTGTAGATCTCTGCAGCTCGTCCAGAGTCACCATGGGCCTCTTGGCTGCATTTCTGATCAGCGCTCTCCTTGTTCGGCCTGTGAGTTTAGGTGGACGGCCTTGTCTTGGTAGGTTTACAGTTGTGCCATACACCATTTCTGAATGATCGCTTGAACAGAGCTCCGTGGGATGTTCAAGGCTTGGGAAATCTTTTTGTAGCCTAAGCCTGCTTTAAATTTCTCAGTAACTTTATCCCTGACCTGTCTGCTGTGTTCTTTGGACTTCATGGTGTTGTTGCTCCCAATATTCTCTTAGACAACCTCTGAGGCCGTCACAGAGCAGCTGTAAAGCACGACAAAGCACGTACAAACCCCAAAACGAATACTTTTGCAAGCCACTGTATACACTAAACAAAATGGGGCAACCTTTTTTTTTAGCAAAAGGTTTGCTCTTTCTTTTTTCATGTAGTTAATGACATAACATGTTGGCATAGCACCAGTAAAGTATAGGACTGTCAAACAAGCAATGAACTAATGATTCAAATATTTGTGTTTCGATGTAAACAAAAAACCCTCACAGAATCAGTGAAAGCCTATTGACAGAGGGATAGGCTCTAGCGCCGCCCGCGACCCTGGAAAGGATAAGCAGAAGCGAATGGATGGATGGATGTTCATCAGTTCCTGCTCATGTCTAGCTCAATCCCACCTAACCCTTTTCAACCCATTTGGACAGCTACTCCTGTCCCCAGAATCTATCACTGTGATTACTCCAGACTCTGATTCACTGCTGTAGTTTTATAACCTTTCGTAGTTGTGAATGTCCTCTGACTGAAATTCTTTTATAGTGGTAATGTTTTGAGCACAGGCAACAGAAGCTCAATGATCAAACTCAAAAGTTGCATTTTATGGTTTATTTTTCCAGTTTGGCAAGCGATAACAAATATCCATCTTTCTTCCTTCCGGCTGCTTCTCCTGCTTTGATAACAAACCATAGGCCCACCCCAGTGCATGCTGGTCCTATACCAGTCCCTTTAGTTATACAAAATGGCCCTACAGTTCTTTCTGACTGACTTAATGTTGTGGAAATTTTAATAATAACCTGCAACACACCCAGTGAGCTTGATTTGAAGTGGGTTTAATAAACACAATGCAATGTGGAGAGAGCATCCCAGTGAAACACCAGGACCATCTCTGAATTGTGGCCACCGCCCTTACATCTTATATACAGACACACAGACAAAGAACATCCACAGACTCTTACATGTTGGCCCACATTCCACAGCAGATCAATTATTAGCAGATCCTTAACTGTTCATTCCACATACATACAAACTGGTGACAGGAGTGCTCTTACTATACTAAAGTGATATGGTTAAAATATGTGATTAATACATGAGAAAAGAAATCTGCCACCACACTTAACATGAAAAACAATAACACAAAACAAAATGAAGCAAAATATTAACCTACAATTAAAACTTGTAAATAACCCAAAAACATAAACTGTCAGGGTCGGTGACCCAGTGTTTTCAGTTTTGTTCATGTTCAGTTTATTTTGCCACTTCCATGTGCTCACTCCTGCTTTTCCTGTGTCAGCTCGTCTTGTGTCATTAGCCAGATTATGTTCAGCTGTGTACTCACCGCTCTCTCATTATCATCCTCATCAGTCTGTGTATTTAAGCCCTCTGTTTCTACTCGTTCACTGTCGTGTCATTGATGTTATGTTGTCCTTCCTGTGTGTTCCCTCAGTTCAGTCCGCCATTCTGTTGTCCAGCCAGTCAGTGTCCGTTCACCCTCTGTTCATCCACTCCTGATAATAAACCTTCACCAGTCTTCACCTACCTGCGAGTCCTGCGTTTGGGTTCCTTCTTCCTCGCCTCCACACCATGCCTGACATAAACAAACCAAAAACAAATCACAAAAATAAAGAATAACAACAAATGCGTTCAAATCAGAAAATTCTAGATTTCATTTGTTGGTGTCATAGCCTTTTCCAAAACAGAAAAACAGTCCAAGAAAATGCTATGGGTGGCAACAGGATTGTTGGGTTGATTTTTGGTTTGTATTTTACCACGAAATAAATACCATATATTTTCAAAGAATCAAGTCGGAAGTGTGTTCTGAAAAAATCTTTTACAACTTAAACATAAATGAAAGTTAACTTAATATGATTACACAAATCATTTTAACACCTCCCTTTGTCCCAGCTGACATTTGACCAAAAAAACAAACATTTCCTCCACACCCCTCTAGTGTGCTCTTAATCCCCTAATTAATGGGAGGATCCAAAAGTTACCAGATAAATCCCTTTTCTAAAAGTATAAGTAACTACAGATTTACGTAGCAAAACTAGCTAAGTCTATTCTTACTGTTTTAAAGAAAAACCAAAAATGAATAGAAATTTTGATTCCTAAAAAGTCAATAAAAATGTGCACAGAACTGCTCATACATAGGCAAACTGAGACAAAATAATACTAGACTAAACAGCAGCATGAGTTGTGACTTTAAGTGATGATTTGAGGGTAAAGGTGAAAAACCATTCGCCAAGCTTGAGAATAAACATTCAAAGCCAATAAACTCTGAAAAGTCATCAGAAACATTGTGACAGAGGGGGAAAACACTTCAGTTACACAAATTATATCATTTTTTATTTACATAATCTATGTTTTATCTAAAGGAAATATGAGAGCATCATCTCCAAGAGTGATCAGAGATCTGATGGACCTCCTGCTGTCTACCAGCTGAGACCAAAGACACAGAAGTTTGGAACTCTGACAAGAATCACTGTTGGAGAAAAAAATCAATACAAGACAAACAGAACCATCTTACTGGTGGGAGAAACAGGAGCAGGAAAATATACTCTGATCAACGCTCTGCTCAACTACACTATGGGAGTGAAGTGGGAGGATAGAGTCTGGTTTCAGATCATAGAGGAGGAGAAAAGTCAGACATCAGATGTGATGGTGTACGAGATCTTTGGTTTTGAAGATGAAACTCTGCCCTACTCTCTGACCATCATCGATACTCCTGGATATGGAGACACCAGAGGGACTGAAGAAGATGACATCATCAGTGAAAAATTATTGGATTTGTTTGGATCAGAGGATGGAGTCCATGAAGTTCATGCAGTGGGTTTGGTCATGAAGGCGAGTGATAATCAATTGTTTGACCGACTGAAGTACATCTTAGATTCGGTTATGCCTCTGTTTGGAAAAAACATGGAGAAAAATATCATAGCTCTGATCACACACTCAGATGGAAGAAGACCTAAAAACCCTCTTCAAGCTCTTGAAGCTGCAGGAATTAAATGTGCCAAAAATGAGAATAATCAGCCAGTTTTCTTCCAGTTTGATAACTGCCAGCTTGAAGATGAGGAAGAAGAATTTCTGAAGCCAATTTTTGAAAGATCAGAGAGAGGAATGAAAGAGTTCACAGCCTTCCTGAAAGAAACTACACCTGTGAAGCCAGAAGCATCTCCTGAAGTGTTAAAAGAAAGTATCAGACTGACAGCCTGCATCCAAAACCTGCAAGAAAGAATCAGATTCACTGAAGTGAAACAAAGAGAGATAAAACAGAGTCAGGAAGCTCTGGAGAAACATGACAACATGATGACTGAAGAGGTCCCTCCATTTGTTGCTGAAGTTTTTAAACATAAAGAACCTATCAGAGCAGAGATGTGTGGGCCGGGTTTTAAAGCAGCTGTCAGCTGTACAGTCTGTGA
Source organism: Simochromis diagramma (assembly GCF_900408965.1). NCBI lineage: Eukaryota > Metazoa > Chordata > Actinopteri > Cichliformes > Cichlidae > Simochromis > Simochromis diagramma. Next base: position 2,800,751 of record NW_024387038.1, on the reverse strand, counting down.
GGAGAACTGTCACTATCCTGGATGCACGGTGCCCTTAAATCACTGTGAGGTCTTTATAGATGGTCTCTGCACGTCATGTACCAGGAAGTGTCCTGGATCAGATCATGTGAAAGGAAAGTGGAGATATGTGACCAGGATAAGGAGAGGTCAGAAGAATGAACCATCAACAAAAGAGAAGGATGTTCATTTACTTGGAAAGGAAATGAAAGTGCTGACAGCAGAGAAGTCCCAGTTCCTGGATGAGTCCTACCAACATGTTGTCAGACTGGAGCAGATCGCTCTGAAAGCTGATTCAGTGTCCACTATGGTCCACTTGGACTACCTGATTGAGAAGATGGAGGAGAAAGGAAACACAGAGAAGGTCCAGAAACTGGAGGAGATGAAAAGGAGAGAGGACGAAGGAGCCAAAGCACAGCGGTATGTTAAACTGACAGCACTTACAGAAGAGTGTCTGACTTTTATAATTATTATTAATGTATACATTTTAATTGTAAGGATTATTATTAATAACTATTTTCTTTTCAAAGGTACATGATAATTAAAAGTTGTGGGAAATATATCCTCTTTATTAAGCTTGAGTAGTGGCATTTTGGTAAAACTTTTATAAAATGAAGTAATTATAATCGTTTTCTTAGACATATTGCAAAATGTGTTCATAAAAAGTTGGCTTTAGATGATTCGTGGTGAAAGGTGACACAGAGTGTAGTAAAGATCAGGGCATGCATGCTTACACACGCACACAGCAAGTAGACTCATTTCTAGGTTAGAGTTAAGCCATAATTTTGCTTGTCACTGCAATTTGTACCTGCAGAGCGACAGTTTTTTACAGAACGTGCTCATGATCTTCCAGAGATAAGTGAGAAGAAGAACAAATAACAGGAAACACCTGGTGTGAAGACGGTGAAAATGTCTCTTTAAGTGTGTTAAAGTTTGTCAACAAAGAAGTGTGGTGACTGTCATTAACTGTAACTTATGCATGTTAGGTATCTGCTTGACGCAAGAAAGGGCGTGAACCCTGACATTTAAAAATCATTTGAAGTGTGCTTTCTAGTGGAGATTTATGCTGAGGATTGTGATGGTGTATTTCTTCCCACACGTGTGTTTGATAAAATCATTGTTTTGACACATCTGGACCAGTGGTTGTTTGTCTCACACATCAATCAAAAGAATTGGAGACAAAGTGTACAGATTAATGTCGCTGCTGAAAGACATCAGTGAAAGTTTGTGCTGGGTTTGTTTCACCCTCAGCATTCAAACTGTTACTTCTCTCAGCGTGACACAACACTAATGAACTCGATCACAGAAACCACATTTCTGTGATCGATGAAGAGCATGAGTGTCACAAATAATGACAATAAAAACTACAAATGAAACTGAAACTGTAGGAATCCAGGCCAGCAACAGCTGTGACCCACTTAGATGGTGTCATGCCAGCCCAATGAAAGGTTGAGGGAGAAAAGAAATGTATTCAGCCTGTGAATTACTAATAAAGAAATGAAAAAAAAAGCTGTCTTCTGATCATGTGGGCAGCGTGCTGTCAGCTTCCACAGTCACCTTTGTCTCAGAAATATATAACGTATAATTTAAAATATCAGTGTGACCACTAATGCTTTGGGAGAGCAGACAGAAAAAATATGAATCTAAATGGTTAAAAGAAAAAATCGTTTAATTTTATGTGACTTTTGATTCTGAGCAGAGATGGATCGGCTCAGTTTTAAATGTTAAACTGTAGTAACATGTTCATAATGTTTACATGTGTACTGAAGACATTTTGTTCTTTTCTCTGCAGGATCAGTTTGAACTCATCACCACATGAAGACATCATCTTAAACAGTTTTCTCATCAGTTCAGCACCCCCTGATGTCTACCAGCTGAGACCAAAGACACAGAAGTTTGGAACTCTGACAAGAATCACTGTTGGAGAAAAAAATCTATACAAGACAAACAGAACCATCTTACTGGTGGGAGAAACAGGAGCAGGAAAATCTACTCTGATCAACGCTCTGCTCAACTACACCATGGGAGTGAAGTGGGAGGATGGAGTCTGGTTTCAGATCATAGAGGAGGAGAAGAAGAAAGATCAGACAGAAGGTCAGACAAAAGGTCAGACAGTAAGTCAGACATCAGATGTGATCGTGTACGAGATCTTTGGTTTTGAAGATGAAACTCTGCCCTACTCTCTGACCATCATCGATACTCCTGGATATGGAGACACCAGAGGGACTGAAAAAGATGACATCATCAGTCACAGATTATTGGATTTGTTTCGATCAGATGATGGAGTCCATGAAGTTCATGCAGTGGGTCTGGTCATGAAGGCGAGTGATAATCGACTGAGTGACCGACTGCTGTATGTCTTTGATTCAGTGACGTCTTTGTTTGGAAAAAACATGGAGAAAAACATCATAGCTCTGATCACACACTCAGATGGAAGCAGACCTGAAAATGTTCTTGAAGCTCTTGAAGTTGCAGCAATTAAATGTGCAAAAAATGAGAAGACTGAGCCTGTTCACTTCCTGTTTAATAACTCACAGTATGAAGACCGAACAGAAGAAAATACGTCTTCAAAGCATTCATGGGAACTTACACAGGAAAACATGAATCAGTTGACAGACTTCTTGGGAAAATCTAATCCTCAAAAACTGATGAAAACAGGTGAAGTGCTAAATGAACGAATCAGACTGAAAGCCTGCATCCAAAACCTGAAAGAGAGAATCGAGCTGGCTGAACTGAAACAGACAGAAATCAGACAGATGCAAGAAGCTCTGAAGAAACATGAAGAAAAACAGAGAGAAGAAAAGAAAAATCTTGAAGAAGTTAAAGGAATCCACGAAACTCTAAAGAGCCAAGGAGAACAGAAACATGAAGAAGCTCAAAAAATCCAACAAACTATGAAGGAACATGAAGCAGAGATGAAGAGGAATGAGAGGTTCACTGTAGAAGTTGATGAGCCCTACAAAGTGAAAGATCCCATTGATAGTGGGATGTGGGGTTTAGTTTTTTATGAAGCAGCCGTCTGCTGTACAGTCTGTGAGGAGAACTGTCACTATCCTGGATGCACAATGGGCTGGAAACCTGCACACTGTGAAGTCATGAAAAGAGGTCGCTGCACTGTTTGTACCAACAAGTGTCCTGCATCAGATCATGTGAAAGAAAAGTGGACATTTGTGACCAAGACAAGGAGGGTAATGAAGACGAATGAAGAAATGAAAAAGACGTATGAGAAGAATGAGCTAGAATGTGAGGTACAGAGGCGTGAGTTAAAAACTCTTACAGAGGAAGTGAACAAAACAATGAAAACAGTAGCTGTTTTATCACAGAACAAAAGAGAAAAGGAGCAGAAATATGAAAAGTATCAAAAAGAAAGTGAGGAGAAGTGTACCCTGTTGGAAAATCTCGAAAAGGAAATGAACCAGCTGAGAGCCGAGAATTCCCAGTTCCTGGATGAGTCCTACCAACATGTTGTCAGACTGGAGCAGATCGCTCTGAAAGCTGATTCAGTGTCCACTATTGTCCACTTGGACTACCTGATTGAGAAGATGAAGGAGAAAGAAGACACAGAGAAGGTCCAGAAACTGGAGGAGATGAGAAGCAGGGTGGATGAAAAAACCAAAAAAGCAGCATATTTGTACAAGTTTAGTCAAATACCATCAGCTATGAAAAACATTGGGACATCCTTGGCCTGGTATAAGTGAAACATGTAAAGAAGCATCAGGCAGCTGTGTAGATGGCTTCTTTTTTCTGATACTTTCTATACTACATGGTCAGATGTACCCCACAGGTTTTTCTTGTTTAGCTAACAGATGGCATATTACTATTAAAAATGCATATTAGAAATTACTTGTTGATTATTGAACAGCACTGACATCTCTACTTAGAGAGCAGTCAGTTTGTTTAGCAGTTTTGTAGTCCTAAGGAGAAGCTACTGTGGCTCAGTGTTTGTTTTATGCATCAAATCAGTACCAAGCACAGCATGTGGCTCCATCTGCTTTGGTGCTGCCTTCAGAAAAAAGTTAATTACTTCTAAAATAATTTTCGCCTCGAGAAGAAATTGTTATATAAAAATTCCCCAAATTTTTAAGAGTTGAATTTATAGCATTTAAACAACGTGAAAATGACTGATCAGTGAAACATGGTGACCTTTTCTTCAAAGGTCTCATGTACAGAGCTATAAATCATGTGGTAATGATATTTTGTATTTTTATAGCGGCTGATAGTTAATTGAATGTGAGGAATTGATTTTTGATGCAGACATGAGGGCCTCCTGCTAAGACGGGAACATCATTTGTGCTTTCATATTTTATCCAGTTAATAAAACGAATATATAATTTCTCATTTATAGAAAATCATTTGATTTATTGCTTTTTCTTTATTAACATACATGTATTTCACACAGGTATTTGTACTTATGTAACATCTTATGACTAATATTACGACATAGACCCCACAGTGAGTTATTATGCAGAGCAGAGCTGGTCTGAGCTGCCAGCTGTGCTGTAAGTGCAGTGAGGACGCCCCCTGCTGTTCAATGATCAGTACAATAGTGTATGAGAACAGCTCCCTCTGTCTCTGATGTCACAAACTAAACTGTGTTCTCCACAAATACATGTGTTTCTGTCAAGTTGTTCTACTGTTGTCAGTGTGAGCTTTATTCTGCTGCTCCTCTCATGGTGACTCAGTGAAGTGGTTGTGGGACAGTAACATGTCACTCCAGATCCAGAGACATGTTGTTGTCTTTCTAAACAGTGAGTACAGAGGAGGTTGGAGACACTGAACTCAGACACAGTGTAAAAATATTCAATCCATCTTTGACTCTTCAGTGTTTCTGAGTCCAGTCCTGAAACATGATCTTCTTCCATTTGATCGATGCCTCGGATTCTTCATATGTCTTCATGCTTTGAATGGCTGCTTGAAATATTTCTGATGATTCAGGCCAAGTAGAAACATTTGGATCCTTTCATGTTGGACTTTGTTTAAATTCTCTATATTCTGTTCTTCCATATTAAATCATCTCCTGCTTTTTGCACTTTTTTGTCAATTCTCAATAAAAATTCTGCTTCATTCAGTCACTTTGCTCAGAGTGTCTTCACTGGATCATCGGCTGATTTTCTCTGTTTCTCTTTGTTCCTCAAACACTTTCAATTTATTGTTTGCACCAGAGAAACAGGGACATGCCTCTTAAACCATTTTAACATTTAACACAAGGAAGTAACTGTAACAACCAGTAGTAACGACAATATAGTTATGTATTTATATATAATTACACAACGTGCTTTATTTGGATGTGTGTGACTCTCCTGGTCCTCCTTATTCATCACTGACTGTTCACCTGAATAACTTTGATTGTTATTTGGTGTCAGCACTAAACACTCATCATGACACCAGCAGTATATCATCACATGTAATTATGAACGTGTGCACTGTGTTATATGTTTTTCTTCCAGATCACAAGGTGAAACATTTGAGGCCTGTCTGAACACTCAGTGTTCACGCTGTGTGAAGGCTGCAGGTAAAAATACATCAGTCAGCTCAAAAAACATCCAAAACCTGCATTTGTAACCTGAGTGAGATCCACGAGTATCGATGATGATAACTGATGGAAAAAATACAGACAGGCTCTCTGATTGGTTCTTATTGTAAAGCATTCAGCTCCATCTTGGTTCATATCTCCAGCCGTGACTCACACAGGAGGAGCAGGTAGGAAGTGTTAGGGAGGGGCTGTTGTCTCCGTCTCCATTATGCTCCATGAACAGAGACGTGTGGATTCTGAGCTCCATGGATCAGTTGACAGACTTCTTGGGAAAATCTAATCCTTAAAAACTGATGACAACAGTTGAAGTGTTAAATGAATCAGACTGAAAGCCTCCATCCAAAACCTGAAAGAGAATCAAGCTGGCTGAAGTGAAACAGAGAGAAATCAGAAACATGAAGAAGCCCTGAAACAGACAGGAAATAAAATAGAATTTAAGAAAATATTGAGTCTTTCAAAAAATCTTGAAAATGAAATGAAACAGCTGATAGCCGAGAATTCCCAGTTCCTGGATGAGTCCTACCAACATGTTGTCAGACTGGAGCAGATCACTCTGAAAGATGATTCAGCATCCACTATTGTCCACTTGGGCTTCCTGATTGAGAAGATAAAGGAGCAAGGAGACACAGAGAAGGTCCAGAAACTGGAGGAGATGAAAAGGTGAGTGGATGAAGGAGCCAAAGCACATGTTGGTACGAGCTTCAACAAACTCCATCAGCTATCAGAAACATTGGGAGATCCTTCCCCTGCTGTCAAACAAGTCAAGAAGCATCAGGCAGCCCTGATACTCTCTATACTACATGTTCAGATGTACACCACATGTTTGTTTGTTTTTGCTAACAGATGGCACATTACTATTAAAAAACACTGATTACTTATTGATTACTGATCAGCACTGACATCTCTACTCAGAGAGAAGTTCCAGTGCCTCAGTGTTTATGTCAGGAAGAGCAGTTTTATGCATCTGACATCAAATCTGTACCAAATACAACATGTGGCTCCATCTGTTTGTCACGGTCCTGGGTCATGTGACCCAGCATTTTGAGTTTATTGTTGTATTTGTGATTTCTTTAGTTTAGGTTTTTCTATGTATTCTTAGTTATGAGTCTGTTCTAGTATATTACCTGGTCTGTCTTGTCCTCAGTGTTTCAGTATGTCTGTGTCTAAAGCTCCCTTTTCAAGAAATTATTTTCTGCCTGGTCTTGTGTCTCTGTGTTTCTGTAACATCATTCAGAACTTGATAACAAGCTGACATTTTCCTCCTGACACCAACGATCAGCTCAACAGACCCTCATTTTACCTGCATATGTCTGCTCACCTGTCAGCTGGTTAACACCTTCTGCTGATTGGGGAAACACTCAGGTTACCTGGTGATAGTCACAGTTTAATGTGGGCAGCTGCTGTTCAATATAACATCGTCACAATATTGTGCACAAAATAAGTAAATGTAGTTTGTTTCCTGAGCTTAGAGCTGCTGGAACTTGTGTTTCCCTCCGAGTGACTGATTCGAGTCGAAGACGATAAACAGGATTTAAAATGAGGAGCAATGGACACTGAGCAGCCTACAAGAAACACATGATTTCATCCAGGTTCCATAAACTTGTATCCAATCTGACTCATCTAATGCTAAGTGCTTTATTTATCAGTGTGAGACGTGTACTAGTACGTTTCTGCCAGACAATCATTGTACTAAAATGAAGGTAAAGATGATAAGTGTATTTATTGTTTGAGGTGTCTGTAGTGAATTGCTAAATGACTCATTGTCAGAATTAAATTCCCAGCACCCTGAACTCATTTATTATTTTAAGGTATAATAAAACATTACAAACACACAGTGGTGACGTTTGATATTGCCCAGAACACCTGAGATTGATTATTTAAGATGATTTATTTTTCACAATATCCACCAACTGTGTGCGACCATCACCACTTAATCTGAGTTAATTGAAATAATTGTTATCTGAAGAACATAATGATGTGTGTCTGCATTTGCACTGGCACAAACTGGAAAGCTTTTTTTGCCAATGTCTTTAATCAAATATCAGATACACTCACAAACGGAGACGAACGTTCAGTAAAAATGAGGAATCTGCAGATCCAACATCTGGAACACAGAGAGTGAAAAACATGAATAAATGTAGCCAGTTCACATAAAAACCAGTTAATATGGAACACTGGTTTGTCTGGTGTGGCAGCTTTTTACTAGTTGATAATTCATTGACAACCAAAACTAAATGAATACTGGCACAAACTGACTCTGAGGCTGTTTCTCAATATGTGTACTTGTGTTCTCGTGGGCTTGTGATACATCATCAGTTACAGACCAAGTACCCATCAAGCCAAGTACACTCAAAATTCCCAGATGTGGTCTCGCTCCTCCTTTTTTATCGAGCATGCATCGGTGGCTTGTGTGGACTTGGTACAGCTAAATATCCCAGAATGCATTTTGTCCAAAACTCAGACGCGTCAATGGTGGAGGACCGCAGCTAAAAACGTTTAAATATTACTCTTTCTGGGTCACAAAATAAACTTTGAAAATATTTCCAGGCGAGAATGTAGCTGTGTAAACTTCAAACATCTGCTCGATTTATCAAGACACCACATATTTGCAAATATGCTCTGATTTTTTCAGAGGCGTCTGTTACCCACCAGCGCAATAGCTAGCCGGGGTTCAAGCTTCACTAGAGCCAGTGGGAACAGCGAACTCCCAGCACATCGTTTTCAAATACCCACAGTCTTTGGCTACTCAGGTTAAACATGACATATAAGTCACTAAGATAACTTAAAATGTTACTGTTTGGTTTATTTCAGAGTTTGATTTGTTCCTGAGTAAATTGGTTTGTTCAGCTTCATAACTGGACTGTTTTATTTAGTACTGACATCTTACTTGGAGAGCTGTGACTATATTTTGAGTTTCAACCATCATATCCCCTGATGTAAAAGATAAAGATAAGATAAGATAAAGAAGAACTTTATTGTCATTGTAGCTACACAACGAAATTTGTTTGGTATCTCACAGAGGCCAGCAGCAATAAAACAAGAAGCAGCATATTAACATAATAACCATAGTAAACGTTGTGAAAGTATAAAATATAAAGTAAAAAGAAGGCACTTAGCACAGTAAATAAAAATATAATAGTATTTACACTATGGTAGTTGAGCCCAAACATGAATGTCCCATAAAGTGTCTGAGATAATAAGTATAAGAGTATTTACAATGTGGTAATTTAGGGCAAACATTAATTGCCAGTAAATGACTTTGTATATTAGCAGCAGACATGACATGGGGTAAAGAAGAGAGAGGGAGAGTTAGCTATTGTGTGTTGGGGGAGGGGTGACACAGGCTACAGCTAGGGTTGCCAACTCACTGAAAAATAAATAAGGGACACCTCGTGGCCAGGGCCGGGCAACCCAGTTCACACTTCCCAGTGCCGTGAATTTTGTAGTTCTTTTTTTTGTGTGTGAAATTATTTTTTAACCATTTGACTTGAATTTGATTTAAGCAGATGCATATTCTTTGTGATATGATCATATGGGAAACAAATGATCATTTAGCCATTTATTTTTAGCCTCAAAATGACAACATTAACACAATAAAACAGGTCTCTTTCTTAAACAGAAGCCTGTTATGCTTAACTTCTGAGAATATAAGTAAGTCTTTCTTTAAAAAAACTCTGTCCTGCTTAACTTAAAATTATGAACATGGTAATAAATCCGGTCAATTTCTAGCAAACCAGCTAAAAATAAATAAATAAAAAACAACTATATGTGCTGTTCAAGATTCATCTGGGAACACAATATATGAACCGATACAAATAAACAACATTTTCAGGGATTTCTATAAAACGTTGTATTCACCACAAATAAACCCATCTAAAAAAGAAATTGATCAGTTTTTGGACAACATAACTCTTCCAAAATTATTGGACACTCAAGCAATGGCACTGGATTCACCACTGACACCAGGTGAACTCCAGGAAGCTCTGATAAGTATGCCCAATAATAAGGCTCCAGGTCCAGATGGCTTTCCTGCAGAATTCTACAAAGAATTCTGGTCGATTCTAGCACCAGTTTTCTACAGAACGTTGTTGGAAATTAAAGAAAAGGGCAGACTTCCTTCAAATATGAATTCTGCAAACATTAATCTTCTGCTAAAACCAGACAAAGACCCTGTATATCCCTCAAGCTATCGTCCAATATCCCTTATAAATGTAGACCTTAAAATAATCTGCAAAGCTCTCTCAAAGAGACTGGAGAAAATAACCCCCCTCTTAATTCATCCTGACCAAACTGGTTTCATAAAAGGTAGGCACTCATCAACAAATACACGTAGATTACTTAATTTGATAGACTACTCATACAGTAAAAACCTAGAAACTACAATATTCTCTTTAGACGCAGAAAAAACATTTGACAGAGTTAACTGGAAATTTCTATTTGCAACTTTACACAAATTTGGTTTTGGATCCTCTTTCATAAACTGGTTAAAAATATTATATAATTCCCCAACAGCTTGTGTCAGAACAAATGACCAGACATCCTCCAGCTTCTGTCTCTTGAGGGGCACCAGGCAGGGATGCCCACTCTCCCCTTCACTGTTTGCAATTTTTATTGAACCACTAGCAGCAGCAATTAGACAGAATTCAGTAATTAAGGGCATAAAATGCAAGAACTTGGAACATAAAATCTGCCTTTATGCGGATGATGTGTTACTCTTTCTCCAAAATTCACAAACCAATATCTCTGGGGTGATTGAATTGATAAACTCTTTTGCAAGAATATCAGATTACTCAATTAACTGGTCAAAATCTACAGTCCTACCGATTAATTGCTGCTTCCATAATTCCTCTTCTACACCACTGCAATCGGGAAATATAAAATATTTAGGTATTAATATTTCTCCCAAGCTTGCAGATCTAACTAAATTAAACCATATCCCACTTTTAAAGAAGGTAGAAGGCGATCTGGCTAGATGGAAATGTCTACCCATATCACTCATGGGAAGGGTTGCCGCTATAAAAATGATGGTCTTACCAAAAATAAATGATTTATTCTCAATGATCCCAACTAAACCGCCACAAGATTGGTTCAGATCTCTAGATTCGTGTATGTCCAAATTCCTTTGGAAAAATAAGCCCCCACGTACAAGCTTAAAAACACTACAAAAGACCAAGGATAAAGGAGGACTAGAACTGCCTAACTTTCAGCACTACTTCTTAGCCAACAGGCTTCAGTTTATCTCAGGATGGCTAAAACATACCCTCTTAGGCTACGTTCACACTGCAGGCGAAAGCGCATCAAATCCGATTTTTTTGACCCTATGCGACCCATCTATCCGATCATGGTATGACAGTGTGAACGGTGCAAATCCGATATTTTCAAATCCGATCTGGGTCACTTTCGTATGTGGTACTGAATCCGATACATATCCGATGTTTTAGAAAGCGACTGCTGTTTGAACGGTCAGGTCGCATTAAATCCGTCTTTTACGTCACCGACACAAGACAGACGCCAATTATCAGCGCCAGAGAAGCGCCCAAGAAGACATCGCGAACGCTTCTCCGGCCATCCAGCGTAGATATCAGTGAAACTGTTGGGAAGACAACATTGGAGAAACGTGAACATTTTATTTGTACTGTATAATCTGCAGATTCTGACAGAAATCTGCAGCTATCCTTTGAAGCACCGCTGCTCTAAAACAGCAATAAGGATAATTATTAGGTTATTTACATTATTATGTAAATAACAAAATAACTTAAAGCAAAAATTGGGAAACGTAAAGTCCGAACTCTTTATATTAAGGGCCATCTGTCAAACAATACTGTTTGCTCTGGGTCTAAACAGAGCGCGTCGTGTGTGAAGTCTTCTTTTGCGCATGCGAGCCGCTTTGAGCGTTCACACTAGAGCGCGTTTGCTGTCGCACTTTATTTGTAGGGTGAACGAGCAGACAAAAAAATCGGATTTGATCAAAAAATCGGAATTGAGCATTAAGACCTGCAGTGTGAACGTAGCTTTAGATGAACCTTGGCTAGATGTAGAACAAGCACTTTGCGATCATCTAGAGATTTCAGACCTACCATTTATCAGCTCAAACATCAAACGACATGAATGCTTTAAAAGCATCAACATCAGCTCTTCTCTGACAGCATGGTGGGAGTTTCTAAAATTGACAGCGTCTTCATTAATCCCATGCAAACGTACACCTATCTGGAACAACCCTGACATATTACAAAACAATAATATGATAAACTTCTCAGATTGGAGTGGTAAAGGAATCAAATATTCAGAACATATACTAGAAGGAACAGAATTTATTTCATTTGACGGACTAGTTACACAATATGGGATCAACAAGAAAAGATTTTTAGAATATCAACAAATTAAATCCATAGTAAAAAAGAAATTTAAACCGGGTCAAGTTGAACTACAAACACCACCAAGTGTGGTTCAATTTCTTACTCTTAAAACCCCCAAATTACTATCCAAAATATACAGAATGCTTTCTGAAACAGATGAATCAATATCACTTCCTATTGCAAAATGGGAAGCGGATTTATCAGTTAACTTAGACCTAAACCTCTGGTCTCAGATTTGCTTAAAAACCTTTCATCTAATCAGAAATCCCAGTCTTCAATTAATTCAATACAAAATACTACATAGAGTGCACTATACAGGTCATCGGATGTTCAAGATGGGCTTTACGTCTACCAACAACTGCTCACACTGTCAAACCAATTCACCGGACAATTATATCCACGCTCTTTGGTTCTGTCCACCAGTTCAGAAGTTTTGGCGCGAGATATGTGAAGACTTATCGAAGTGTCTGAAATGTAACATTCCAACTTCCCCCTTAGTGTGTTTGTTGGGCAGCTTAGATAATGTCACTTCAGAAAAGAATATCGCCCATATGGTTTTCACTGCCCTATGCATAGCCAAGAAAACAGTCCTCATGAACTGGAAAAATAAAAATAATCTTAATTCTAACCAATATAGAAATTATCTATTAGATTACATTCGTCTTGATACAGCCTCTGCCACCACATCAGATCAATTGCTCTGGGCTCCTTTGATCAGCTTCATCACCTAGTGGGGGTGGGGGGTCATAGTTTGGTCCCGCCTTCACTGTTGTGATTGGTGTGGCGGTAGGGACAGGCTTAGGACGTCGGGGGGTTCCCCGGAGGCATCTTCCTCGGGGGGCTCAACTCGGGGTAGCGGTCATGGCCAATTAGGGGCTCTTATGTGACAGTTTCCTCGTGGCTGCGTGTAGCGGGGCTAGGGTCTGGAATGTGGGGCCTCCCGGCTGCTGCGGAGTCGGGGCGGTCTGCTTCTCCCCACTGCAGGGAAAAGGGTAAGACCACCTGGGTCTGGGTGCAGTTCCCCCCTCCAGGGGCAAGGGTACCTAGACCCAGTTCGTAGGGTACGCTTGGGGAGTGTGATTGTGTGTACAGCATCTCTTTATGTCTGTCTCCACGTTGGTTGAGTGTGGAGTAAGTGTATATGAGAGCATGAGGGTGGGAATGGATGTTTGTGTCTGTGTGTGCCTGTATGTCTGTGTCTATATGTCAGGTTGGGTATCAGACGCCACCTCTCTGGGGACATCTCAAGCCCTCCAAGGTCTGGAGGCCTATCTTCCCCCACCACCACTTCCCCTGCCAGTGGCGGACTCCCTCAGACATCGGTGCGTTGGTGGTTCTTTGTGTCCGGGGATGGGCGTCCAGGTACACACCGGCTCACTCCTTGGCGGCCACTTATCGGGGCCTGGAACGTTGGGCTTGCTCGGGCCACTTCAGGGGTGGAGTGCCCCCAGTCTCTCGGCCTGGGGCTCGGTCACTCAGGCACGGCTGGCTGCCGGCGGAGCTCACAGGGCGCGTCACTGCAACCCCCCCTGGCTTCTGCTCCGCGGCTGCTGAGTGAGCCTTCATCTGGGACTCTCCTCAGCTCTTACTGGGACAGTGGCGCGGCTGCCCCTCTGTTGGTCTTCCTTGGTCTCTTGTGTTCTGGGGGCCTTTGGATGTCTGGAGTTTTGATCTCCTCCATACCTGCTTCATGCCCTGGAGGACGGGGCAGTGGCTCCCCCACACCCTCTAGCAGATCATTACATGAAGGAACCTTTTAAAAACAAGCGCGTCCATGCTCACAGGTGTACACACGGGTGATCACACCCACAAACTACACCCTTTTTGGCTCCTACCTCAAAGCACACTGTGTTCTGTTGATCTTGCGTGCTGCACGGTAATGTTTAGTATTTGGTATTTACTGTCATATTCCCATATATCATTGTGATGTTGTTTATTCTATTGCTCTCGTTTTCTTCTGCTTGTTTTCTTTTCTTCTTTCTCAACAGGTGATCCAGGTGATCGATATATGCATTTTTTTTCTTCTTTCTTTCTTTCTCCCCTTCTTTTCCCCAGTCAAGTCTGTCCCGTATTCAGCAAATGAAAATAAAATAAACAATAAAAGGTGAATCAAATGGACCATAACGGCAAGGCTGGGATGGTCAATTTGGTAACGTAAATCCGTTGGGCATCTTTCTTTGCCTTTAGACAATAATTCTGATGGCAAAAGAGCCAAACGGGAAAGGCAAAAAAATAAAAAAATAAAAAAAATAAAAAAAAATATTTAGGTATTAATGTCTCTCCTAAACTTTCAGAATTAACTAAATTAAACCACATCCCACTTTTAAAGACAGTAGAAGGCGACGTGGCTAGATGGAAATCTTTACCCATATCACTCATGGGAAGGGAGTCGTCGCTATAAAAAACGATGGTCTTGCCAAAAATAAACTATTTATTTTCAATGATCCCAAATAAGCCATCACAAGACTGGTTCAGATCTCTAGACTTGTATATTTCTAAATTCCTTTGGAAAGATAAACCCCCACGTATCAGCTTAAAAACACTACAAAGGACCAAGGATAAAGGAGGATTACATCTGCCTAACTTTAATCACTATTTTTTAGCCAAAAGGCTTCAGTTCATCTCTAGATGGTTTAAACACACCCTCTTAGATGAACCTTGGATACATGTAGAACAGGCACTATGTAATAACCTAGAAATTTCAGACCTACCATTTATCAGCTCAAACATCAAACGACATGAATGCTTTAACAGCATCAATATTAGCTCTTCTCTGACAGCATGGTGGGAGTTTCTAAAAATCAGAATCAGAATCAGAATCAGAATCAGAAAGGGGTTTATTGCCAGATGTTGAGCAGGTTTACAACATTAGGAAATTGCTGCGGTGCTTCAGTGCAAACATACTGTCATATAACGCTTAAATAAACATAAAATTAAGAATTAAAAGTGCTAAGTAGATAGATAGATATATACATGATATATACATGAGTGCAGGTGGTGATCAGTGCCAAACATGGAATGATGCAATGAACAAATGACAGAGTCTTCATTAATCCCATGCAAACGTACACCTACCTGGAACAATCCGGACATATTACAAAACAATAATATGATAAACTTTCCAGATTGGAGTTGCAAAGCTCCAAAAAGCTCTCCAGAGAGTGATCCGTACAGCAGAACGCTGCTGCAGGATTGCTCTCCCCCCGCTTCAGGACACCTACACCAGGAGATGCCGGACTAGAGCAGCGCAGATACTGAAGGACCCGTCCCATCCTGGCAACAAACTGTTCCAACTTCTGCAATCTGGTAGAAGGTTCCGCATCTTCCGGGCAAGGACAGAGAGACTCAAGAGGAGCTTCTATCCCCAAGCCATCCGTGCCCTAAACACACACACCCGCCCTCTCACATCATCTATAATTGACTGAGACAGGACTCTTCCAGACACTAAACCAAGGCACAATGTACATTTCAATTCCTTTAATTTTAAATATGTTTATATTGTCTATCCTGTAAAATAGTCAGATATCTATTCATATTAATGTACATAATTCACCTGCTTGCTGCTACTACTGCACATTCACCCAGTGTATATACTATATGTCTGTATATATATATATATATATATAATGTTCTTCCTCTACACCCCCCCCCCACCCCCACCCCCCCAATTTTTGCACATGTCGAGGAGCGTGTCAGGTTACATTTCACTGTGTGTTATACTTGTATAACTATGCATGTGACAAATAATAAAGAACCTTGAACCTTGAACCTTGAGTTGTGCCGGGAGTTGTGCCGTTCTCTGCGGCTTCAGTGACCCTCGAGCTCTCGACTAGCTATCGAGTTGGTGGGTAACAGACGTCTCCGAAAACGTCGAAGCACTTTTGCAAATATGCGATATCTTGATAAACCGAGCAGATATTGGAAGTTTACACACCCACATTTTCGCCTGAAAATATGTTAAAAGTTTATTTTGTGACCCAGGAAGATTAATAAGAGTAATTTTAAAACTTAAATGCGGTCGCCATTACTGGAAACTGGAGTTTGGCTGGGCCGCACTATGAATTCTGGGATATGGTGGGCAACGAAGGACACACCCGACCCATCCTTCAAATTCGGGGAAAAGGAGGACGCATTTGTCGGCTGCATTCGGAGGAATTTGGACGGCCTTCGATGCGTCGCTGTGACGTAATCGGTCTACAAATGTGTCCTCAGGAGGACGCAGCCCATGAATTTGTACACACCGAGCCTGCGTGCTGGTAGCACCTTAGCCACAGCTCGGGTGTGGAGGAGAAGCTGAAAAAGAAGGTTTTCTAGTTTGTAAGGAGGAAAAAACTGAGAGGACTAAGTGAGTTCTGTCTGTAACTATTACAACACTCTCACCACATTTGTTAACAATTCTCTCAACAAATGTGTTTTTCCTCGTTCTTTGTTATCCAGCTGAGACTTTGGGTATAAATGTGTCATAAACAGGATAAAGCAGTGCAGGTTCAATGTAATCAAACCTCAGACTGAGTTCAAAATCATCACCTGTTCCTGATACCACATCAGCACCAGAACCATGATGTGTTTACTCACATTTAAAAAGGTGGAGGGCAGTGTGAATGGACTGTTGTCATTGGTCTGAATGTGCCTCTATAAACATGTGCTTTTCATTATTGATGTTTTCCTATTGAAGAGAAAATGAGACTTAACAAAATCCTTCTGACTGTTGTTGGAGCAGGTTGGGTCCTGGGTTTGAGTCCCCCACTGAACCACAGTGGCTTCTAGCTTTCTTTCACAGTGTGTAGAACAACAAATAAAACCAAATCACAAAAAAACACATCAAACGTGGAGGGTTTAACCAAGGATGGGGAAGCAGACTCGGCCCCAAACATCTGGATATATGGATGGTTACCACAGCAACCACAGCAGTGTGCTCTCAGTATATTTAGTTGTATAAAGGTGTTTGTGGTGTGTTGCAGCTGAAGCAGCCTCATGTATGTTGACACAGGGAGAAAATAGTGTGAGGACACTGTTCACAGCAGTCACAGCTCGCTGCCTTCAACAGTCTCTTCCTTCCTTGTTTGGATGTCACTGATATCATCTCCTGCTCTCACACTGACCACCTGTTGGAGCTAACATGCTAACATGGAAGCAGCAGGTATGCCACCTGTGGCAGCTGAGATCATGTGATCTGAGTGTTTGAACCACACGTTGGAGCAGCGTTTCCAAACATCTGCAATTCAGAAGCTCCAAAGTGTGGAAACGTCACTGTGGAGTGTCTCATCGCTATCTAAGAGATTTTCTTGCCTCTGCAAAGCAAAACTTGCAAACAGCACCATAGTTTGTCAATCCCAACCAATCAGAACGCTCCTTATGTCACGTCACATGACTCGTGTGTTTTCCTCTTTGATTAGCACCCAAAGAACTAAAGAAAGGCTAAAAGGACGTTCAGCCAATCAAATCCCTCCTAGGAACAGGAAGTCTAGAGAGGAAATGGAGCAGAGTGTCATGGTCCTGGGCCATGTTGGCCCAGTATTCTTAGTTTCCTGTATTTTTGTATTTCGTTCCTTATTTAGGCCATGTTTCCTGAGTTGCCCTGTTGTGTTGTTCCATAAGTGTTTTCCATTCGTGACTCTTACCCCCTGTGTGCCCCTCTGTGTATTTATGAGCCCTCGTCCCTCTTTGTGTTTATTCCCTGTTTCCCCTGCCCGTTATGTCTATGTTGTCCCTGTGCTCTCTCTCTCCTCCGGTCTGAACCCCCGTGCACTTCCTGTTTTACTTTGTGCCTCTC
The DNA here is from genome assembly GCF_900408965.1 of Simochromis diagramma. Lineage (NCBI taxonomy): Eukaryota > Metazoa > Chordata > Actinopteri > Cichliformes > Cichlidae > Simochromis > Simochromis diagramma. Next base: position 2,783,092 of record NW_024387038.1, on the reverse strand, counting down.
GCGCCTGTATACGTCATGTTACGTTCACCCCGCCCTGTCTCGTTATGGTTATCTGTGTCAGCCGTGTCCCCGTGTGTGCCCACTTCCCTCGTTAACCCTCTGTGTATTTATGTCTGCATCTCCCTCAGTTCTGTGTCGCGTTCTCCCTCATGCTGTGTGTGTTTCTCCCTGTGTTTCTTGGCGAGCTTTGTATTTAGTTTTCCCAGTTGAGTTTTGTATTTCCTGCTATCTGCCTCTCCAGTATTAAAGCTGTGATTTTGAGTTCATCCCCTGAGTCTGTGAGTTTTGCATTTTGGGTCCTCATCCTGCCTGCCACACAGCGATCCATGACACAGAGAAGGAGAATCACTAGTTTAAATGTCTGAGTTTTAAACTGGTGACCCTCTAAAGAGGCTTTTATTGACTCTTTCTGTGTTCTTTACAGCTTTTTTCACCATTTAAACTGTTTAATATCAGATTTAGAAATAACTTTTGGACAGTTTTTCTACATTTGCACTAAAATGTGACATAAGTAATGACTTTCTGACTTTACGTTGGACTAATCTAACGACTCAGCCTGGCTATGTTGGACTGGGTGTGGAAGCAGCTCCCAGTTTGAGTTCAGGAGACAGACACCCTCTCTACTTTGAAGATCAGCTTCAAACTTTCCTTTTTGATAAAGCTTATAGTTACAGCTGGATCAGGTGACCCTGAACCATCCCTTAGTTATGCTGCTGTAGGCTCAGGCTGTTGGTGGACTTCCCATGATGCTCTGCTTTCTTCTCCCCTCTTTTCACTCCTGATGCTTTTATATGTCACTACTGCATGTCCTTAACTTTTGTCTTCTGTCTCCTTAGTTTGTGTTTTGTTCTTGTCTCTCTGAGCTCATCTCTTCTCTTTCCCCTCACCCTGCAACCAGTCATGGTAGATGCTCCTCCTGGAGCCTGTTTTCACTGGGAGGATCTTTGTGTCAAAGGGAGTTCTTCTTCCCACCATCACCAAGTGCTGCTCACAGTAGATTGTCTGATGGTTGGGGCTTTCTCTCTAACATTGGAGGCTGTTACCTTACACTGTTAAACAGCTTCAGATGACTGTTGTTGTCTGTTGGGTATTGTCACTTATAAATAAAGTTAGATTGAATGGATGTAAATGGATAGATGTTATTGTGACAAAGAGAAAACGATTGTTGACAGATAGATTGTTGTTTTGTGTGTCTGCAGTCTGTCAGGCTGTCTGATCACAGAGGAAGGCTGTACTTCTCTGGCCTCAGCTCTGAGCTCCAACCCTTCCCATCTGAGAGAGCTGGACCTGAGTTACAATCATCCAGGTGACTCAGGAATGAGGCTGCTGTCGGCTGGACTCAAGGAACCAGGCTGGAGACTGGAGACTCTCAGGTATGAAGAATGTCTGATAGAGGAGGAAGAGCTGGAAACATTTCCTGTGTCTTTCACTCACTTCCTGTTTGTTTCCTGCAGATGAGACATAAACAATCATACATGCAGGAATATTTTCAGGGACAGACACACTAGTCTAGCTGGATAGTACGTGGATATTTATGTAGGGGTCTCCAAGGAGTCTGTTTGCAGGAACATCTAGGTCACAGGTGTACCTGAGATAGATGCCAGTGTACCTAATAAGGTGTCAGGTAACATTTGGAAATGGAAGCTTAAATAATGACAAACTCTACATTCAGAGCTGAATTCACAATAAATTTGTTCTCAAGTGCACATTTTTCTGTTATTGTTCTCAAACAACAGAATGAGAATGAAATATTGATTCTAACAGGGCCATAAACGGCATTAGCTTTGCAGCATTAGCTTATCAGAGTTTCCAAAAATCCTTAGCAGAGCAAAGTGGCCTACTTAGCAATAGCTGCTGAAGTTGTAGAAAGCAAGGGAAACAGTATTAGCATTAGCTGCTAATGGCAGCTTACTTAGCATAAATTCTTCACATCTTTATAATGCAAGGGAAAGAAGTCACTCATGGAAGCCTATTTAGCATTAACGTCTTACATCATTATAACACAAGAGAAAAGGGTATTAGCGTTAGCTACTAATACTTATTCACCTCAAATTAGCTTTAGCTGCTCATATTGTTATAAAGAAAGAGAAAACGGTATTAGCATTAGCTGCTAATAATTATTCCCCCCTAATAAGAATAAGCCGCTAAAAGCAGCCTACTTAGCATTAACTCCTCACATCGTTGTTACCCAACGGAAAAGAGTATTAGTATTAGCTACTATCATTTTTAATAAGTAAGAGAAAACAGTGTTAGCATTATTGAATAATGCTAATTCACACTAAAATAGATTTGGCTATTTACAACACCGTACTTAGAATTAGCCGCTCACATTGTTAAAAAGTAAGGGAAAACAGTATTAGCATTAGCACATAATGCTAATTCATGCCAAAGTAGCATTAGCTGCTCACATTGTTAAAAGGGAAGGGAAAGGGAAGGGAAAACAATATTAGCATTAGCTGCTAATAATTATTCACCTAATTAGAGTTAGCCCCTAATGGCAGCCTACTTAGCATTAACTCCTGACATCGTTATAATGCAGGGGAAAAGGGTTACCATTATCGGATAATGCTAATTCACATCAAATTAGCAATAGTTAATAATGGTAGACTTCGTATCATTAGCTGCTGTCATTCTTACAAAGCAAAGGAAAACAATATGAGCATTAGCTGCTAATGCTTTTTCATCTAAAATTAGAATTAACCAATAATGGCGTTCTATTTAGCATTAACTCTTCACATCGCAGGGGAAAAGTTAAAATTGAATGAAAAAAAGTGTTCACATTACCTACTCATATTGTTAAAAAGTAAGAAAAAATATTGTTGGCATTAACGGATAATGCTAATTCACCTCAAATTAGTATTAGCTAATAACGGTAACCTACTTAGCATTAGCTGGTCACATTGTTATAAAGCAAGAAAATATGGTATTAGCATTAGATGCCAATTCCTATTCACCTAAAATTAGCATTAGCCACTAATGGCAGTCTACTTAGCATTAACTCCTCACTAATATAATGCTAATTCACGTCAAATTAGCATTAGCTGCTAGCATCAGCCTACCTAGCACTAGCGGTTCACATTGTTAAAAGGGAAGAGAAAACGATATTAGCATTAGGCAAGGCAAGGCAAGGCAAGTTTATTTGTATAGCACAATTCAACAACAAGGTGATTCAAAGTGCTTTACAGAGACATTAGAAACAAAAACAAATAAAAAAGCATGATTTAAAATTGATTAAAACAAGCAAACAAACAAACTAATTAACAAACAAACGAAACAGTATATAAAATCAAAACAGATAAAATCAGAACAATAGATAAAATCAGTAGTTAAATGCAAGTTTTGAAATTTAAGCTTAAAAGTGTGGATTTGGTGCTTTATTCAAATGCAGCTGAGAACAGGTGAGTCTTCAACCTGGATTTAAATAAACTGAGTGTTTCAGCTGATCTGAGGCTTTCTGGGAGTTTGTTCCAGATATATGGAGCATAAAAGCTGAATGCAGCTTCTCCGTGTCTGGTTCTGACTCTGGGAACTGATAAAAGACCGGATCCAGATGACCTGAGGGATCTGGAAGGTTCATACTGGGTCAGGAGGTCACTGATGTATTTTGGTCCTAAACCATTCAGAGCTTTATAGACCAGCATCAGAACTTTAAAGTCTATCCTCTGACGGACAGGCAGCCAGTGTAAAGACCTCAGAGCTGGACTGATGTGGTCCACTTTTTTGGTCTTAGTGAGGACTCGAGCAGCAGAGTTCTGAATGAGCTGTAGTTGTCTGACTGATTTTTTAGGTAGACCTGTAAAGATGCTGTTACAGTAATCAAGCCTACTAAAGATGAATGCATGGACTAGTTTTTCCAGGTCCTGTTGAGACATCAGATCTTTTATCCTTGAAATATTCTTGAGGTGATAGTAAGCTGACTTTGTTATTGTCTTAATGTGTTTTTCTAAGTTTAGGTCTGCATCCATCACTAAACCCAAATTTCTCGCCTGGTTTGTGGTTTTTAGGTGTATAGATTGAAGTTCTCTGGTGACCTGTAATCGTTTTTCTTTGGCGCCAAAGACTATTACCTCAGTTTTGTTTTTGTTTAGCTGGAGAAAATTGTGGCACAGCCAGTCATTAATTTCCTCAATGCATTTACCAAGAGCCTGTACAGGGCCTCGGTCTCCTGGTGACATTGTGATATATATTTGTGTGTCATCTGCATAGCTGTGGTAGTTTATTTTGTTGTTCTTTATAATCTGTGCCAGTGGGAGCATGTAAATGTTAAACAGAAGGGGTCCCAAGATGGAACCTTGGGGAACTCCACATGTGATACTTGTCTGCTCAGATGTGAAGTTACCTATTGATACAAAGTATTTCCTGTTTTCTAAGTATGTTTTGAACCAGTTTAGTACAGTTCGTGAAAGACCTGCCCATTAGCTGGTAATAATTATTCACCCCTAATTAGAATTAGCCGCTAATGGCAGTATATTTAGCATTAACTCCTCACATTGTTATAATGCAAGGGAAAAGAATTAGCATTATCTAATAATGTTGACCTTGGCCCACTGGAAAAGTTCAGAACTCTGTTTGCTAAAGATTTAGGAGTGTTTCTCGATAGCTCTTTCTCATTTGAGAAACAAATAAATTCTGCTTTTAAAACCAGCTGTAAGGTTTGCTTAGAAATATTTACTCATATATGAGTTTTATAATCGATTGCATAATGATAGAGGTTTGATCCTTAGTAGTCTGTGAAGACTCTGTGTGCCTTCCAGAGTGCTCTGGCATGCACACACCATTTGGGGCCATGAGAGAGGTCGTACCCTCTCTTACTGATTTATGGTGTAGGAGGACACCTACTCTGTGTCTGGTTAAGTATAAGAGCCCTTTGTTAGGGGGACTGCTGGACTCTTAGTACCAGCTTTGGGGAGTCTTCTTAGGGGTCACATCTGAAACACACACACACACCTACACTATGCACAGACTGGTACTCTTTGTTCATACCTGTGTAAGACGTCATATGTTAATGAACTTGTGCATATTCATGTGACCTCAATAAAGAGCAGTGTTACGAGGGAGCAGACGAGAGCGACTGAGGTCAAGTGAAGGAACGGCGCTGTCACAGTTCTCTCCCTCATCAATTGTCTGGTTCCAGCGGTGAGTCTGTGCTAGACGACCCATCACCAGCTTCTTCCACTGGTTACCAGTACGTGGTAGAATCCACTTCCAGATCTGGTTGTCTTTAAATCTGTGAATGGATTGGCTCCATCTTATCTCTCTTTAACAAAATAATCCAAGTGGAGCCCTCAGGTCTGCAGATAAGCAGCTTCTGACCAGAACTAGACGTAAAAACAGAGGTGAGCTTTATCGATGGCTGCAGCCAAACTCTGGAACAGTCGCCCTTCACATCAGGTCGTCACCAACACTGGACATTTTTAAAAGCCGGTTGGAAACACATTTGTACTCTGTAGCTTTCAATCCTGACCAGTCTTTATAGTCATTACTGTGTATGTTTCCTATTTTCTCTCTACTCTGTGCAGCACTTTGGCTCAACCTGTTTTTAAATGTGCTGATAAATAAATGTAGATTTCTTTGAATAAAACAGTGGAGCCGAGCTTTGAGCTCAGTGTGTAACAGTGTGTGTGTGAGAGCCATGTAATGTCCATGTGTGCATGCTGACTGTGCTGCTCTGACCCCCCTCCTCCTTTCAGGGTGGAGCCTGCTGGAGTCCGATGGTTGAGACCAGGTCTGAGGAAGTGTAAGTGTGTTTTTAATGGGATTCATGAAAACAAAGCAGCACACATTCAACCATCTTCATCATGTCAGGAGTCATCATCAAAGTGTCAATCAATGAACAGATGATGGATCAATAACTGCAGCTGGATTGTGTTTGTTCTCTCCATCAGATTCCTGTCAACTCACAATCGACACAAACACAGTGAACACAAAGCTCCAACTGTCTGACAACAACAGGAAGGTGACACATGTGAGGAAGGTTCAGTCATATCCTGATCATCCAGACAGATTTGATGTTCCTCAGCTGCTGTGTAGAAATGGTCTGACTGGTCGCTGTTACTGGGAGGTCGAGTGGAGAGGAAGAGTTTTTATATCAGTGAGTTACAGAAGCATCAGAAGGAAAGGAGTCAGTAATGACTGTGTGTTTGGATACAATGATCAGTCCTGGAGTCTGTACTGCTCTGATGATGGTCCTCGTTATGTCTGGCACAATAAGAGACAAACATTCATCTCCTCCTCCTCCTCCTCCTCCTCTGTCTCTAACAGAGCAGCAGTGTATGTGGACTGTCCTGCTGGCACTCTGTCCTTCTACAGAGTCTCCTCTGACACTCTGATCCACCTCCACACCTTCAACACCACATTCACTCAAACTCTTTATCCTGGGTTTATGGTCTGTCCTGGTGCCTCAGTGTCCCTGTGCTGAGTGGAGTGTAAAGAGTGTCTCCTGTTACAGAAACACTCTGACTGTTGAACAGATAGTTCAGTCTGTACATGTCTGTCTCTTTCACTCACAAACACGTTTTCAGATTCATGGATTCAATCAGTTGATGTTTGAAACTCTTCTAAATGATTCCTTGTAAACTTCTTCCTCTTCAGTCACAAACAAACAGGAAGTGATGTCACATGTGTTCCTGTCCACACAGCAGAATGAGTCTATTGCTGACAGTGATGTACAAACAGAGTGAGCATTTCTGAGGCCCAAAATAAACTGAGTAGTTCACTGAATGAACAATGGACTGTGAGCTCAGTTCCTTCATCATTAGTATGGATTATATATGTATATGTATTATATTAGTATCATATATATCAGGTGCTGCTGCTTTCAGTCATTGTGCAAATGTGCTGTTTGTAAGGTTGTAAAGCTGCAGTCAGCTGAGACTGAAGAAGTCACCTGATCAGTGAGCAAACGTTTCTGAAAACGTCCAGATGAACAGAATCAACCTTTTGGGATCAGCCAGCAATGCAGCATCATTGTTGTTCAGCTTCAGAGGTTTGCAGGAATGAACTGATGACCAGAAACAGCTGCAAAGTCCAAGAAAATACCAGCTGGAGTTCAGCTGCATTTGAAGAAGTCAAAGAAAAGTAAGGATGGCAAAGGGCGACGTTTTCTTCCAAAGAACTGCAAACATGGTCGACGCCTCATTAGAAGAATCATCTGGACATTTGTGAGGAACTCTAACCAAGAAAGCAACGTCACACAGATCCAACAGACAGTTTCCATGACTGCAAGTGTTCAGTGTAAAAATGCTACATTGCATTATTGCATCCTCTCACCACAGGAGGCGCTGTTGGCACCACTGATTGCTGATCAGCTGTTCTCTGATGATCTGATTGATACTGTGAATAACGGGACTCACTGAACTCTGTGACACAGTGAAGATTACAGAGTTTAACTTCAACATCTGACTGACGTCACACAGACAGAAGGATGAACCAGTGAGGCACAGAACACAGTTACTGGAGATACTGGATCAGCTCCATGTGAACCTCTGATGGAGAAGCTGCTGAGCCAGAGAAACATCAGGACATGACAGCAGCTGCACTTATCTAACAACATGTAGCAGAGCTGATCTATGTTAGAGGATCTATCACAGCAGCTGAAGCCAAAGTCCAACACTGGATACCAGCTGAGCCTGTGCTGAGTGTAGTGTTACAGGAAAAGGGCAGAAACACTGGTAGCTCCCAGTGATGCTGACTGGGGCACAGAGCTGAATGATGCAGCATCAGGACACTGTTTCAGTCTGACTGACAGAGAAACCTGTAGCTGTATCTACATGTGAGGCAGAGGCCACACAAGCAGCTTTCTATGTTTCACAGTGACTGAGATCTTCAGTGGGGGTGGACATGCTCCTGTACAGACCTCTGAGGAGAACCAAGGTGCAGTCAAAGAGTCCAGTCTGTCCTCACAGATGTGAACATGTGCTTTCATCAGGTCTGCTGTCAGCTAGCAGGCTCACATCAGAATCACTGTTCCTGAAAAACACAGTCTGTGTGACATCATCAGTCAGCTGATGATATACTATATACTATATACTAATAATATATACTAATAATAATAATAATAATAATGTACACTTTTATTGATCCCCGTGGGGAAATTCTTCATGCATTTAACCCATTCACTCAGTGAAGCAGTGGGCAGCCACCAGTGCAGCGCCCGGGGAGCAGCGTGTGGGGATGGTACCTTGCTCAAGGGTCAAACGTCGGCCGCATCCTTCGGAGGACCCGGCCTTCCTAGCCTACGTGGGCCGGGTCCTGCAAAGACCGAGAAGGCCGGAAGTGCAAGGCTGTGAAATGGGACGGTCCAGCCTTCAGATCTGTGTCACCGCTGTGTGGGTGGAGTTTAATAAACTCGCCGTCTGCTCCTTGCTATCTAAAATATTACAGGACACTGGCGTAAACTCTCGACCGTCTCACACTTCTGTTTAATCAGTTTTCTGTTTGACGTTTATTCAGCTGTGTGAAAATCCCGCAGGAACCCACCCGATGGATTAATAAAGTTGTATTTAATCTAATAATCTAATAACTTTGATCTCAGCCAAACCGATTTACTCCGGAACAAATGAAACACAGAAAAAAGGCAAACAATTACATTTTTAAGTTATCCGAGTGACTTATGGTAAATGGCCTGTACAACGCTTTACTTGGTCCTAAGGACCCCAAAGCGCTTCACACATCCAGTCATCCACCCATCCACACACACATTCACACACTGGTGATGGCAGCTACAGTGTAGCCACAGCCGCCCTGGGGCGCACTGACAGAGGCTGCCGGACACTGGCGCCACCGGGCCCTCTGACTTATATATCATGTTTAACCTGAGTAGCCAAAGAGCGGGGTCTGAAAACGATGAAGCCGGGAGTCCGCTGCTCTCGCCGGCTGGAGTGACCATCGAACCCCCCGGCTTGCTATCGAGCGGGTGGGTAACAGACGTCTCCGAAAACGTCGGCGCACTTTTGCAAATATGCGATGTCTTGATAAACCCAGCAGATATTTGAAGTTTACACAGCTACTTTCTCCCCTTAATATATGTTAAAAGTTTATTTTGTGGCCCAGAAAGATTAATAAGACTAATTTTAAAACTTAGTAGCGGCCGCCATTGTTGGCAGCTGAAATTTGGCTGGGCCGCGCTATGAATTCTGGGATATGGTGGGCCACGAAGGACACACCCGACCCATCCTTCAAATTCGGGGAAATGAAGGACGCATTTGAAGGAGTCGAGGAATCGGGACAGCCTTCGTCGCCTGGCTGTGACGTCATCGGCCTTCAAATGCGGCCTCCGGAGGATGCAGCCGACGTTTTGGGACACAGCTTGTGTGTCTTTGTTGGTCATGTGACCTCCCAGGGACTACACATGGAAACGAGCAGTTTAGCTCAAATCTGGCAGGTTTCCATCGTCTGTCTTTGTCCTGATGTCCATGAACATGAACACTGTCCCTGTCAAACACGTCCAGATAATCTGATCCAGTGTTGTTCTTCTTCTGTGGTGTTTGTGATGGAGCAGCAGCTGCTGATCCTGATGTCCTCCACCAAGGGGGCAGCAAATTCAGCTGACTGTCATCATTTATTAAAAAGATGTAACAATGTGACATAATGCAATATAATAGTGTCAGTTACACATTGTGGGTTGCACTGTGGCCAGAATGGACATTACCTCCTGCCTAATGGAAGCTGTCAGCCATCCTGCAACCATGAATTAGATAAGCAGAAGTGAAGGGATTGTTAACAACAATTTAATAATAAAATGTAATGTGATAGTTGCACTTTATTAGCTCCCCACAATCGTATGAATAATAACCATGAATGCACTGCATGCTCATAGCAAGTTCTTTAGGTTTAAAGTGAGATCCTGCTTTAAAGGGCGCTTCATCTGCTGGGAATGACATGTTTCTTCTAGTATGTAAGGCTCAGCCCATCTTACTGGGACTTACTTTTGTAGATCCACATGCTCTAAACCTGGTGCTCCATGATTGGTGCAGAAGCTTTAAGCTCCTATTAACAAATAATGACCATGGACTTAGTTGTTACTACAATAACTTATCATTGAGCAACTTGTATATTTATTTTACTTGTAAAACTATGCAAGTAGAATTGAATGGGGCACAGTGAGCTGAGCACAGGCCCACTCTGTGACACTCAGAGGTTTGTGGATATCATACTGAGAGTATTGGACACAGTGCAGCCAGCTTGCAGCCACTTTCCCACCACTTTAGCACAATGTTTACATGAGACTCAGCCACACTAATGTTCCTGGGCAGACATGTGGTGCAGCATGGCTGATGGCACTGTACCTGCAGCTGTCATGGACAAGAACCACTCAATACCTCACCCAAGCCAAGCCTGTGCTGATGTTGTGATCTGAGACCGAGACACTAACCCAGGATCAGGATATGATGTTGTGAGAGTTTCACTAAGAATTAGCTCTGATTACAAGATTTCAATCTATGGTAACTCTAATTTGTATTTACTTCAGTTTGTTCATCTTGGAGCTGTGTGCAGCTGAGGACAGTCTTATTATTACCAGGTGAGGATATGTAACAGCCACAGTCTGTAGAGATGATGTCACCATGGAGTGGTTGATGTCACTGGAGCTGCCAATATGTGCTCCAGCCAAAGCTACACCAGAGGGTTGTGCTGTGTAACAGGTTGGTGCAGGTGGTGTTATCTACATTTGAACATTAGGCAACAGTCTCATGAAGACACTTTATATTGTTCACTAAAGACCAACAATAACAGAGACAAAGGGAGAGCAGCAGAACTAGTGCTAACAATTAGCACTGCTAGCCTGCCCACCAACACCAGCTAATGTTCTAAAAACGATGATCAATGATTTTGCTGTAACGGCTCCAGCTGTCTGTGTCAGGGACACGTTGGAGATGAAGTGAGTGATCCAGTGACAAAGGTTTGGAAACCTGCAGTCAGCTGAGACTAAAGGAGTCACCTGACCGAGAGACGAAATGTTTCACTGAGAACGTCCAGATGAACAGAATCAACCTTTGGGATAATCTGTTCCACACATCCATGTTTCACTTACTGCATTATATTTCCTCATTGCTGTGCACACAGGCCTGTGGCTTATAACCAACTCCAAGTTCAGACTCAGAGGCTGCTGAAGCTGTTTTCTGGAACAGAGACGTGTTGGATATAAAACCAACTCTTCTTTATGTGTCAGCACTGAGGAAAGGAGCAGCTTGGTTTCTAAGTGTATGAAGGACTGTAGCAGTGTGTGTGTGAGCTTTATTTCACAGACAGAACCATGTCAAAAACACAACTTCAGGTAAAAACAATACAAAATCAAAGAGTCTGATCAGAAGGATTAAACAGAGGAGTGTGGGACTGTTTTTAACAGACAGCAGGTTAAGCCAGGCTGGAGGAGTAAACTGAGCCTCGGTGTGAGCAGCAGTGTGTTTGACAGGAAGCTGAGATAAACAGTCTGGAGCCCATTTAGTGCTTCATATGAAAGTGTGAGGATTTGAAAGCAAATCTAAAATCAAGCAGGAGTCAGTGTGAGAATGATTTGTGCTTTTCCTCAGTCAGATGCTGGGAGTTTCAGTTCATCCATGTTCAGCGTGCTGTGCTTTGTGTAACAGGAGAATATGACAGTATAAATCAAGTCTTCATGTCACTGAAAGCCTCCACAGTCTGCTATGGAGGTGCATCAGTTTGGATTTACAAGAAGAACATTTCTTAAACCTGCCACAAGATGGCGCTCCAACAGAAGGGATGTCCACAGTGTAACACAGACACACACATACTGTGTGAATGTGTGAGTGAATGGGCTTTCAACACAAGGCTTCTGCTGCTACCTTTAATTACATAATTAGCTAACAAGAACAAACTGTTAATTACCACCAAAGAACGGCTCCAGATTTTAGCTGCTGACCATTTTGTGAAACGTTGATTACATCAGCTTATTGTTGATTTTTCAACCTTAATATCAGCTGCTTTAAAGGAGCCTGGTTCTCTCGCAGTAACAGTTTTCTTCACTAGATGCAGTGCAGGCACAGTCTGTGTTTCTAAACTACACACTAATGTTCATTGTTGTGCAGCTAAATCCTCCCTCTGGATGGGAAGAATCCCTGTCAGGCTTCAAACACCTGGCTTGGTGTTCTGGAGCTAATGTGTCACCTGTGAGGACTCTGAGATGAACACACAGCAGACACTTCAGTTCTCCGTCTGTGTGTCCTCAGTTTCCCAGCATGCCTTGGCTGTGGTGGTGGAGGTGAATGAGGGGGAACATGCTGCTCTGTCAGCACTCAGGTTTCATACCTGGTGATCTCAGAGGACAAAGCGGCGTTACAGCAGCGCACGTTGATGAGACCTGATGCTCTGAACAGTTCAGACTTCAGCCTCACTCTGAGAAAACAAACCACTGACTGTCAGCAGCAACTACACCTGCTCCATCAGTGACGGAGAGAAGAACTGAGACTGAGAGACATACAGCTGCAGGTCAAAGGTCAGAAACGCCCGCTCTTTGTACGGGTCAGGAGTTAGTACTGCAGAGGTCAGAGGTCAGCTTGCTGACAAACCATTTGAAACAGTTTGGAGCTAAAAGCACAACAGCAGAGGAAAGAAGAGACACTGCAGAGATGATGCAAAATATTGTGTTTTGTTCTCAGCTGTCAAAAAGTGTAACACACGTGTTCCAGCACAGCCTTTGTGTACTTTCACTTCTCCATACTGTCCATTGGAAATCCTGTTTGTTCCTTTTTGATTTCAGTCCATGTGTCCAAAGCAAACTTCTGTCCCACACTTTCTCTGCTGACTCTTCACCGATGCTCAGATGATCTCAGATGATTTCACCAGAACTCATCAAAATTCGGGCTCCACAGAAACCCAGACGTCACTAAACAAGCGTAACAAGCAAAGTGAAAACTGGTCGTTCAGCTTTATTGACCAAAGATAAGCTCACATGTCACCTCATGACACAGACACTTATTTCCACAGCATGCACGAGGACTGACAATAAGTGTCTATAAAGCCACTTCTATCTGCCACACCTGTGCTTCTGTCATGGTTGCTCTCCTCTCACTCTGTCATTTATCCACAGTCTGCCTCCCTCTGCTCCGTCAGCTGACGTCCTCTCTACACCACCTGCTGTGTTTTATCCTGCAAAAACACATTTAAGAAGCGTTGCACCGAGTAACGGGAGTAACTGCTATAAAATACATTTAAAGGAGGTGGTGCTGAGTGCTGTGACTGGGGTCCCACCACTGACATCACGGGTGGAGGACATGTTGGAAAACTGCTACAAAGTGCTGTGCAGCCAGCAGAGCTTACAGTCTGTCCTGTGTGTCATACAGGCTCTCACACTTAGTGTTTCTGTGACACATTGAAGAGAAGTTTGTGTTGTTCACAGTTGTGCTTGTACTGAGTGACAGCTGACATGACCTAACAGGAATAATGTGTCTGTGCTGAATGAGAAGTAACACACAATGAAGTCTTGATGCATCTCAATCATCCAGGAAAGTGAGTCTGTTGGTTCTGTTCATCTGGACGCAGCGTTTTGTGGGAGAAACGTGTCGTCATCATCAGGTGACGTCTTGAGTCTCAGCTGCAGGTTTCAGTCTTACAAACAGGACATTTGCATAAAGACTGAAAGCAGCTGCAGGAACGATGGGCTGGGAGCTCCGTTCCTTCATCTTAATTATGCAGATTCTCAGGACCATTGATCAACAACCACTGATCCATGTCCATGAGTCCCATTCACAGAGATGTGGGAATGGCTGCAGTCACAGCATGTAAGATGGAAATAAATGAGAAGTATTTAGCTGAAGTGGATTTGATTTATGTTACTTCTTTTTTAACTTGTAGTTCTACATTGGAAGATTATTGTGATATTGGAATATAAAAATACATTTATATTCTATTATTTTCTCAAAATAAGCGTCACACTCGTGGAAGCCGGTGTAGCCGCCGAAACGCCTGCATTTATGGAGACTTTCAGCCCCAGGTAGGCCAGTTATGGATCAGTTCGGATCCACATTATGTCAGCAGCTGTTCTCCACTGTATACTGTGTTAAAACAAACACGCTCACGCCTCACAGACGACAGCTCACAGTCCTGTAGAGATAAAGTGACTTCGTACAGCCCCGACCTGCAGACGCTGTGCGCAGAGGTTCAGGAGCAGAAGTCCCGTTGTAAACATATCACGGCAGACCCGACGATGTTTGCATGAACGCGCTTTTTTTAAAAGTGAGGTCAAGGCTCCAAAAGCCCAAAGGCGATATAACAGTTTGTGTTTGCTACATGGATCATTGTAGTTCAGCTTTCCTTTGTTATGTTTCTTTAAGAGCTCAAAATGTGTTCATTACATAAATCAAATGTAATTTTCTCTGTAGCACTTCATGGATTTCATAAGCAACACACTGTAGTTGTTCACACAAAGCATAAAGGTAAAAACAATATACACACTGTTATCTTCATTTTAGATGTCACAAAGTATTTGCGGCTCCCAGTGTTTTCCCGAACCCTGACCCTTTGCGTGGAAACCGGGTCCAAAAGGCTCTTTGGGTGTTAAAGGTTGCTGACCCCTGCACTAGGCCCAACTGACACATATATTTGATTCCAAATACAAAAATAATGTGTAACCTGCTGGAAGAATGTAGGAGGTTGAGACAGGATCTCAACACTTGGTGTCTGCAACAAAAGACAACAATATGTGGGGCGATCGTGGCTCAAGAGTTGGCAGCTCGTCTTGTAATCGGAAGGTTGCCGGTTCGAGCCCCGGCTTGGACAGTCTCGGTCGTTGTGTCCTTGGGCGAGACACTTCACCCGTTGCCTACTGGTGGTGGTCAGAGGGCCCGGTGGCGCCAGTGTCCAGCAGCCTCGCCTCTGTCGGTGCGCCCCAGGGTGGCTGTGGCTACAAGCTTGCCATCACCAGTGTGTGAATGGGTGGATGACTGGATGTGTAAAGCACTTTGGGGTCCTTAGGGACGAGTAAAGCGCTCTACAAATACAGGCCATGTAATGGCAGAAACATTCTCTAGTGTAAATCCTGACTAGTTCATTAACTACAGATCAGTTTCAGTGAACATTATTCACAGAGGGATCTGAGTTCCTTATACCAGACTCTACAGAAACTGTAACACTGTGCAGCTCTGCGACTCAACAATATGACAACAATGTAACACACACTAGAATCATCAAATAAAGCCCCACTAACCACTAGAACTAACTAACTAGCACTGGACACTTGCATATTAGAGATTTCTACCACCATAGGAGGCGAGATATCATCCTTGAACCAGAGCATCCAGCCCTCAATTTCGGACATAAAAAGCGACGTGGCCAGGCATGATAACACTTTGACAGAACTGCAGGACTGTGCCTCGAACCACTCTGACACCATCGCCACTCTCCAGGCCACTGTGGAGCGTTTGTCTGCGGAGGTAAAGAAGTTAGATGAGAGATGTGGAGCTCTTGAGGCGCTCCAGGAGGAATCATTTAAGAACTGCAGGAGAAGGCACAGAGGGACCCAAGATGACTGAGTTGGTTCACACCTGTTGGCGGAGGCGCTATCTCTCGAGGAGAAGCCACTCATCGATCGAGCACATAGAGCGAATCGCCAGCGTCCCAAACAAAGTCATCTTCCTCGGCCCATCATCTTGAGATTGCACTACTACCACATTGGTGAGGAAATTCTGCTGAAAGCTGCAGAGAACAAGAACCTGATGTATAAGGGTTTTTAAAATAAACATCCTCCCAGATTTCCCTCCCTCTGTTGGAAACGCAGAGCCGCATTTGCAAATATGAGAGGAAGACTACGTGGGATGACCGGCGTCAGGTACAGACTGCTATACCCTGCAAAGCTGTTAGTGACCCATGGTGATGTGAGGAAAAGCTTTACCGATCCCAAAGAGACCGTAGACTACGCGGAGAAGCACCTCTCCCACCCACCTTCAAATGTATTAAAAGCAAGGATATATCTATATGTCTAACGCTGACACAGCACTGTGTTTCTTCTTTTCCCTTTATATTCCATGTAAAGGTGAATATGGAGCGTTTATGGAGCTCGTTTATTGACCAGCTGTCAGTTAGAAGGTAAGAGTTACTAGGTTAACAGAGGTTAGCAGTAACAGTACGGGGAAGTATATTGTGTTGTTCTTTTGTTGGTTTTTATTTTATCCTACTTTACTTTGTTATTTTGATTTTACCTGTTGTGAGTGCTTCCCGTAATTCTCCTTTTTCTTGCGCCGCTGCGGCCAGAGTTCACAACATTACATATTTTTGTATCTATAAACAGGAAGCTGACACTCTCCAGACTTTATCAAAGGTGTGAGCGTCACAGCAGAGGCCTTTGTGTCAACGTAGCTGAAGACAAAACACAGAAACACATGAAGGAGATTTTCCTGGCCTGGATTTTATACAAATATTCTGCAGTACATCAAAAATGAAAGAAAACCATTAGTCAACATATGAACATCACCTCTGAAGTTACAGAGCTTTGATTGGAGACACAGCTGAGCGTTTTGCATTTTGCATAATTAATTACATAATTAATTATGTAACCATAATTAAATGGTGTGAAATTGTGAAAGCCGCTCCTAGTGAATTAGTTGAGCGCTTAGGCACTCTTGGGTTGAAGCGGAAGGGGTGAGCTGCCTTTTCTTTTGGAATCGTTTTCTCCTGTTTTCCGGGTAGGGAGCGAGGGATAGCTCTGTCATTTGTTTGTTCTGTTTTTCTTTCCTAGGGTTTAGTTAGTTTTCTCTGGTGGGACTTAGTTGGTTTTGTTTATTATTTTGGCCTGGGCTCACCCTGGAGCTATGCTTCTTTTCCTTAAATAAAAACACCTTTTTACTCATAACTGGTTTGGATGTTTGGCTTGGGAACCAGGGCGGGGATTTGTCTCTCTCTCCTCCAACCTTATGTGCGTCCCTACCCGCCTAGACTGGGGGCGTAACATAAATGGGGGCTCGTCCCTTTTCGTTCGTGTGATTGGTTCGTTTCCTTTTTGAGTTTGCGGTGGGGGGGAAACGTCGTGGTGGGTGTCGGACTGTGGAGAGTTTCGTTTGTCTGTGCGTTAGGCGTGAGTTTTGTGGCTCTGTTGCGCGGATGCGGTTGATTGTCTGCAGAGTTGTGTTTTTCTTTGTTGCTTTGCTCGTGATGTCGTTTGACATGGATGATTTTGCGCAACACCCTTCCATTGAAAAGTTGGAGCGGTGCACATAAGCAGATTTGTTGGTAGTGGCTAACTTATTCAGGGTGGATGTTCCGTTGCATGCCAAGAAGGCGGAAATTAAACAGTGTTTGGTGGAGAGACTGGTGGACAGGGGAGTGTTTGAGGGACAAAAACCCTCGCCGAGTGGGTCTGGTAGTTTTGAGACGGCAGTGGGGGCGGAGGCTGCTGGGGCCGTCCCGAAACCTTCCAAGGGGCGGATGGCGTCGGGGGCGGAAGCTCCTGTCGCCGTTCAATCTCCTGTATTTGACCCGAGTGGCCAGGTTGGGGCGGGTTTGGTGACGGAGGATCTCAGGCTTGCCCTTCGCTTGAAGGAGGTGGAGCTGGCGGCTAAGGCTAAGGAAGTCGAGCTCATGCATCTCCATATTCGAGCTATGGAGCTTGATCATTCTCGAGCGAGAGACGCTGCTTCCGTTCCTGTAAGTGCACTCCCCGACCCTCCCACCATAGACCAGTTTAACGCAAGCAAGCAGATTGTTTTGGTGCCTCCTTTTAGGGAGGGAGAGGTTGACTCATATTTCACTGCTTTTGAGCGCATCGCAACCACTTTAAAATGGCCAAAGGATGTCTGGAGCCTGTTGCTGCAATGTAAGTTAATAGGAAGCGCGCAGGAGGTCTGTGCGAGTCTTTCTATTGCTGACAGCTTGGATTATGAGGTTGTCAAATCCACTATTTTGCGGGCTTATGAACTAGTCCCGGAGGCGTATCGACAGAAGTTCCGTGCCTGTCGCAAGTTTGACAGTCAAACGTTTGTGGAATTTGCACGTGAGAAAACTGTCTTATTTGACAAGTGGTTGGCTGCCAGTCACGCGGAGGACTTTACTCAGCTAAAGGAGTTGATCCTGCTGGAAGAGTTCAAGACATGTCTCCCTGAAAGCATTGTGGTGTACCTGAATGAGCAGAAGGTGGGGTTACTGTCTAAAGCCGCGGTCCTTGCAGACGAGTTTGTGTTAACTCATCGTGCTGCGCTTTCGACAGAGCGCCATGAGTACACTTCCTCAACTCGTCCTGTCAGAAGTTATAGGCTTTCCCCTAAACGCCAGACACGTTCTGCTGCTATTCCTGTGTCAGATCGCAAATGTTTTTATTGTCATGAGATCGGGCACCTCGTTGCTGCTTGTCCATCACTACAGCGCAGGGAGCAGGCCAACACGGGGAGGAAGCCGAAAAGTGTGGGTTTCGTTCGTTCTATGTCAGCTTCCACTTCACCTAGCAATGGAGTGGGAAGTGAAGGCTTTGATGAGAGCTACCGCCCTTTTGTGTCGGAGGGGTTTGTTTCTTTGAACGAAAAAGAGGAGGATCGGGTGCCGATCATGATTCTGCGTGACACTGGAGCAGCGCAGACTCTTATCTTGAAGGGTATTCTACCTTTTTCTGGTGACTCTTTTTGTGGTTCGGATGCTCTTGTCTGGGGGGTAAAAATGGATGTACTGCGTGTGCCACTGCACAATGTGTTTCTTCAATCGCCGCTCGTTTCGGGTTCGGTACCGGTTGGCGTGCGCAACCAGTTGCCAGTGCCCGGAGTTGCGATGATTCTGGGGAATGATTTGGCTAACGGGAAAGTGTTTTCTACCCCGAGAGTGGTTGAGATACCGGTGCCTGATACTTTGTTATCTAACTCTGTCGCTAAGGAGCGTTCCTCCTCTGTTTTTCCTGCGTGCGCGGTGACTCGTGCGCATAGGCGCAAGTATGGTGACGTGGATTTATCTGATTCTTTTCTCTGTGCTGGTGGTGGGCCGGAGTCTGAATCTGACTCCCGTGTTCCACTGACGGATGACTCTGAGGCGATGCTGCCTATTAGCCCATCAGTGACACCTCAACTGTCTTTGGAAATCAACAAAAAGGAGTTGGTTTTAGCACAGCAGAGTGACCCGACTCTTGTGAGTTGTTTTTCCGCTGCCAACTCTAGCGACCAGTACCCTCATGTTTATAGTGTCGAGGATGATGTGTTGATGCGTACTTGGTATCCGCCTACAGCTGGTGATTTGGGTTGGAATGTGTTTAAACAGGTTCTGGTGCCTCAACAGTACCGGCCCAAAGTTCTTAGTCTTGCCCATGACAGTCTTTCTGGACATTTAGGTATTAGGAAAACCTATCACCGCATTCTGCGTCATTTCTTTTGGCCAGGATTGAAGAATGACGTTGCTAAGTATTGTCATTCTTGTCACACCTGTCAGATTAGTGGTAAACCTAACCAAGTCATTCCACCCGCTCCATTACACCCTATTCCAGTTTTAGGGGAACCTTTTGAACACATCCTCATCGACTGCGTTGGTCCACTCCCTAAAACAAAATCGGGTCACCGGTACCTCTTGACTCTGATGTGTGTTGCTACCCGTTTTCCCGAGGCTATTCCATTGCGCACCCTTAAGGTTAAACCAGTTGTTAAGGCATTGGTGAACTTCTTCTCTATTTTTGGGTTACCAAAAGCTGTTCAAACTGACCAAGGCTCTAATTTCATGTCTAAGATTTTTGCTCAAGTTGTGCAGTCACTTGGCATTAAACATCGGAAATCTAGTGCCTATCATCCGGAGTCGCAGGGTGCGCTCGAGCGGTTTCATCAGACATTGAAATCGATGATGCGGAAATTTTGCCTTGAGTCTCAAAAGGAGTGGGATGAGGGGTTGCCGCTGCTTCTTTTAGCAGTGAGAGAAAGTGTGCAGGAGTCGTTAGGATTTAGCCCTGCTGAGCTGGTGTTCGGTCACACAGTGCGTGGCCCCTTGCGGTTGCTTAAGGAGAACTTCCTGTCCGACACTGTTGCTCCTAAGGAAAATGTGTTAGACTACGTGAGCTCTTTCAGAGAGCGTTTGCATAAAGCATGCGCAATTGCACGTGATGCTCTCATTGCAACACAAGGTAGGATGAAGAGGAAGTTTGATGTGAAGGCTGTGCAGCGAAAATTTGAGGTTGGTGATAAAGTTTTAACACTTTTACCGGTCCCTGGATCTTCCCTTCAGGCCAAGTTCAGTGGTCCGTATACGGTGCAGGCGAAATTGAGTGACACAGATTATGTCATCGACACCCCAGAGTGAAGGAAAAAGTGTCGTGTATGTCATATTAATATGATGAAGCCCTACTTTGCTGGCGGTGTGTCGACAGTTGCGACTGTGGTGCCAGTTTCTGAAACCCGGTATGACCCTGTGGATGATGATTTGGTTTTCGGTGGTGCGGCGGGTTGCGCACGACTTAGGAACTCTGAAATCCTACGTGATTTACGGTCACATTTAACTGAGGTAGATGGTTATGTCCGAAATGACGTGTGTCGGTTGATTGAAAATCACCCTAATCTTTTCTCGGACACTCCATCCTGTACCACCGTGTTGGAGCATGATATTGATGTGGGGGACCATCCTCCAATCAAACAGCATGCCTACCGGGTGAATCCCACTAAACGTGCTCTTTTCCAGACAGAAGTTTCTTATCTGTTGGAAAATTGTCTTGCTGTCCCTAGCTCTAGTGCGTGGAGTTCCCCGTGTCTCCTAGTGCCTAAAGCGGATAAGACCCCACGGTTTTGTACAGATTTTCGGAAGGTGAACAGCGTCACCAAACCTGACTCCTATCCTCTTCCCAGGATGGAGGATTGTGTTGACAGGGTCGGTTCTGCGACGTTTGTTACTCTCTCTGCTGTTCGCATTGCAACATTTTGAGGTGTATGTCGGTGGCCGTCCCTCGCCTGTGATTGTTTATACCGACCACAATCCCTTGGTATTCCTCATGCGGATGCAGAACTCGAACCAAAGGCTAATGAGGTGGTCTCTCCTGGTGCAGGACTTCAATTTGGAAATCCGTCATAAGAAGGGCACTGAGAACGTGCTAGCAGACGCCTTATCCCGTGTTTTCCTTTAAAAGTAACTGTTCAAAACATCTATCAAGGAGATGTCTTTGATTTTGGGAAGGGGGGTGTTACGGCTGTGGCCATGTGTGGGCTGTTTTCTGTCTGTGTTTTCTGTACTGTGCTTAAGACTTTTCCAGGTCCCTCCCCTAATGAGGAGTCGTGAGCGACTGATTGGACCATGGAGCGGTTGACTACTTTCAAAAGGCCGCTCTGACAGCTCCGAGAGGGGGAGAGAGAGAGTGGAACGAGCGAGTAGCCGGCCAGCCGTCGCGGCCCTGACCCTGGTGTTCCCAGCCCGTGCTTATCTTGTGTATTTGTGAGAGTGTGAAATTGTGAAAGCCGCTCCTAGTGAATTAGTTGAGCGCTTAGGCACTCTTGGGTTGAAGCGGAAGGGGTGAGCTGCCTTTTCTTTTGGAATCGTTTTCTCCTGTTTTCCGGGTAGGGAGCGAGGGATAGCTCTGTCATTTGTTTGTTCTGTTTTTCTTTCCTAGGGTTTAGTTAGTTTTCTTTGGTGGGATTTAGTTGGTTTTGTTTATTATTTTGGCCTGGGCTCACCCTGGAGCTATGCTTCTTTTCCTTAAATAAAAACACCTTTTCACTCACAACTGGTTTGGATGTTTGGCTTGGGAACCAGGGCGGGGATTTGTCTCTCTCTCCTCCAACCTTATGTGCGTCCCTACCCGCCTAGACTGGGGGCGTAACATAAATGGGGGCTCGTCCCTTTTCGTTCGTGTGATTGGTTCGTTTCCTTTTTGCGTTTGTGGTGGGGGGGAAACGTCGTGGTGGGTGTCGGACGGCGGAGAGTTTCGTTTGTCTGTGCTTTAGGCGTGCGTTTTGTGGCTCTGTTGCGCGGATGTGGTTGATTGTCTGCAGAGTTGTGTTTTTCTTTGTTGCTTTGCTCGAGATGTCGTTTGACATGGATGATTTTGCGCAACTCCCTACCCGCCTAGACTGGGGGCGTAACACTTAACAAATGGGTCCAAGCCTTTTACCACAAACTTAGTCACTGCTTTGTGACATTTGCCTATCCCGGCCTGTGTCATTTTACTTTCCCTGCCTCTGTGAAAGGAGAAGTTACCGGTAGACTGCAGCGACAACTTCCAGCATATGAGGCAGCCAGACTCTGTCTCGTCATGGTCATCCAAATGCAATGGACAGCAATAGCAGGTTTTGCAATAAGGCAAATCTTGCCAACATAATATGCAATGTTAATGTTGTTGATTAGTTACCTGCGTATTAATGGGAGAGGACGTGCAAACGTTACCGCTTCTGCTGAGTTGACAACATGAGTACGGAGCAAAAACACGACATTTATTTATAGCTATCATGTGTTTTGTGAGCAAATGCATTTGCATAATCGTAGTGTTTCCTCCCTCTCAACAAGAACCGGTTTTCGATTCCCTTCCCTACCCACCACATCACACCACCATCAGCCTGAACCAGTCATACAAGGCAGGGGGGATCCATGCTTTCATGTTTGTTTCTGACCCTTCTATCACAATATCACAGCAGAAACTCGTGTCATCAGACCAGGCAATGTTTTTCAATCCTCTGTTGTCCAGTTTTGATGGTCCTGTATGAACTTTTGCCTTAGTTTCCTGTACTTAACTGACAATAAGCAGCACCCGGTGTTGTCTTCTGCTGCCGTAGCCAATCTGCTTCAAGGTTCAACGTGTTATGAAATCAGAGACGCTCTTTTGCATACCTGAATGGTTGCATAATGAATGGTGACTTGAGTTGTTGTTTCCTGCTATTCATCTGAGCTGTCTGCATGCCTAAATGGATTAAGGTGTGCCCATGTGACTGGCTAACTGGAAATCTTCACTACAATGTAGTTGAATAACTGTACCTAATGATATGGCAAGTCTTTTGTTCACAGGTGTTTCTACCACACCTTCTTTAGTGCTTCAGCCTCAGCTGAGATCATATCATTTCCAGAATATTTGTTGTACCAGGAAACTATAAATACCTCTTCCTGTAACCCTGTGATTCAGCCTGATAATACCTTACAGGATTTCTTTTCAGTAACAAAGTCTTATTTTAGAAAATCTTGTTTGCTTTTCAAGTGGTCAAGTGATTTATTGCTCATTGTTTGATTTTGTGGCAGAGATAGCCAGCTACCTCTGACCTTAAATTGGATAAGCTTGTAGGAAGAGAGATTAGTAGATTTTTACATTCTTTCATTTTCTTTGCAGCAATGAAAGGTCATGTGACCACAGAAGAACAGTAATTTTAAACTATCACTGCTAACAGTCCAGCTTTATTATTCAAATAATGGGTTTGTTGTACTGTAGTTGAAGTAAACCTTAGCCCTTTGTGGTAATGTTGTCTGTCTGAATTTCCTTATTCACCACTCACAGCTTGGATTGACAGATTACATCAAAACACTTTTTTATTAAGACAAATAGGATGTGTGCATAGGTATGCAGTTGCCATTACCTCATACCAAGCAAGATAGCTGGGTAATTTCCTGTTTTTGTTTTTTCAGAGAACAAAATGTCTTGCTCACATAATTCTCAAAATCTCAAAGTAATTGTGGAAGCAGATTTCTTTTCTCATTTATTAATCACATATTTTAATCATATCACTTTAGTATAGCAAGAGCACTCCTGTCACTTAGTTGTATGCATATGCACTACAGATGGGCCTAATGCTCTACACACACAGTGAGGCCATTGTGATGGGAGACGCTAAACAAATATTGGGACTCCTTCTCTTTTCAGGGATGTAAAACCTTAGGGGATGGCTAAGAAGAAAAAAGGTTATAATTCTCTCTGTGAGGGAGGGGGTATAATAAGTGCAGGATCTTAGAAGCTCAACAAGTTGGGCGTTCTAGTGTATGGTATTTTAACACTTTTGCACCAGTGAAAAAAGGTAGAAAGGCTAAACAGCGGACATGCTTGTTCGTAAAAGGGAAGTTGGGCCCAGTAAAGTGGCTGGTGGAGCCACGGAGGCGTTCCTCTAGGTCTGGTTGAGAACTGCTGTGATGTTATTGGCTCAAATGATTAAAAAGAGGTGTCAATCAAGCAAATTGGTCAAGAGAAACTAAAGTTACACCCCCTCAGAGTTTAAAGGGCCAGAGGCCAATTAAACACTCCTTGTGCACGGCAGAAAATGCCCATTACCATGTAAATGTCCTTCAAGAATCCTTCAAAAATATAAAAAAAAAACCCAAGCATTTTTAAACCAGTTAATAAAATTAAATAATTTATGTCCTTTAATACCTAAAAAATTCAACTGACATGGTGTCCAATGTGTGCCAAAATTGGACATTTTTGTACGAAGTCTGGGTATTTATGTATTGACAGTGCTGTAATTTTTCACTGTTTTACTTTAGAAACAAATCTTTGCACAGATGATGTTTATATGTTGGTCACTGAATTTTTGGATTGAAATGTGAACTGAAGCATATTTTTAAAAGGGTTATATGCTAAAAAAATAAATTAAAAAATTTAGGCGAGGATAAAACCTACTTACTTTTTCTGTGTTCCAAACTCAGTAACTTTGACACAGTAATATATGCTGCAATATTTAACCCTCGGATTAAATTCACAAGTGTTAGCTTTATTTTGACACCCAACAATGGACTCTTCTCACTGTTGAGGTCTGGGAAGCGCTTCCGCTCCCTTAAGGCCAAAACAGAGAGAATGAGGAGGAGGAGCTTCTTCCCCCAGGTGTAGGACTGGACTCTCCCAAACACATCACTATAAGACTGGACTCTCACACACGTCACCACACGCACCACCACACATTTCCTATAATCCTATAATTCCTATAATTTATAATCCTTATCTTTATAATCTCTTCTGCTATTTGCACATTCTTTACTGTAAATTCCTAAGTTAATTTGTAAATTTTTGTAGTAAATTGTAAATATTGTAAAACTTTTCTTCTGTCATTTAATGGTCGGGCATTGTACAGCTACAAGCATTTCACCCCCATGTCATACTGTGTATGGTTGTGTGTGTGTGACAAATAAAATTTGAATTTGAATTTGAATTTGAATTTGAAAGATTGTATACACAGAGTTTGTAATTGAAGTGAAATACTAAAATTTATTTTGGACATTTCATTTTCGAGCAGGAAGCTCAGAAACCCCTTTGGGGTTTAAAAGGCTAGTGTTCCAGCAGTTATAGATCAATGGCATGCTCAAGGCTTTATGGCTCCTGGGTTTTTCTTAAACATCATACCAATTTCCCCTCATTTGAGGATGATAATTTGAGTCTTCTTCTAGACCTTGGTTAAGTATGTAAAATTGTGCACTTGTGTTCACTTATTTGAACTGAAGCTCTTGGAATCTGCTGGCTTCAAGACATGTTTCCAAAATATGTAACTCTGCAGTCCTAATTGATAATTTCAGTTCTACATTTTCACTACCTCTTTCTTAACTTTGTGGAATCTGTGCTCAGACTCAGTCTCCCGAGTCAGAGAACCTGCAGCTGGATCTTCAGCAGCTACACTATTTATGAAAAAACAGCAGTGACAAACTTGTGATTTACTGTTAAATATGCTTTGTGAATGTGTAGTAACAACTGGACACACTATTGGAGATTAATCACTTAAAAGAACATGGCTAAACTAAATTTAGAACTAGCACCAACTATGTAAACTGTTTTCGAGAACTGAAAAATAGACTTAAGATAATATTTATACAATATTGTGTACCTATAACTTAAACAAGAAAAATTAAAATGTGTCCATTGTCATTGCCAATTTCCTAAAATTACTCAAAGAAGAGAGAGAAAGCTTTAAATATTTTATGGCCATCTACAAGAGGGTAAGGCAAATGTGGGAACTGAAAAAAAACATTTAAATAAAGATTAAAAATTAAAAATAATCAAAAATACAAAGAAAATACCTGTACAAAATGTTTAATTTTATAGAAGAACACAGACTGGTATTCTATTTGGAATAAAGGATGATCAGTAAAACAATCATTGTCCTTAAACGGTATATTGGGATAATAAATGTACCATTTATATTACATGTACACAGTGTCAAAGGGGGTTATGATGCATCACAGAAAGTAGCAGCAGTCAAGCTTTCAGTCCTCCAGGAACCCTGATCAGCATTCGGAGGACAGACTGTTGCTGGATTCCATAGTCAGACAGAAGGGTGTTGTCTCCGCCCAGCATCCTATCTGCGAATATCAGCCGTATAACCTCCACTCCTACACACACACGCGCACACACACACACACACACACACACACACACACACACTTAATTTATCACACCAATTAAAATCTATATAAACTTTAAGAAAAAATTGTTTCATCTAGTGGTTGGTAAAAGACAACTTTGTTTCTATTTTTTTTTCTATTTTCTATTTTCTCCAGCTGCTTAAACAGTTTGCCCTTGAAACTACTTCAACTACAAATAATTACATGAACTTGAGCGGTCTGATTTGGACTTGTTCTTGGGCTAGCTTACTTTCATTTTGGGCTGCACTATTTACTTCACTCAGTTTCTATTGAAAATAGAATTTTAAAATAACACGCCTACGCACACAGACACACATAAAAGTATTTGAAATACTGCAATGCACTTTCATCAAACCATAATTTATCATTGCCACTTCCTTACTTTCACTTTAAGCTGTTGAGTGTCTTACTTTAGGATTAGTACTTTATATAAACAATCTCATTACAGTAAATACCCTCTTAAATTAATCAGCAACATAAAAGCATACATACACTATTTTATTATCTTCTGTCCTACCTGTGCTTTCCGGAAGCTTCTGCGCCAATTTTTCCTTCAGCTGTAGCACTGTCATACTCCTAAACTGCTCCTCAGTGTTGCACAGGTCGACTGTTATTGTCTTACTCCTTAGTCCCTGAACAAAAACCTGGTAGATTTTTCCCATTTTGTGCTTGAGTCCGACTTGTTGCTCTCCTAAAGTTTCTGTCAATGATACACCAGTATGAACAGCGGTTTGGCTTCAAGGTTTGACGTCAGAGACGAGGTAAATGCTTTCACTTTCACTCAGAATTCTTCTTCTAGTTATTATTATGATGATGACGTGCAGTATTCTTATTGAATACTATAGAGCTCCCTAGACGTTAGGGGTGCAATGATACTCGTATTGATATTGAACCGTTCGATACCGTTCGGTACGCATATGTATCGAACAATACAAATTTTTAATTTATTTGATCAACTTTCCTTCTGACGATGCTGTCTGTGTTGCGCGCTCAATGGATCTGCGCTCGACAGTGCAACCTAGGTGGAGTAGTCGAACGCAGATTCACTGAGCGCAGGGCAAGCTAGCGAGACAGAAGCTAAGCTCTCCTTGCAACATGGCAAATTGAACCTCCCCCCACCCTAATTCAGATGTGGAACTATTTTGGTTTGTGACGTATGACCCTGAAGGTAAGCGCGTCATGGACAAAAGTAAAACAGTATGTTGGATGTGCCAATAAATGCTCAATTACATTGGTGGGAACTAGTGCGTTAGCGCAGTTAGCTCGTTAACGTGTTGGCCGTCCAGCCCCAGGCACGGGGCGATCCGCGGTAGCTCGTTAACTTGCCGTGTTGTGGCGTTAACGTCATTTCAACGAGATTAACGCTGACAACACTAGTGGGAACACAACGAATATGACTGCACATTTACTCCGACATCATCCTAGTGCAAAGACAAGTGGAAGCAGACAAAAACAACAAGCACACATGCCACAAACTTTACCCGAGTCATTTAGACAGCTGTTAGCACATGATTCTCCTTATGGGGACCTGATATGTTTAATATGCTGCTGAGAATATAGCCCAGAAGAAGCGTATAGTATAGCTTTTATTTTGGAAAGAGCCATTTCTCTATAATAAACTCTCTTTTCCAAAGATGAGTGATTTCTCGATCAGATAGTTGTTTTTTTTTATTACTTTGTTGTTTCAGCAACATTAAATTTAAAAACTGTACTTTTGAGTTAAAATATATATTTATAATTTTAATAAATGACAAATTAAAAAGGCATGAACATTTTTTTTGTATCGAAAAAATATCGAACCGTGACACCAAAGTATTGAACCGAACCGAACCGTGAATTTTGTGTATTGTTGCACCCCTACTAGACGTTGTTTATTGATGAAAAGAGAGTGCCCTGGAAGAGCCTGTTGTCCGTATGTAACAGTGTTTATGTGGTATTATTCCACTTGCCACAAATGTCAGTGTAATGGGGAAACAGATCCCACCTTCTTGGTGTGACTGGTTAGGTGAGGCTGGCTGCAGTAACTGTTGCCAGTAGTGATGGGAATTCCGGCTCTTTTTAGAGAGCCGGCTCTTTCAGCTCCCAGCCGGCTCTTCAGGTAGTTTCATTGCTTTAATTAATTTATTACCAACAACAATATAAAATCATGCATAAAAGGAATTACTAATGTAAAAAAATGTGGTTTTATTTATATATGCTTATATATAAATATATACAGTGGCCCCCAGAGACAAAGCACGTACAAACTCCAAAACACATTGCTAGCGTTAACTGAACTTCCAAAACAGTGCTATGGAGATCACTTAAATTACACAATTGAAAGCATATGTGTAAGTTAATTTACCTGTTACTGTTACACCAAATCCAGTCGTTGGTTCTTCCTGACTTGTGTAGTCATAGGTAACAAAAGCTCAACACTGCCCCTAGCATTCTGGAGTACTTCCGTTGTGTTTTGGAGTTTGTACGTGTTTTGGAGTTTGTATGTGCTTTGGCACGAGTGCCAAGTTTATTTAGTCTGAGCCTTTCCAGTTGTAGAGCAGACAACATCTTGTTGAGCCAGTATTCCAAACTTGATTGGCTAGCTGACTTCCAAGTCAGTAGGATGAGTTAGGTTAACCCTTTTCTGTATCAGCTTCAGTTTGTTTCGTACTGAAGTGTGTGCTCAGGCAGGCTGTGGTAAACAACCGTAGAAAACTTAACTCTGCTGCCACCAGTGTAATAAACGTGAGTTGTCTATGGTTGTTTATTTTGTTCGTGTTTTAAATGGGCACTGCTGCCACTACCTTTGTTGAGCCGGTCTGCTCTGGTAAATAAGGATTATTCAAACAGTAAAATGCTTTTAAAAACAGTAGCTCTTTATTTAGAATAAAATATTTAAAATTCATAAAACACCCTTGATAAAATTATACTCTGGATTATAAGCAATCTGCAGTTTACAGCCTAAACACTACAAGTAATTACTCAAAATTATCCCACACCACGGGGCGATAGTGGCTCAAGAGTTGGGAGTTCGCCTTGTAATCGGAAGGTTGCCGGTGAAGTGTCCTTGGGCAAGACACTTCACCCGTTGCCTACTGGTAGTGGTCAGAGGGCCCGGTGGCGCCAGTGTCCGGCAGCCTCGCCTCTGTCAGTGTGCCCCAGGGTGGCTGTGGCTACAATGTAGCTTGCCATCACCAGTGTGTGAATGTGTGTGTGAATGGGTGGATGACTGGATATGCCATTCACCCGCTTTGGGGTCCTTAGGGACTAGTAAAGCACTATATAAATACAGGCCATTTACCACAGCACACAGAAAAACATGAAAGTGAATATAAACACAGTACAGAAGATGACACACAATATTTGACTCTTTAAATGAAGTTGATTATTTTCATCACTAACTACCAAAAACTACAACAAAGAACCACCAGGAATTTAGTCTAGAAAAAACAGGTGTTTTTTTTTTAACTAAAGCTTATTTAATTGTTTTACAAAGTATTGATAGGTTTTTTTTATCAGTATCAGTTTGTGCTGTTTAAAAGTAGCATTTTACATTTCAGATTAGTACCTGAATCAGTCTTTTTCTAATAAAGGACCATTTATCACAGACACAGGAGAAACTGCAGTTTTCATATATGTAGAGTTCATGGAGTACTTAAAAAAAAAAGTTATTTTCCTACTTCCACAAGGTGGGGCTTGTACACCAAATGATATGTGAGCTGAGCTCTTAAGAAAGAAATATGCACTCCCTAGACACGTCATTAGGTACACCCTGCTAGTACACAATTGAACTCCTTTTGCCTTCAGAACTTCAGGGGTCATTTGAGTGCAGTGAAGTCATCGTTCAGCTTTTGACACTTTGTACTTGTTGTTCTTCAGGGTGAAAATACTGAGGCTGTTATACAGCCAGTATAGTTGAACACTGAGAAAACGGTGACTCCTAGAACCAAATAATGAACCAAGGCAGACATTAGACTTCAATAAAAACTACACAAAAAAACATATGCTGAAGCTCACAGTACTTTCCATATCAGTGAAAATCTGTGGGGTGATCTGCTCTTCTTACTTTAATTGGTCAAACTGTGTAATGTGTGTGTAGCGACTTCCACCCACTCTGAGAATTCCTTCTTGCAGCTTGGGCAGAATCTTTGAAGAGGACTTGATTTTATAATGGGTTGCCCCTTCTCCAGACTCACAAGTTCCAAGGAAAATCTCATCCTCTGACAGAACTTGATGATGACAACCTCAGCTTTGTCCAGATCTTCCACTGTAAGATTCTTAATCACAGATGTCCTCTTGAAGTTCCTCAGCTTTTCTTCCACAAATTATTTCTGCTCTTTGCTGACCTCTGACTGTGGTAAGCTTGAACACAATTCTCTCCTTTTCTTCACAAAGGACAGAAGCAAGTCCTTAAATTTCAACAGTCATGCCACTGACTTCTTAAGACGTGTCCAGGTGGAAAAATGTTTAAACAAGCGAGTAACAGAATTTTCTCCAGCTTGCTCAACACTCACTGTGGCAACTGTTTTTACTTCAGGATCATCAGATGAAAGCAGACTGATGTCATCTGGGTGGACAGGCCATTCACTCCTAGATTGTAGAAGATACTGAGGCCCGGACAACCATTTTGTATTCTTCATAAAATCATCGACTTTCACTCCTCTTGAGGCCATGTCTGCTGGATTACTGGCTGTGTCCACATATCTCCATTGCGAGGAAGATGAAACTCTTAAGATTTGTGAAACTCTGTTGGCCACAAAAACCTTGAATCTTGAAGTCTCACTTCTGATGTATTTAAGAACAGAAGCACTGTCTGTCCAAAACACAGAATCCAGTAGTTCCATCTGAAGCTCTTTCCTCCAGAGTACATCTATTTGACTGACCATGGTTGCTGCAATGAGCTCCATTCTCGGGATGGTAAAGGATTTAAGAGGAGCAACACGAGCTTTTCCCATAACAAATGCACAGTGTCGTTCTGAACAGATGTTTTCAATCAGCACATAGGTCAATGTTCCATACCCATCCTCACTGGCATCACAGAAATGGTGCAACTGAGCTCTCGTGATTTCTCCAAATCCATCAGGTTCCAGACATCGACTCACTTCAAACTTGCTTAATAGCTGGAGCTGCTGGAGCCATGTTAACCATCTTTTGGAAAACAGCTCTGGTACATTGTCATCCCAGCTGATTTCTTTCTTGCATAGATCTCTTAGGATTTTCTTTGCAGTTAAGACCACAGGATTTAGCATTCCAAGAGGACCATAGATAGAACTGACTATTGAAAGGATTCCTCTTCTGGTGAGCAGTCTGTCTTTGAGCACAATCTTGCTTTTAAAGAAGTCTGATTTTATGCACCCCTCCACACCCAAAACTCGCTTGATCATTGAGGAATCCAATTCCATGTTCAACTCTTTCATGCTTGTTGCTCTTTGATTTTCAGGAATGGCTTCCAGCACCCCAGGCTTGTTGGTGATCCACTTTTTGAGCGGAAATCCTCCTTTGACACAAAAAGAAACCAACTCTTGGTACATTAACACTGCTTCCTCATCAGTTCCAACGGACACAAGACAATCGTCCATATAAAAACAGTGCAACAACTTCCTCACTGTAGAGATGTCCAAAGTCATCTGCGCACTTTCTGAGTGCAAAGTTGGTGCAACTTGGTGATGAAATTGCCCCGAAGAGATGTACATTCATCCTGTATTCAGATGTTGGTTGTCCCACATCACCTTTAGGCCACCAGAGAAATCTCAATAGATCTTTATCTTCAGCTGGAACCATGACTTGGAGGAACATGGATTCAATATCTCCCATGATTACAACTGGCTCCTTCCTGAATCTTGTGATCACTCCCATTAAAGAGCTTGTAAGATCAGGTCCTTGTGAGAGTTGGGAGTTTAAAGATGTTCCATATTAACTCACTCCACAGTCAAACAACTCTGAGTTTCTTCTTGGTAGAATGTAAACACCATGGTGTGGTATATACCACAGCTTGCCATCATTGCAATCGATCTCCTCTTCCGGGACCTTTTCAGCATAACATTTAGCCAGGAGCTTGTTAAGGGTTCAAATACTGAGGAGGGATACAGGAGGAATTCCAAAATAACAACACTGATCTGGCCAGGTGGAGTCAAATGATGATTTTAATGAACACGCGTGGGAGATGAACACTGTACGCAGACAGCATCGATCTCTGTCTTAACAATACACAATCAGTCATTTTATATCAGGGTATTATAACGCCCCCTCATGCGTCATCAAATACAATACATGCATACGTCAATTCAAAACCACAATGACTTTTAACACAGTTAGAAAAGAACATTGTCTCCATCTCCACAGCAGGTGCTTCCTGTCCATCTTCTGACTCTCGCTTATCTCTGGAATCATCAGACGCACATCTTATGACAACTGTCCCTCATGCAGACACAATTTTGCAGTTGCAAGCTTTTACAAAATATTATTTGAACCTTCACCTACCCCTGAGTCTAACTGCTGTGTAAGTGTGTGTATGTGTGTGGCTCGACCTCACACAAACTTTGTCTTATGAGAAGAGAGGCCAATTCTCATGTGCATAATAACCTAACTGAAACTATATCTGTAATATGTTGAATAAATGTTTTAATCAAGAACCTCTACTAAAAGCTTAATCAAAAGATATAAATGAATAAAAGACAATAATGAATAACCTGGTTATTCAAATAGCTTCCTCCCAACAGCTCCTCAAAGTAACTTACACTTAGACTCTGCTTTAGTTTCACTTTCAAAAGCACGCTCTGCAAAAGCCTGCGCTTCCTGTCTACTTTGGCACAGAGTGTACTCAGAGTTAGGCCTTTCTTTTATAATGCAATATAATCTGCATATAAACATTTAAGATTATGAAAAGAATTCAGAAGCATTTAAGATTATAGATTTAACTCAACAGTTTAATGATGAATTATTGCGTACATTTTTCATGTAAATTTCCATTTTTTATAACAACAAGTTGGTGGACCTTCTGTGCTCACAGTCAGAGGGGTGTGTGTGTGTGTGTGTGTGTGTGTGTGTGTGTGTGTGTGTGTGTGTGTGTGTGTGTGTGTGTGTGTGTGTGTGTGTAACCTTAGATTATTACGTTTTTTGAAAGAAATCAAAATAAATCTAATGGTACTTAGAGCAAGATCCACAAAACAAATACTGAAATAACAAGTGTATTTTCAGGTTCCCATTTTACACATTATCCTTTTCTGATGTAGATAAATAAAGCATATCAGCAAATGTTAATGTTCTGATCACTGATGCCTGAATGTTTGGTAGTTTCCACTTTTTCTGTCGGTGACAACGTTTGAAATCATGTTTAATAAATTCTTTCTAAGCTGAGCTGAAAGGCATCATGATGATCATTGTTTATGTGTTTCAGTTATAATTAAACTTGTTGATGCACAAATGATTCTGGATTAAGTTTTTAAATTGATGTGTTTATTTTCTGCAGTATGTTTTAGCAACCAAGCAATTAAGGTAATCTTCAGAATATGATAAATGACTAAAATGTAAATATAGAAAAGAAGAAATAGAAATCTTGCTTTCTCCTGGTTTGCATTTTTTAACATTGATAAAAGAGAAGACTGTCTCAGAGGAGTCATACAGTCATAGGGAAAATTAAATATAAAGGCTTCCAGTTTTCAACTTGAATTTTGAGAAAAATTTGTACTAGATTTTCTCTTCCTGTAAATACTTCTTTTTTTTTTTCTTTTTTTTTTTTTTGCCTGTCCCGTTTGGCTCTTTTGCCATCAGAATTATTGTCTAAAGGCAAAGAAAGATGCCCAACGGATTTACTTTACCAAATTGACCATCCCAGCCTTGCCATAATGGTCCATTTGATTCACCTTTTATTGTTTATTTTATTTTCACTTACTGAATATGGGACAGACTTGACTGGGGGAAAGAAGGGGAGAAAGAAAGAGGGAAAGAGAAACAGCTGAGAAGAGGGACGGGGGAGAAGGGCAAAAACCAAAAACCAACAGAACGGGCAGAAAAAGAAAAAAAAGAAGAAAAAAAAAGAAAAAAAATGCATATATCAATCACCTGGGTCACCTGCTGAGAAAGAAAAAAGAAAACAAGCAGAAGAGAACAAGAGTAATAGAATAAACAACACCACAATGATATATGGGAATATGACAGTAAATACTAAATATTAAACATTATTGTGCAGCACATAAGATCAACAGAACACAGTGTGCTTTGAGGTAGGAGCCAAAAAGGGTGTAGTTTGTGGGTGTGATCACCCGTGTGTACACCTGTGAGCATGGACACGCTTGTTTTTAAAAGGTTCCTTCATGTAATGATCTGCTAGAGGGTGTGGGGGGGCCACAGCCCCGTCCTCCAGGGCATGAAGCAGGTATGGAGGAGATCAAAACTCCAGACATCCAGAGGCCCCCAGAACACAAGAGACCAAGGAAGACCAACAGAGGGGCAGCCGCGCCACTGTCCCAGAAAGAGCTGAGGAGAGTCCCAGATGAGGGCTCACTCAGCAGCCGCGGAGCAGAAGCCAGGGGGAGTTGCAGTGACGCGCCCGTGAGCTCCGCCGGCAGCCAGCCGTGCCTGAGTGACCGAGCCCCAGGCCGAGAGGCCGGGGGCACCCCACCTCCGAAGTGGCCCGAGCAAGCCCCAGGCTCCAGGCCCCGATAAGCGGCCGCCAAGGAGTGAGCCGGTGTGTACCTGGACGCCCATCCCCGGACACAAAGAACCACCAACGCACGATGTCTGAGGGAGTCTGCCACTGGAAGGGGAAGTGGTGGTAGGGGGAGATAGGCCTCCATACCTTGGAGGGCCTAAGATGTCCCCAGAGAGGTGGCGCCTGACACCCAACCTGACATATAGACACAGACATACAGGCACACACAGATACAAACATCCATTCCCACCTTCATGCTCTCATATACACTTACTCCACACTCAACCAACGTGGAGACAGACATAAAGAGACGCTGTACACACGATCACACTCCCCAAGCGTACTCTAAGCCCCGGATCTAGGTACCCTTGCCCCAGGAGGGGGGGAACTGCACCCAGACCCAGGTGGTGTTACCCTTTTCCCTGCGGTGGGGGGAGGCAGATCGCCCCGACTCTGCAGCAGCAGGGAGGCCCCACACTCCAGACCGCAGTCGGACGGCCAACTCCTCCTCCTAGCCCCCCCCGCTCCAGCAGGTCGCAGAGAATGGGGGTGAGAGAAGACTCCAAACCTCCCTCCACCCGCTCATTGTAGTGTTGATGCATGTGTGTTCTAAGGTGCATTTAAAACCCAGGAGGGCATGGAGCTACCTGCCAGAGAGCAGCAGGTAAGCGCATGGTCCCTCCTGCTAGCCCTCAATGTCTACGTGTATTTAACATTGAGAGGTGGGCAACGACACCAGGGGTGGGGTGTACACCCTGATGGTACTTTGGATTCCGTGTATCGTGCCCACCCCCAAGATCCTATATGTATGTATAATGAGAGTGTGAGTAATGTGAATGTCTAAGTTGTGGGATAAAATTGAGGCAGAGGCAGCCAGAAGGGGACGGGGGGGGGGGGGGGGCTCCTCTGCACCCTGGTGACATACCCCTACTCCAAGGTCCTGCATGTGTGGGTGGTTGTGGTGGAGCGGGAAGAGGGAGACAGCTGGAGATGGGGAGGGAAGGAAGGGAGGGGCAAGTGACCCCTCCCTGGGGCCAGCTCCCCCGCTGACCCCAGTAGGCACCCCCATACTCCGCGACCCACCAGGGAAAGGGGGCCCAGGCCCATCCAGACCGGGGCCCAGCGCAGCAGCGCCTCCCGGCCCCACAGAGCCCAGGACAGTCCACCCAACCCCACCACAGAGAAAACTGCACCCACCCCACCATCCACTCTTCTTCCAGACTACATAAGACAATAAACACCCAGGCTGAGATCTTCCTCCACCTCTCCTGTATCTCCCCCTCCTGCAGAGAGAGCCCCTGAGAAGAGGAAAGCTCCTGCAAGATGTGACAATCTTCCCCACCAGTTGAAGAGCCCCCCAGGTGGCTCGATGCACCGGCGGCACCCTGCTCCAGGGCTGGGCCCCCATGTACCCACCCGCCCACAACCCCGGCAACACACCAACCAGGACCCAAGCCCCCGAGGCCCGGCCCGGGCCCCAGCCCAGAGACGGAGCGCCCCCAGAACCTCACGCCCATCCCGGACCCACCCAGGGGCAGCCAGGCTACCAGGTCAGTTACCCACGTCCGTCAGCACAGACCCTCCCCTAGTCCCGCTGCACGCAGCCGCGAGGAAACAGTCACCTGAGAGCCAACAGAGCCCCTAACCGGACATGACCGCTACCCCGGGTTGAGCCCCCCCAAGGAAGATGCCTCCGGGGAACCCCCCGACGCCCTAAGCCTGTCCCTACCCCCACACCAATCACAACAGTGAAGGCGGGACCAAACTATGACCCCCCACCCCCACTAGGTGATGGAGCTGATCAAAGGAGCCCAGAGCAATTGATCTGATGTGGTGGCAGAGGCTGTGTCAAGACTAATGTAATCTAATAGATAATTTCTATATTGGTTAGAATTAAGATTATTTTTATTTTTCCAGTTCATGAGGACTGTTTTCTTGGCTATGCATAGGGCAGTGAAAACCATATGGGCGATATTCTTTTCTGAAGTGAAATTATCTATGCTGCCCAACAAACACACTAAGGGGGAAGTTGGAATGTTACATTTCAGAAACTTTGATAAGTCTTCACATATCTCACGCCGAAACTTTTCTGTGTTTATTATTGCAAAATAAATAAAGAAACCAGAAAGCACCAAAGTGCCTGTCAATCTCTCGTTCCACTCCCCCATCATTAATGACCAAGTCCTTGAGATACTTGAAATCTTCCACTCAGGGCAGCAGCTCAATCCAGACCAGTGGTGCTGATGTGCACTCCACCCATTTCCAGCTGAGAACTGTGGTCTCACACTCGGAGGTGCTGATTCTCAGTCCATCTCCTTCATGCTCAGCTCAAATACCTAAAAGTAACTGAGATATGAAAAAGCTTGTTTTGAAAATTGAAGCTTTTGAGACCTCACAGTCCATGAAGTGAAGTGAAAATGAGTGGAAGGATCTTAAAAATACTGCAAATTCTTTAACTGATCAAACTGTGTAATTGTTTCATGACTCACATTGCAGTAAAGCCACGTTTGGCCGTTCATTACCTGCACAAACATTGAGAAGGAAAAACTGAATTTAGAAGATCTTGCCCTGCAATCAACAAACTGTAGAAATCAAACTTTTATTGATTTCATAGTGAAACATT
This sequence comes from Simochromis diagramma, assembly GCF_900408965.1. NCBI lineage: Eukaryota > Metazoa > Chordata > Actinopteri > Cichliformes > Cichlidae > Simochromis > Simochromis diagramma. The sequence continues at coordinate 2,745,629 of NW_024387038.1, read as the reverse complement.
ATCTTTAGACAAATTAGGTTTGTCTAAAGATAATGATAACCTAAAGATAAGGTTCAGTTTTCCCAGAATTATCCACGCTCTGTTCATTTGGATCCCACCTGTTATCCTTCTCAGTTTTGAGCAGTAAACACAGATGCTGACCTCTGCACACACCAGGAACGTCCCCAAGATCGTTTTGTTTATTTTGTTTTTGCTACTTTCAATTTCTCTCCAGCAGTTACAAGAAGTCATACGACTGCAGATCAGCACTTATATGATTTTACTTTATGTAATAAAAGTGTTAGTGCTGCCGAGAGTCCAGCTTTATTTATTTATGTAATGATTAATGGGGTTTATCCATTTATCTTTTGTAAACTTGCATGGTGTAGTCAAAGTTGATCTGACCAGTGGTGCTGTGTTTTTAGCATTATGACCTGGATTTATTATTTTATTTGAAGAGTTTGGGGGATTATTGTGATATTGTGCCACTGCAATGTTCTGAATGTGCATCAAACTGGATCTTAAAATTATTTAATCTGAATTAACAGGACTTTTGAATCCACTCACAGCAACCATTTGGCACAACAACCAGGATGTAAAGAAACAAATAAACCAAATGAAACATTGTTCTGGTTACATAACAAACACTGGTGTGGGCAGTTTTTAGTTGTTGGGTGGTTTCCAGTGTTCATCTTAATTGAATTATGTTGTACAACAAGATTTACTTCTATACTCAGCTATGAGGCATTATGATGAGCATTGTTTACTTGTTTTACTTTTAGTTGAACTTTTTGGTTTACACATCATCTTGGGTTCCATGTGTAAAACTTAATGTGTATTTTCTACAACTTTTGTTCTGCCGGAAACCATAGCAATGCAGGCACCATCTCAGCAGCTGCCCGCACACTACCTGTGCACCACGATCAGTTGCTGAAGGCAGTGGCTGAGAGCTCACCCTTATCTCACAGTCTCAGGCCTGCTTTTCTTAGGTGTGCATATATCATAAGCTGGATTTGGGGAAATAGAAGTTCTTCTTTAAAATGTTTACCTCGGTGCAATTAATGCTGTGATTTACATGTGAAGAAGTTAACAATGTTTCAAAATAATTTAAACAGAGTAAAAAATACCCTTGAATCACACTGAAACTAGAAATTTAAGTGGCTATTTTCCAAAGATCAAGATTAGCAAAACCTGGTGCAAAGAGGAACACAACCGATTTTAGGGAGAGGTTGAAGCAGACATGGACAAACACTAAATGAGTAGAGCAGTGTGGCTGTGAAAGCATGGACGTTTTGCCTATCACATATCAGAACTTGGATTTGAGGAAATAGAAGATCTTCTGTGAAATGTTTTTAAATCATTTCAATAGAGTAAAACATATACTGATCCCCTGGAATTACACTGAAACTAGAAATTTAAGTTAACCTTCAAACAGCTAAACTTTACTCAGATTAAGAGTTAAAAACGTTTATGTTGTCTATTATCAGATTTTTGGGGTACAAATAAAAAACAGAATAAAAACAGGTTTTCCTCCATTCCCCTACTCAAACAGCACAAAGTGATGACGCCTTCTCCTGCTGACACTGTATGAGTAACCTAACAATAATGAAAATATCAGTATTTTAACTCAGTTACTGTATTTTCATTTCATTTGTACCACTAAAAAAATAATGTACCATAAAGGATCACATTTTACACGACAGTGTTACACTTACAGGACCTAAGGAATAAAGTGGCAGAAAGAAAGAAAAATACACAGGATTTAAAATGGTTTTGCAGTGTTTTCTTCCCAGAGATGGGTTTTTATTTACATTTCTATATTAACTTTTATTAAAAATAGCAAGGTTTTATTAAAAGAGAAGTTTGCTTGGAACAGTTTAGAGGAAACAAGAGCAGTCCTCACGTACTTATGAATACAAACAAAAATGTGTGTTAAGGAGATGGCACAGGTTATATATGTAACTAACCAGAGGACAGCATGCGCTTACACACAGTGTTTAAGTTTCTTTCCCATTATTTCTTGTGCCAAACAGGTATAGAGGTCTGTCTGGGGGCAAGAATGCACCCGGGTTTTGTACATTCAACAGGCTCCTTCAGACACACAAAGCAAAACCTCAAATTGCATCGAGGGCAAACAACAAATTTACAAAGTCTCTTGCTGTGCTCCAACAGTTGCCCACAAGTGGGACAGGCACGGACACCATGATATAAATTTAATGTCATATCTGGGCATTTTTCTAATGTGTCTAGTGACGGGTTGCAGCAGCCATTGTTTTCACAGCGAATGAAATGAAGAATAAAGAAAACTGATTTTCCTGCATTTCCCAACTCAGCAGAACAAAGTGATGAAGCGTTCTCCTACTGATACTGTATAAGCAACCTAACAATAATGACAATATCTGCATTTTAACTCAGTTACTGTATTAATTTAACTGTTAAGTCAATATTTCATTTGGACCATTTTTATATAATCTATAATGAAGGATCACATTTTACATGACAGTGTTCACTTGCAGGACCTAAGGAATAAATAAAAATCCACAGGATTTTATTGAAGTTGGTTTTGCTGGCTTTTCTTCCCAAGAGATACGTTTTTATTTACATTGATACTGATTAAACATGACTAAATTTTACTAAAAGAAACATTTTCTCTAAACAGTTTATCAATGTGTAGCTAGGAATACAATCAAAATGTGTGATTAGGAGACAACAACCTGTGTTACATATGTAACTAACCAGAGGACAAAATGTGCACACAGAATGTTTAATCTTATTCTAAGTTTATAAATGAACAACATTTTTCAGATTTATCATTAGACTTCAGACATGACACAATTGTAAAGATCACATCTGGTAGTAAATTTCTCAGTAATAAAACACAACAATTTATATTTATTATGTGATGTTATTCAAAGCAGAGAATTTAAAACACGGCATAGTGAATTCATTTAGAAAAGGCACTCTCAATAAATGAAAGAAAAACTTATCAGCCTTGTTTCTTTCCAATCATTTCTTCTTCCAAACAGGTATAGAGGTCTGTCTGGGGGCAGCAATGCAACTGGTCAAGCATTCGCCAGAGTTTTTCAGACACACAAAACAAAATGTCACATTACATCGAGGGCAATCAACTGATGGGCAAGCCATCGTGCTGTGTTCCAACAGCAAACCACAGGTAGGACAGGCACGGACAGAGGGACAAACAAGGACTCCAGAATCAAACTCATCCTCATCCTCGGACTCATACTCATCGTCATACACATACCCATGGAATTTGATATCTGGGCATTTCTTTAGTGTTTCTAGTGATGGGTTGCAGCAGCCACGATTTCCACAGCGGTCCTTCCGAGGCCGCGCACCCTTCCACTCCCTCAAACACTGCCAGCAGAATTCAAACAGCTGTCCTTTTACTGCTGTACACACTTTACAGAGGACATTCAAATCTGATCCATTCTCTCTTGTCACAGTGGATCCACATCCAGGACACTACATGGAGACAGAGGTGGGGCAACATTTTATAAATAGCAAAATGTCTATTAAGTCTAAATTCGCAGTATATAATAACATGTTGATGAAACACTTACCAACTTAGTAGTAAGTGTCTGCCTGGCAGCGTTGAATTCCATGGTTTTTTGAAAGTACTCCCTTTCTTGAGGGTCCAGAAGAGCCATTTTACAAACCTCTGCAAAAGTCCACTCAGCACCACAACCAAACCCACCACACACAAACCTGCTTCTACCCTTTATTAAAATATGGAGAGGTGAGAGAATGATTAGACTCACATGTCGGAAACAAAAGACCAAACAAGTTGATGAGTTTTTTCAAGAAGTTACATTATTAAAACTACAAACAAAGAAATATTTCATCATACATCAGAAATGTCCATCTATATGTACAAATATTTGATGAAACACAGAGTTTTGTTGCTATATGTTGTCTGAAAGTCATTTATGCTCTTTACGTTAGGGAAACACTGAAATTATCGCAGCTGTAACAGAACAGGTGGAATTCAAAGCTACACTGAAGCCTCACTGGTGTATTACAGGTTTCAGTGCCGAGGCAATTTAACTTAAATCATTTAAATGCTACAAGTTACAATAGAGAAGATGGAAGCTGAACATTTCTGACTGTTTTATTTATTTCCTTGCGAGCACAGCAGGTTTCTGCTGAGAGAAGTTCATGAATTTACAGCACTTCAACGCTCTGTGTGTTGATTTCAGTCAGCGTAGCTTCTTTCTGTCTCCGCTACATGGCAGTAAGCGTTACAGTCACACCAATAAAAAACAATGATGTATTGGCCACTGTTTTCATTATTCTTTATTTATTCACGTAGATGTAACATAGTCCTGTTAAGAATCAACGCAACCCTGCCAGATGCTGTTTTTATTTGTTTGCTTGTGTATTTTAACAAAGCCAACCTTCAGTGGCCTACCTGGTCCAACAACCTGCGACACCAGTTGGTGAGAGAGGTCGGGGTCACAGCGTGACCACAGGACATCTTAGCTCTGCGAGATATGAAGCCTTCATACAAAACTGAGAACAATCACACAGAAGTAAAAAATCAATGTCACACACGAATAAATGCGCATGCATTCTTTTTTACTCTGGTTAGTGTGAAAACACATAAAACTATTTTTTTAAATTCTTTTCATTATTTATATTTTAGATTTGAATTGGTTCGATGTCACTTTGAAAAGTGCCCACATGATACTTACAGTCCAAATCATCCTCTCCATCTACAAATGTAAGTGTGGGGTCGTGAGGGTTGTAACACTTCTCCTGTTTTGTTGGCGCGCTTGAAGGCGTCACACTGAGAAACAACAACAAACAAATCAGAATGAACACTTCCAGTTGGACTTCAAAGTAGAATACTTTTCCTAGAGGCAGATACTTCTTTTTAACATGACGTTTGTGATCAGCGGCTTTGTGTTTCTCAATTGCCAGTCTTGGCAGCCGGGGATCACTCCGCTCCTGGCCGACGCCCGGCACACAATGCACCTGACCCCTATGGCGCCTTCTGCAGGTGGTGGGCCTGCGGGTGGATGGGCCCATGTCCCCTTTTCGGGCTGTGCCCGGCCAGGCCCCATGGACTAAGGCCCGGCCACCAGACGCTCGCCCTCGGGCACCCTCCCCGGGCCTGGCTCCAGGGCGGGGCCCCGGTAACCCTATCCCGGGCAGGGTAAACTGTTCCCTTGATGTTTTGTTCATGAGGGTCTTCTAAATCGCTCTTTGTCTGGTCCCTCACCCAGGACCAATTTGCCATGGGAGACCCTACCAGGGGGCAAAAGCTACATGTGTTTTGTGGACTTGGAGAAGGCATTCGACCGTGTCCCTCAGGGTGTCCTGTGGAAGGTGCTGCGGGAATATGGGGTGTCTGGCCCATTGCTACGGGCCATTCGATCCCTATACAACCATTGCAAGAGCTTGGTTCGCACTGCCGGCAATAAGTCGGACTCGTTACTGGTGGGTGATGGGCTCCGCCAGGGCTGCCCTTTGTCACCAGTTCTGTTCATAATTTTTATGGACAGGATTTCTAGGCGCAGTCAAGTGGCGGAGGGCTTTCACTTCGGTGGCCTCAGAAGCTCATCTCTGCTTTTAGCGGATGATGTGGTTCTATTGGCTTCATCAGGTGAGGGCCTCCAGCTCGCACTGGAACGGTTCGCAGCCGAGTGTGAAGCAGCGGGAATGAGCATCAGCACCTCCAAATCTGAGGCCATGGTTCTCAGCCGGAAAAGGGTGGAGTGCCGACTCCGGGTAGGGGATGAGTTCCTGCCCCAGGTGGAGGAATTCAAGTATCTCGGGGTCTTGTTCGCGAGTGATGGGAGAAGGGAGCTGGAGATCGACAGACGGATTTGTGCTGTGGCTGCAGTGATGCGGACGCTGCACCGGTCCGTCGTTGTGAAGAGGGAGCTGAGTGTAAAAGCGAAGCTCTCAATTTACCAGTCGATCTACGTCCGGATACAAGTGGCGGAAATGAGCTTCCTCCGAAGGGTGGCTGGCCTCTCCCTGAGAGATGGAGTGAGAAGTTCAGCCATCCGGGAGGGGCTCAGAGTAGAGCCGCTGCTCCTCCACATTGAAAGGAGCCAGCTGAGGTGGTTCGGGCATCTGACAAGGATGCCTCCTGGATGCCTCCTGGGTGAGGTCTTCCAGGCATGTCCCACCGGGAGGAGGCCCCGGGGCAGCCTTACCTTACTCAGGTAATTGTTATTTTATATATTATGCTGTATGTTGTTCAATACATTTCTATGCAAAACAAGAGAAATTTCAATACACAGCAGTATATTCACAATTGAAACCAGATATTTACATACACTTTAGGGAAGTGTTTTTACTGTTAAACATCAATTTAGAGTAAACAGAATAAAGAGAGAGAGATGTCTATTTTTGTATCACTGTCATCAAATTTAGGAGTACATATACACTGAGTTTATTTTTAATTAATAAGAAAACTGCAGACGATTCCATTCTGAGCTTAAGAAACTTCTGATTTAGGAGTAGAGTCCATGTGAGTAAATTGGTGGCACACCTGTGGACGCATATAAGGCAAAACACAGAGCCCGTTTCTTTGACATGGGAAAATCAAGAGATAACAAGAGATAACAACCAAAACTGATTTGATTTTTTACAATTAAAAAAGTGTTTGTGTTTTTATCTGGAGAGTATGTAAAAATCTGGTTTATGATAAGTTGATGATAAGCCCAACAAGGCTAAATAGTTAAATAAACTTTTCTGAATCCAAATAGTGGACTTTGGTAGAATTAAAAAAATAACTGTAGTACAGGTCTATGATGATTTTCAGTGCGACTATTATCTAGTTTTTATTCTAGTTCTTTCTTGGTTAAGTCCTAAGTAGTCCTGATTTTGAACTGTTGTAGTCCTGTTTTAATTCCAGATCAGTTCTGGGTCTGGTTGAATTGGGGTTTAGTCCTTGTGCCTTGATACAGCCCTGATTTTGTTCTGCCTTGCTGCCTAATTAAAAAAGTAGATATATGGTGAAAAGGTAGAAAAAGTAGAGATATAAGTACACATATGTCATGCATGTGTGATATTCTTTTTCTTATTTGAAGTTATTCTATTTCGAACAAAACTCAAAACACAGCCTAATAAATCTTCAACTTCACAGCATGTTTATCAGTCGTTTCTACCCCCCCCCTCCCCCATGCATACTACCCTTTAGGGCTAAGCCACGGGTGTATAAAGTGTCTGGCTCCGCCTCTGCTGTGACGCCAGACTGTGACACTGAACGATCACATCGCGCAGTTTACAACAATAACAAAAAAAGCCCGTGGAATCAGAGCAACAGGTGCATGCAGTGTTACCTGTGCTGCGGAGCCGGGTATGAGGCCATCGTCGCTCTGTACGCGGGAAACTCTGGATACAGGCGATAGACATGTGGCACGCTGATGAACGGAGCAACACCTAAATCTGGGTAAGGTGAAGGCACACCTGTGGTCCGGTTGAACATCTGGCTTGGATTTTACTGTCACTGCGTTCTGTCTCTGGTTACGGAAGAATATCCTGCGATGGACTGAGAGTTGCTTTTGTCTGCGCTGAATGTAGGCAGCGATGCTCCTCCCCTCCTCTCTCTATTCGCGCGTGCGCGCCTATGTGTGTTTCAGACTCGCACCTCTGAGAAGAGCGAAGAAAAAGTCCTTACCAAACTGGTAAATGCAAGGCAAAAAGTAAAAACAATTACCTGAAGTCTGGGATATAAAACTTTTTGAGACTTTCATTAAGATTATTAAATCCTCCAGCCAGCATTAAAAGGTGTGATGTGGTAGAACTTTTGTGAACGATTATATGAAAGTGAATTTAAAGACAGTAAATATATGACACACTTTATTTAACTCTTGAAAAATCAAGATGGTGAATTCCCAGTTCTTCCCTTTCCCCCCTCCTTCCCCTGTCCTCTCAGTTTTCCTGGGATTGATTCCAATCGTTTCATTTGGAATTCACCAGTTATCCTTTCAACTGTTTGAAGAAACATTAAACAATAAACCTACCCTCTGCACACACCAGGGAATGCCCCTAAGATTTTTTGTGTTGATATTTTTTCCTTTCGATTTTAACCCAGTGGTTATGAGAAGTCACGTGACTACAGATTAGAATTCTTGATTATTTTATACACTTTTATTTCACATAATCCGTGTTAGTGCTACTGGGATTTGAGGTGTATTTATTTATTTTATAAATAAATCTGTTTGGGTTTGATTGCACTACTTTTGGGACCTTGCATCATGTAGCCAAAGTTGAGGAAAGTACCCGATCTACAGATCAGAGACTGGTTGGATAATCTGAGTTTGTGCATGGGCTTCATGTGTTGTTTTTGTCATTGTGGTGTTCTGAATATGCATCAAACTGGATGTTAAAATGTTTTAATTTTTTATATGGTTATACAAAATGACTAATGAACACCAGATCAGATCAATACCATGTTTATATGTTTACAATGTTATTTCCTGGTTGAAAGGAAACAACGAATGTACAACCCCGCCCCTCAGGCGGAGTTAAACACATTGGTAACACACCTTGCACAACTTGTTGCCTTCAGACAGATAACCTGAAAGGATCGCATCCTCACTTCCTAACAAAGTGATGAGTACCGCCGCTGTATTGCCTGTGAGTCCGAGGAGGGGGGTGAAACGGCGCATGAACCAGCTGCCAGACGTGACCGTGAGCGACGTCAAGAGGGTGCTGAAAATCTACGCAAACGAAGGTAAAAATATTAATCAATCAATTAATTAATTAATTAATTAACTTTTAAAAATATGAAATTATCGGTACTCAGTGAGCTTACATTCAATGTTTTAAAACATGTTTTGCATTTGCGTTTTTCTCTAGCGCATGAAATTTACACATACAGTTACTTGGACCTGTATAATATCAATATAACTGCTAACTGCTGCCGTCCACCTTTACTTTCAACAATAACTTCTGCTACTGTTCACTCTAAAGCGTGGAAGATAATATATTTTTTATAATGTCATTGTAGCTATATTTAGTCTAAAGGCTGCAAAGTAAAATCCGCTCTGACCCGTCTTATGTGTGTTTAGGATACACAAAGAATGATCAAGGAAAGTCACATGACCACGACTCTGCACCACTGTCCAAATGTGGAATCAAGCCCAGTTCAGCTGTGCAGACGGTGAGGAAGGTTCATGGCGGGTGAAGGAGTCTATCATTAATTTGAGCTTTCTTCACATGTCACGTCTCCTTTCACTCTCAACACTAATTTAATACTACGTGGAAAAATGATTAATTTTGTGTAAATTTTTATCTTACATTTTTATCGTAACTTTATATTTGGGTATAAAAACATGAACTGACTCTGAAGTTACTCATTGCATTTCAAAAATTGTTGCACTTAGAAAACCGGTGACATGTTTCTAAAAAAAAATTGTGTTTTTGTTCTGTTGTTATGATATGTAATCTAAGAAATGTGTTAAGCGCTGTTTAACAAAGATACTTACTGTCACCTCTCATAACCTTCAGACGGAGAACCTGGAAGGATTAAGGCTTCATCTCCTAGGAATGATTGAAATCATCATTATCTTTCCTGATGGTCAGAGGCATTCGTTTTGGCTGCACAAGATAAAGCTGGAAGCAATGATTGTGGGCTGTTTTAAAGAGGAAGTGCTGAAAAAGCTCTTCCTCCTAGGTAGGTTACCCTAAAAACTGAAAACAAATACATTTTTAAAAAGTGTATTTATCACTACTCAGTGATTCTCTATTCAAAAACTTGGTTTTGTATGTACCTTATTTTTTTTTATTTTTTTATTTTTTTTATGTTATACGTATGGTCACTTAGACTAAAATTGCTTAGCTGCTAACTGCTACCAGTCACCTTTATTTTCAATCAAACTCTAATGCAAGGAAGATAATATAATTATTTATGACATATGTTTAGTTATGTTTAGTCTAAAGCTGCAACTGCAAAGTAAAATCCTCTATTTCTGTGTTAAGTTTTTGTAGATTACACAACGGAAAATATCAAACTGCACTTTGATGGCAAGCCACTTGATGACGACTCTGCATCACTGACCGACTGTGGAATCAAAGCCGGCTCAGTTGTACAGATGACGAGGAAAGTTAAAGGAGGCTGAAGGAGTCAACAATAAATTAATCTGACTACATCAAAGTTACAGGATACATTGAACTATAAATACACATAAGTAACAAAATGCATGATTCTGATTGGTGTGACATCTGTGGTTTTCATTCTCCTTTGCACTTTCTTTACATTTTATGGTTTATGTCATATCTATGCTTGACACTAATTAAATATTAATTGGAATAAATAATGATGAATTATTGAGTACATTTTTCATTTAAATTTGTATTTTTTATAACAACAAGTTGGTGGACCTTCTGTGCTCACAGTCAGAGGGGTGTGTGTGTGTGTGTGTGTGTGTGTGTGTGTGTGTGTGTGTGTGTGCGTGTGTGTGTGTGTGTGTGTGTGTGTGTGTGTGTGTGTGTGTGTGCGTGTAACCTTAGATTATTACATTTTTTGAAAGAAATCAAAATAAATCTAATGGTACTTAGAACAAGATCCACAAGACAAATGCTGAAATAACAAGTGTATTTTCAGGTTCCCATTTTACACATTGTCCTTTTCTGATGTAGATAAATAAAGCATATCAGCAAATGTTAATGTTCTGATCACTGATGCCTGAATGTTTAGTAGTTTCCACTTTTTCTGTCGGTGACAACGTTTGAAATCATGTTTAATAAATTCTTTCTAAACTAAGTTGAAAGGCATCATGATGATCATTGTTTATGTGTTTCAGTTATAATTAAACTTGTTGATGCACAAATGATTCTGGATTAAGTTTTTAAATTGATGTGTTTATTTTCTGCAGCATGTTTTAGCAACCAAGCAATTAAGGTAATCCTCAGAATATGTTGAATGACTAAAATGTAAATATAGAAAAAAAGAAATAGAAATCTCGCTTTCTCCGGGTTTGCATTTTTTAACGTTGATAAAAGAGAAGACTGTCTCAGAGGAGTCAGACAGTCATAGGGAAAATTAAATATAAAGGCTTCCAGTTTTCAACTTGAATTTTGAGAAAAATTTGTACTAGATTTTCTCTTCCTGTAAATACTTCTAAATCAACATTGGCACATTTGGACCGCATTTTTTGATAAAGTATTATGAAGGATCACATTTTATAAGATCATTTATCTATATGAGCTCCAATCAATAAGCGGGCAGGAAGAAAATAGGCCAAAGGTTTACATCAAATGAGGTGTTGCTAACTTATTCACATGTATGCATCAAATTTGGAGATAAATGCTGTGTTTTATAATTACACACATACTAGTCTTTAATAGTCAGCAAAAGAAGATGCAACATTGGTTGCACATAGATAACTCGAATTGTAAGATATGCTGGGCATGTAATTTAGGTTTATATTGTTGGATTGTCATTTGTGCTTAGAAACACATACTCATATATGCTTAGAGGTATATAATCAATTGTATGTTGATAGAAGGTCTAATCCTTAGTAGTCTGCAAGCACTGCATTCTGGCATGGACACACATTCTTAGGTCATGAGAGAGGTTGTACCTTCTCTTTCTGATTTATACTATGGGAGGACACCTACTCTGTATCTGTTTAAGTATATGAGCCTTTTGTTTAGGTGGTCCGCTGTGTTCCTAGCACCGGAACCCTAGCTTTGGGGAGTCATTCGCAGGGTCATATTTTGACACACGGTACCTACAAATACACAGAGGCAGGTACTCTTTGTTCACATGTATGCTTGTGTAAGATGTCATATGTTAATGAACCTATGCATATTCATGTACCACAATAAAGAGCAGTGCCCCGGGGGAGCTAAATGAGAGTGACTGGGGTTCAAGCGGCAGGAGCAGCGCTCGTCTCGTCCTCTCTCTCCTGCACGAGATCACACACAGAGCTCTGGTGCGTCTTGCTTTTGCCATTGTAGCAGAATTGTCTCTGATTGTTCCAGGGATGGTGTTGTGCCCTAGACAACCCTATCAGTAATGCTCCCTAGCTTTCGGACAATACCATGTAACAATAAGTCATTTTACTTGTTCTAAATGTCTGAAGAGAAAATGAGAAAATGATAGCAAAACTGCTTAAAACTTCTGGCACTCTACAACCCCCTGCCATACTTATTTGATAGCCTTCATTCCAGGCCTACAAAATGGTTTTCTGTGTTTATTATTGCAAAATAAATAAAGAAACCAGAAAGCACCAAAGTGCCTGTCAATCTCTCGTTCCACTCCCCCATCATTAATGAACAAGTCCTTGAGATACTTGAAATCTTCCACTCAGGGCAGCAGCTCAATCCAGACCAGTGGTGCTGATGTGCACTCCACCCATTTCCAGCTGAGAACCGTGGTCTCACACTCGGAGGTGCTGATTCTCAGTCCAGCTTCTTCACGCTCAGCTCAAATACCTAAAAATAACTGAGATATGAAAAAGCTTGTTTTGAAAATTGAAGCTTTTGAGACCTCACAGTCCATGAAGTGAAGTGAAAATGAGTGGAAGGATCTTAAAAATACTGCAAATTCTTTAACTGATCAAACTGTGTAATCGGTTCATGACTCACATCGCAGTAAAGCCACGTTTGGCCGTTCATTACCTGCACAAACATTGAGAAAGAAAAAATGAATTTAGAAGATCTTGCCCTGCAATCAACAAACTGTAGAAATCAAACTTTTATTGATTTCAAAGTGAAACATTATCTTTAGACAAATTTAAAGGTTCAGTTTTCCCAGAATTATCCGCACTCTGTTCATTTGGATCCCACCTGTTATCCTTCTCAGTTTTGAGCAGTAAACACAGACACTGACATCTGCACACACCAGGGAACGTCCCCAAGATCGTTTTGTTTATTTTGTTTTTGCTACTTTCAGTTTCTCTCCAGCAGTTACAAGAAGTCATACGACTGCAGATCAGCACTTATATGATTTTACTTTATGTAATAAAAGTGTTAGTGCTGCTGAGAGTCCAGGTTTATTTATTTATGTAATGATTAATGGGGTTTATCCATTTATCTTTTGTAAACTTGCATGGTGTAGTCAAAGTTGATCTGACCAGTGGTGCTGTGTTTTTAGTGTTATGACCTGGATTTATTATTTTATTTGAAGCGTTTCGGGGATTATTGTGATATTGTGCCACTGCAATGTTCTGAATGTGCATCAAACTGGATCTTAAAATTATTTAATCTGAATGTTTGTACAACAGGACTTTTGAATCCACTCACAGCAACCATTTGGCACAACAACCAGGATGTAAAGAAACAAATAAACCAAATGAAACATTGTTCTGGTTAAATAACAAACACTGATGCGGGCAGTTTTTAGTTGTTGGGTGGTTTCCAGTGTTCACTATACGTATTGAATTATGTTGTACAACAAGATTTACTTCTATACTCAGCTATGAGGCATTATGGTGAGCATTGTTTACTTGTTTTACTTTTAGTTGAACTTTTTGGTTTACACATCATCTTGGGTTCCATGTTTAAAACTTAATGTGTATTTTCTACAACTTTTGTTCTGCCGGAAACCATAGCAATGCAGGCACCATCTCAGCAGCTGCCCGCACACTACCTGTGCACCACGATCAGATGCTGAAGGCAGTGGCTGAGAGCTCACCCTTATCTCACAGTCTCAGGCCTGCTTTTCTTAGGTGTGCATATATCATAAGCTGGAATTGGGGAAATAGAAGTTCTTCTTTAAAATGTTTACCTCGGTGCAATTAATGCTGTGATTTACATGTGAAGAAGTTAACAATGTTTCAAAATAATTTAAACAGAGTAAAAAATACCCTTGAATCACACTGAAACTAGAAATTTAAGTGGCTATTTTCCAAAGATCAAGATTAGCAAAACCTGGTGCAAAGAGGAACACAACCGATTTTAGGGAGAGGTTGAAGCAGACATGGACAAACACTAAATGAGTAGAGCAGTGTGGCTGTGAAAGCATGGACGTTTTGCCTTGCCTGATAAAGCTTTATGTCTGGGAAAAGGGCAAGACACCTTTCTGTTCCTTTGCTCTGGATGCAGTTTGGAATATCACATATCAGAACTTGGATTTGAGGAAATAGAAGATCTTCTGTGAAATGTTTTTAAATAATTTCAATAGAGTAAAACATACTGATCCCCTGGAATTACAGTGAAACTAGAAATTTAAGTTAACCTTCAAACAGCTAAACTTTACTCAGATTAAGAGTTAAAAACGTTTATGTTGTCTATTATCAGATTTTTGGGGTACAAATAAAAAACAGAATAAAAACAGGTTTTCCTCCATTCCCCTACTCAAACAGCACAAAGTGATGACGCCTTCTCCTGCTGACACTGTATGAGTAACCTAACAATAATGAAAATATCAGCATTTTAACTCAGTTACTGTATTTTCATTTCATTTGTACCATTAAAAAATAATGTACCATAAAGGATCACATTTTACATGACAGTGTTACACTTACAGGACCTAAGGAATAAAATGGCAGAAAGAAAGAAAAATACACAGGATTTAATATGGTTTTGCAGTGTTTTCTTCCCAGAGATGCGTTTTTATTTACATTTCTATATTAACTTTTATTAAAAATAGCAAGGTTTTATTAAAAGAGAAATTTGCTCAGAATAGTTTAGAGGAAACAAGAGCAGTCCTCACGTACTTAGGAATACAAACAAAAATGTGTGTTAAGGAGATGGCACAGGTTATATATGTAACTAACCAGAGGACAGCATGCGCTTACACACAGTGTTTAAGTTTCTTTCCCATTATTTCTTGTGCCAAACAGGTATAGAGGTCTGTCTGGGGGCAAGAATGCACCTGGTTTTTGTACATTCAACAGGCTCCTTCAGACACACAAAGCAAAACCTCAAATTGCATCGAGGGCAAACAACAAATTTACAAAGTCTCTTGCTGTGCTCCAACAGTAACCCACAAGTGGGACAGGCACGGACCGAGGGACACACACAGACACCATGATATGAATTTAATGTCATATCTGGGCATTTTTCTAATGTGTCTAGTGACGGGTTGCAGCAGCCATTGTTTTCACAGCGGTCTTTTCGAAGCCGTGCACCCTTCCATTCCTTCAAACACTGCCAGCAGAATTCAAACGGCCGTCCTTTTACTGCTGTGCACACTTTACAGAGGACATTCAAATCTGATCCATTCTCTCTCGTCACAGAAGATCCACATCCAGGACACTACATGGAGACAGAGGTGAGACATTTAATACCTGATGAAATGTCTAATTACAATTCTACATTTACAGTAAACATAATATTAAAATGAAACTCTTACCAACTTAGTAGCAATTGTCTGCCTGGCAACGTTGAATTCCATTGTTTTTTGAAAGTACGTCTTTTCTTGAGGGTCCAGCAGAGCCATTTTACAAACCTCTGCAAAAGTCCACTCAGCACCACAACCAGACCCACCACACACAAACCTGCTTTCACCCTTTATTAAATAAGGAGAGGTGAGAGAATGATTAGACTCACATGTTGGAAACAAAACACCAAACAATTTGATGAGTTGTTTGTTTTCCCCTGTAAGTTAGATTAAAAATCATAAATAGTGAAATATTTCATAAAACATCAGAACCGTATTGCTATATGTGGTAATTATTTGATGAAACACACACATGATTATCACAGCTGTAACAGAAAAGCTGTAATCCAAAGCTTCACTGAAGCCTCGCAGAGGGCAGATCAGTCAGCCAGCATGCACAATCAACCATGTTGAAAAAGAAATGTGTGATCTATTAAAGGTTTAATTGCAGAGGCAATTTAACTTTAAAGGATTTAAATTCAACAACTTAAAACAGAGAAGACAGGAGCTGAAAAATTCTGTCCTTTTTATTTATTTCCATGATCATGCAGCAGGATTCTGCTGAGATAATTTAATTAATTTACAGTTAATTACAATTTGCTCTCTGTGTTGATTTAGGTCAGCGTAGCTTCTTTCTCTCTTTCTCTTTACATGACAGTAAAAGTCACAATCCAATTCATTACAAAAAATAACGATGATATAATTTCCACTGTTTTCAAATTTCTTTATTTATTCACGTTCATGTAACATTGTCCTGTTAAAAATCAATGCAACCCTGCCAACCCTTGTTATTTATTTATATATGTCTGCTTGTTTATTTTAACAAAGCCAACCTTCAGTGGCCTACCTGGTCCAACAACCTGCGACACCAGTTGGTGAGAGAGGTCGGGGTCACAGCGTGACCACAGGACATCTGAGCTCTGAGAGATTTGAAGCCTTCATACAAAACTGAGAACAATCACACACAAGCAAAAAAAAAAAAATCAATATCACAGGAATAAATGCCGATGCGTTTTGTTTGACCTTGGTTCATGTGAATGCAGGTAAAATTATTTTATTTTATTACTATCATTGTTTTAATATAAGAGTTGAATCTGTTCGATGCCACTTTGAAAAGTGCCCACGTGATACTTACAGTCCAAATCATCCTCTCCATCGACAAATTTAAGTGTTTTGTCATGAGGGTCGTAACACTTTTCCTGTTTTGTTGGCACGCTTGGTGGCGCCACACTGCCAAACAACAACAAACAGATCAGAATGAACACTTAACGGTTTCACTTCGAAAAAGAAAATCCACCTGAAGATAAAATAGTGTGTTCGCGGCAGTGTTGCGCAAATTTCGGATACTTGCACACGTTTCGTGTTTCTTCTTAATATAAACTTTTTGATCCGCGGCTTCGTGTTTCAGTATCACTGCGATGTCAGACTGTGACACTGAATGATCACATCACGCAATTTGTAACAATAGAAGTCCAAACATATGAATCGTTAGCAGTGAAATCAGACCAGCAGCTCGCACACACATCAGTCAGTAAACCACGCAGAGTGTTACCTGTGAGCCGGGGCCATCGTCGCTCTGTCTGGATACAGCCGAGACACATCTGTCGCGGTGACGAACACCGGAGCAACACCTGACACTGGGTAACGTTTGGGGTATAAGGTGTCGAGCGTCTGACCCATGGTCGCTCTGTTAAAAATAATAGCAAAAAAAAAAAAAAAAAAATCCGTAAAAATTCAGGTGGTTGTTGTTAGGTTCGTTCTTGGACCGCAGTGCAACATATCATGACTCAAAGCTACAGATCCTTGAATCTGTCACTTCCTAAATACATCTCTCCACCCCTTAGTTTCACACTCCTCCGTCTCTTCCTCTCTCTTGTTGCTGGTGCTGCGTAGATGGTGCAGAAGCTGTAGCCCTGCTGTTAACATGTCGGATCATTTAACAAAGTTTGGTGCATCTATTTTTTAAAATATTTTATTTAGCAGTTTTAGTACAGAATATAAATAAATAAATAATTAAAAAAATATTCCACACAAAAAACAGACAACCATGTTGAGACATTAGAGACTCAAAAAAGAAGAGAAGGTACAGAAACAAAGGATATTCTTCCCAATAGTAGTCATACTTAATGTAGGAACCCTCAGGTAAACAAATGAATTGGCAAATAACTTTACAGAAAAAGTTGTCATAAAATGTGTTGACATAAAATGTTCTTATAAATGCAGATTGATGTTACACTGGGCCAAAAAAGGCCCCCACATCGTCCCAGATTAGTTTTGAGTGCCAAGTTTATTTAGTCTGAGCTTTTCCAGTTGTAGAACAGACAGCATCTTGTTGAGCCAGTACACCAAACCTGGTTGGGTAGTTGACTTCCAAGTCAGTAGGATGAGTTTCTTTGCCACCGCCATCCCAGGGTCCGCTGCCATCTGGAGATAGAGGGGCAGCTAACGTGACTCTGAGGACCATCCAAATATTGCCAGGTTTTAATTTGGAGAAATGTAACAAGAATATTATTTGAATATTATTTGTGAGCTTCAGCATATATAAATATAAATATAAATATAAATATAAATATAAATGTATATATATATATATATCAAATCAAGTGTGTGATCATGTATGAGTTGTATAGTTTTAATGTTTTATTTGGGAACAGAATGGTGTGTATGTGTAAGTTTGGTGATGGAGTTTTTATTATGAATGAATGATGAATTTTTATGAATTATTATGTCTATTTGTTTTATGTTTAAGGACAACAGATGGAAATTAGCCTTTGGCTATAATCTGGCATGTTTACATTCATGTAATTTTTTTTTTACATTTATGTTCATTAACATGCACTGTCCTAAATAAATAAATAAATATATGTATATATATATATATATATATATATATATATATATATATATATATATATATATATATACATATATATATATATATATATATATATATATATATATATATATATATAAACACCCATATAAACACCCGGTTTATCCTTCAAGTTCGGGTCCTCCAAGCCTGGGAGCCTGAGGGTCCTGCGCAGTATCTTAGCTGTTCCCAGGACTGCGCTCTTCTGGACAGAGATTTCCGATGTTATTCCCGGGATCTGCTGGAGCCACTCACCTAGCTTGGGAGTCACCGCACCTAGTGCTCCGATTACCACGGGGACCACCGTTACCTTCACCCTCCACATCCTCTCGAGCTCTTCTCTGAGCCCTTGGTATTTGTCCAGCTTCTCGTGTTCCTTCTTCCTGATATTGCTGTCATTCGGAACCGCTACATCGATCACTACGGCCGTCTTCTTCTGTTTGTCCACCACCACTATGTCCGGTTGGTTAGCCACCACAATTTTGTCCGTCTGTATCTGGAAGTCCCACAGGATCTTAGCTCGGTCATTCTCCACCACCCTTGGGGGCATCTCCCATTTTGACCTCGGGACTTCCAGGTTATACTCGGCACAGATGTTCCTGTACACTATGCCGGCCACTTGGTTATGGCGTTCCATGTATGCCTTGCCTGCTAGCATCTTGCACCCTGCTGTTATGTGCTGGATTGTCTCTGGGGCATCTTTACACAGCCTGCACCTGGGGTCTTGCCTGGTGTGATAGACCCCAGCCTCTACGGATCTTGTACTCAGAGCTTGTTCTTGTGCTGCCATGATTAGTGCCTCTGTGCTGTCTTTCAGTCCAGCTTTGTCCAGCCACTGGTAGGATTTCCGGATATCAGCCACCTCCTCTATCTGCCGGTGGTACATACCGTGCAGGGGCCTGTCCTTCCATGATGGTTCCTCGTCTCCCTCCTCTTTCTTGGGTTTCTGCTGCCTGAGGTATTCACTGAGCACTCGGTCAGTTGGGGCCATCTTCCCAATGTATTCTTGGATGTTTGTTGTCTCATCCTGGACTGTGGTACTGACACTCACCAGTCCCCGGCCCCCTTCCTTCCGCTTAGCGTACAGCCTCAGGGTGCTGGACTTGGGGTGAAACCCTTCATGCATGGTAAGGAGCTTTCTTGTCTTTATGTCAGTGGCTTCTATCTCCTCCTTTGGCCAGCCTATTACCCCAGCAGGGTACCTGATCACGGGCAGGGCGTACGTGTTGATGGCCCGGATCTTGTTCTTACCGTTCAGCTGACTCCTCAGGACTTGCCTGACCCTCTGCAGGTACTTGGTGGTTGCAGCTTTTCTAGCGGCCTCTTCATGGTTCCCATTTGCCTGCGGGATCCCCAGGTACTTGTAACTGTCCTCTATGTCTGCAATGTTGCCTTCTGGTAGTTCAATCCCCTCAGTTCTGACTACCTTCCCTCTCTTTGTTACCATTCGACTACACTTCTCCAGTCCGAATGACATTCCAATGTCATTGCTGTATAGCCTGGTAGTGTGGATCAGTGAATCGATGTCTCGTTCACTCTTGGCATACAGCTTGATGTCATCCATGTACAGGAGGTGGCTGACAACTGCTCCGTTCCGTAGTCGGTATCCGTAGCCAGTCTTGTTAATGATCTCACTGAGGGGGTTCAGGCCTATGCAGAACAGCAGTGGGGACAGAGCATCTCCTTGGTAGATCCCGCACTTGATGGTGACTTGTGCTATGGGCTTGGAGTTGGCCTCTAGTGTTGTACGCCACATCCCCATTGAGTTCCTGATGAAGGCTCTTAGGGTCCCGTTGATCTTGTACAATTCTAGGCATTCCAGTATCCAGCTGTGGGGCATTGAGTCATAGGCCTTCTTGTAATCAATCCAGGCAGTGCACAGGTTGGTCAGTCTGGTCTTGCAGTCTCGGCTGACTGTTCTGTCTACCAGTAGCTGGTGTTTTGCGCCTCTGGTATTCTTGCCAATTCCTTTCTGTGTCCCGCTCATGTATTGACCCATGTGCCTGTTCATCTTAGCCGATATGATGCCTGACAGGAGCTTCCATGTAGTACTGATGTAGGTTATTGGTCGGTAGTTGGAGGGGACCGGTCCCTTCTTGGGGTCCTTGGGGATCAGGACCGTCCGACCTTCGGTTAGCCATTCCGGGTGTCTCTCGTTAACTAGCAGCTGGTTCATTTGTGCTGCCAGACGCTCGTGGAGTGCAGTCAGCTTCTTTAGCCAGTAGGCGTGAACCATGTCGGGCACTGGTGCTGTCCAACTCTTCATACATACCCTTTCTTGGATATCTGCCACTGTGATGGTTACTGGACCCTGTTCAGGGAGGTCGCTGTGGTCTGACCTCAGATCCACTAGCCACTGAGCATTGCCGTTATGGGTTGCGTCCTTCTCCCATATGCTCTTCCAGTATTGCTCCGTCTCCAGCCTTGGTGGTGCTGTTCTCCTATTATTATTGTTCCCTTGCCACTGAGAGTACACCTTTGCTGGTTCTGTGGAGAACAGCTGGTTTATTCTCCTGCCTTCTATCTCTCTGGTGTACCTCCTCAAGTGGCTGGCCAAGGCTGTGAGTCTTTGCTTGGCAGTTTCCAAGGCCTCAGGTATGGACAGCTTGCTGTATTTCTTATGCACCTTCTTTGTCGCACCTTTCTGACACTCCGTTAGTTGGCTAACCTCCCTCCGTGCTACTTTGATCTTGCCCTCTAGCCTCCTTCTCCATGGAGGGTACTGCCCCTTGTGGCTGTTCAACTTGTAGCCAAGCATCTCACTGATCACTATATCATATATATATATATATATATATATACAGTGCAGAATTATTAGGCAAGTTGTATTTTTGAGGAATAATTTTATTATTGAACAACAACCATGTTCTCAATGAACCCAAAAAACTCATTAATATCAAAGCTGAATGTTTTTGGAAGTAGTTTTTAGTTTGTTTTTAGTTTTAGCTATTTTAGGGGGATATCTGTGTGTGCAGGTGACTATTACTGTGCATAATTATTAGGCAACTTAACAAGAAACAAATATATACCCATTTCAATTATTTATTTTTATCAGTGAAACCAATATAACATCTCCACATTCACAAATATACATTTCTGACATTCAAAAACAAAACAAAAACAAATCAGCGACCAATATAGCCACCTTTCTTTGCAAGGACACTCAAAAGCCTGCCATCCATGGATTCTGTCAGTGTTTTGATCTGTTCACCATCAACATTGCGTGCAGCAGCAACCACAGCCTCCCAGACACTGTTCAGAGAGGTGTACTGTTTTCCCTCCTGTTGACTATTTTGAATGAAACGCTTGATTGTTTGATGATCACGCTTCAGAAGCTTTGCAATTTTGAGACTGCTGCATCCCTCTGCAAGATATCTCACTATTTTTGACTTTTCTGAGCCTGTCAAGTCCTTCTTTTGACCCATTTTGCCAAAGGAAAGGAAGTTGCCTAATAATTATGCACACCTGATATAGGGTGTTGATGTCATTAGACCACACCCCCTCTCATTACAGGGATGCACATCACCTAATATGCTTAATTGGTAGTAGGCTTTCGAGCCTATACAGCTTGGAGTAAGACAACATGCATGAAGAGGATGATGTGGACAAAATACTCATTTGCCTAATAATTCTGCACTCCCTGTGTATATATATATATATATATATATAAGCTCACAGTACTTTTCCATATCAGTGAAAATCTGTGGGGTGATCTTAAAAGTACTGTTCTTGCTTTAACTGGTCAAACTGTGTAGCCAGTGCATGCCTCATATCACAGTAAAGCTGTTTATTATCTGCACAAATAAAAATATCAAATGTGAATTTAGAAGACCTTGCTCTTTGCAACAACATACTCTGCTGCACAGAAGGTCATATCTCTCTGTTGAATCTTCTCATCTTGCCATTGTGCTGTGGTCCTTGTTCTGTTATCTTCATCAAAAGATTTATTCTTGTTTGGGTTTTCCATTCACAGTCTCTTGTTTGCTGGCACGAGTGCTGTGGTGCTTTGCTCATGCTGCACCATGGTCATTCTGCCAAATTCTTTCCTCACTGCACACCCCCATCTGCCTCACCCTCACTTCTCTTTCTGTCAGCAGATTCCCAGTCCCTCCTTTTTCCCTCTCCTTCCCCTGTCCTTTCAGTTTTCCTGGGATTGTTGACAATCAGTTCATTTTGGATTTCATCAGTTACTCTTTCACCTGTTTGAATGAACAGTAAACACCGAAACTGCCTTCACACACACCTGGGAATGCCCCTAAGATTTTTTTTTATTTATTCTTTGTTACTTTTGATTCCAACCCAGCAGTTATGAGAAGTCATGTGACTACAGATTAGAAGTCGTCATTATTTTATACACTTTCACAATCCCTGTTAGTGCTGCTGGGTGTCAATGTTTATTCATTTGTTTAATTACCTATGGGTTTTATTGCACTACTTTTGGAACCTTGCACCACATAGTTCAAGTTGAGGAAAGTACCTGATCTACAGATCAGAGACTCTGGGTGATTTATCTTACTTGGAGATTTTGTGGGCTTGTTGTGTTGCTTTCACCATTGTGGTTTTCTGAATGTGAATCAAACTGGATGTTAAAATGTCTTATTTTTTATATGGTTATACAACAGCACTGATGAATTCACTCATAGCCATCATTTGGCACAACAAACCAGATATGAAGCAGCAAAACAACAACAACAACAACAACAACAACACAAGCAGACAAAATGGGGTGGTTGCAGGTCAGCTACTAACTGCAAGGTTGGTGGTTCAATCCCAGTCTGCTTGCCAAATATCCTTGGGCAAGATACCAACCCCATGTTGCTCTCCAATGCACTTTATTTCCAAGTGTGAATGTTAGATAGTAAGCACTTAACAGCTTAGAGAAAAGTGCTTGTGTGATTGGGTGAATAAAGTATAGATAGAGTAGAAAAGTGCTATATAAGAACCAGTTCATTACAAATGAGAGTGTGTTAGGTAGTTTTCATCTGAATGATAACATTTAAAATCTTGCTTAACAGGGAGATTTATTTCTACACTGAATTCCTTGGCATGGTGATGTGAACACTACTGCCATAAAGCACCTTTAAGCTTGGGCTCTTCAAGGCCAAGCACCAGCATTATTAATTACAGTACCATCTCCAAATTCAAGGCCAAGTATAGCAGGGGAATGTCATAGGCAAACTGTAGGCAGTCTGCTACAGATTTGCAGTCAAGGTTTGCAGGATGATCCGGCAGACAGCTCTCTACATAGTCAGTCACTACCCAGCACCTTTAGCCCTGTTTGTGTTCCACAAGATGATGCACTGGAACCAGAACATGGTGAAGCGTTAGGTTGTGCAGTAACTCCAGACTCTGCGTATAGCAGCTGGATCATAGGGTCAAAGTGTGGAGCTGTTTGGGATTAGCTCAGAAGATTTGATACTCAACTCTGCTTCTCAAACTACAAATCCATTTTCCTTTATTTATTTCCTTTCGTAGAAGCATTGGTAAAACTATATATTAAACTGCTTGTATGTTTAACTTCAGGGATATTTTTTTTATTTTGAAATAGAAATAATTTATTTAAATGAACTGCATGTTTTACACATCAAGTTTTAATTAAACATACTAAAATCATTTAGTAAACAATCATCATTAAATTAAAAAAAAAAAACTGCACTGAACTGTGATATGATTGTCGAGTATCCAGTAGCCAGGCCCCTTGGGTGGATGCAGGCCATTTACCATTTACCAGGATAAGATTCACCCTGAATTCATTAAGGCTCTGGATGTTGTGGGTCTGCGCCTCTGAAGTGGCAGACCATAGTGGTGGTTCCCCTTTCAGCTTCCTAAGTAAGGTCTAAGCCAGGGTGCTGGAGACGAGAGTCGATCTCTTATCTGAACCTCAGATTCAGAAGCAATGCTGTTTCTGTCTGGGTTGCAGAACATTGGTCCAGCTCTATGAGGATGTGTGGGAATTTGCCTGCGTGGCCTACATTACATTACCAGTCCCTTTACAACCATAACAAGAGCCTATTTCAGTAGTAAGTTAAATCTGTTCCTGTTTTGGGTTGTACTCTGCCACCATTGCCTTTGTCAAAGATTATGTCTGTCAGCTTGCTTGGGAACACCTTGGTGTCCTCCCAGAAGAGCTGGAGAAGGTAGCCAATGAGATCGAGGTTCTGGACATCATCACCTTGAATACTCCTCCCAGCAACACAACAAATAAGTGGCAGAAAAATGATAAAAGGATGATGTCTGTGATGACTGAATATCTCATCACGTGCAGTATAATCAAAACATTCAGAAGATCTGGAAAAATCTGCACATGCAAGGGAAAAGGCCGAAAAATCGAAATTGGATGCTTGTGGTCTATAGACCGTAAGACAGCACTGCGCTAAAAACAGACATGAATCCATCATAGAAATCACTGAGATACAGCATATAGAAATCAATCATAATAAATGTTATCTAACTTTCTCTCTCTCTCTCTCTCTCTGAGAACTAGCTAGATAGATAACATCTGGCAGGATTTTAAGCATCAACCCAATCTGGAAACCCTTATTAGAACCCTCAAACTTTACCAAGTGGAAACAACAGCAACCTTGCAAATGTACCCTGGATAAGGGTATATAATCTGTGATAAGGTTGAACGTAATTGGCTAACAGTAACTACTTTAGCTAGCTTACTGCACATGCGGTGTGGCAAGATATATGCACTTCTGACATACGTATATATGCACAAAAATGTTTTAAATCATTCTCCATTCCACAAAATTATTACCTTTTACTTCTAGAACTGGTAACAGCAACACCGTCAGCTGACTCTTTCTAGAGTTTTTGTGTCTTATATTACAAAAATAAAAAACTACATATTCAGGTTTTTACTGCAGGTAAGAGAAGTTGGACAGAATATGTTAAAGCTGTAGCAGAATGAAGGAAAAGGTTAAAAAAATTAAAATGTCGCAAATTGAAAAGGAGCGTAGCACATTTTATAAAGCCAGTCCAATAAAGTACCCAGCATGCATGATGCATCCATCAACGCAATAACTGATCCAAAAGTAAGTAATTGATTTATCTGCTTTAATTTTTACCCAGGTTACATTACATCATTTATTGTGTGAGTCATGGTGTGATGTCAGAATCAAATAAGCGGACAACAGGCTCTTCTGCGGTAGTCTCATGTGATCAATTACCATCGTTTATGGAGCTCTATAGTACCTGACAAACGTGTTTCAGTGTCTGCTGAGCTACATCACTTTGCAAACTGCTCAACTCATCCTCTCTGTCCACAAATGTAAGTGAAACTTACATTTACACAAAAAAAACTTACACAAAAAAAGAAAAAAGAAAAAAAATGCTTTTACAATTTTAAAGGCGTGTTATCAATACAAACAGAGATCATAACGAGATCGATACCATGTTGATATGTTTGCAGGGTTATTTCCTGGTTAAAACGAAACAACAAACGGACAATCCCCGCCCCTCAGACGGAGTTATAAATATTCTACGCCTTCACCTCGCATAAACTTCAGACGGAGAACCTGAAAAGATCGCACCCTCACTTCCTAAACAAAGCGATGTCTGCAGCGGCCGTACTACCTCTGAGTCAGGGTTGGGGGGTGAACCTACACAAGAAGCAGCTGCCATATGTGGCCCTGAGCAAAACGGTTGCACTTAGAGGACTCAATGAAAAGCGGAGCCAGCAGGTTTCTAAAATATTTGTTTTCTTTTTTTTATGACATGTGGTCTAATATATTTGTTTAGCACTGTTCAACAAAGATACTAACTGTCACCTCTCATAACCTTCAGATGCTCCTAACCAAGGCAATGTGTGAAATCTTCATTATCTTGGCTAATGGTCAAAGGTGTCTGATGCTCCTGAGCACCATACAGCTGGAAGTAATGATTGTGAGCATTTTCAAAGAGGAAGTGCAGAAAATGCTCATCAAGAAAGGTAAGTAACCTAGAAAATAAATAAATAAAAATTATAATTATAATTACCAGTCCTTAATGACTCTATATTCAAATGTCTTAAAAATATTCTTTTTTTTTTTTTTTTTTGCTAAAAATCTATAAAATGTTATGAAGCATAAATGCCTTCAGAGCATTTTTTTTTTTTTTTTTTTGAAATAGTATCATTAATAAAATTGCTACCAGTCAGCTTTATTTATTATTACATTCTGATGAGGCTCATTCTAACATAGGGAACAGAATAAAATTATTTATGACATAGTAAAGTAAAATCCTCTCTGTGCTTTGTTAAGCTGTTGTAGGATACACTAAGGATAATATGAAGCTGCACGTTGATGGCACGCCACTGGACGACGACTCTGCACCAGTGACAAAATACGGAATCAAAACCGGCTCAGTTGTGCAGATGGTGATTAAGGTTCATGGAGGATGAAGGAGTCCATCATGAATTCATCTGATTATATCAAAGTTACAGGATACACCGAAGCATAAATACATGTAAAGAACAAAACTCTGAAGTATGGCATATATGACTTTCCTTCTCCTTTGTGCTTTCTTCGAATTTTATGCCTCTTGCCATACCAGCACTAATTCAATATTGCATGGAAGGAATAATGATTAATTGGGGTGTACATTTTTAATTAACCAACTTGTTATTTTTATTAACAAGTTGGTGGGGATTTATGCTCACAGTCAGAGGTGTGTGCGTGACGTCACACAGATCCACTGTCTGAAACTGAGGATACAAACAATAAGGAAGGAACCTTGTAAAATTATCATTACAGGAAGAACTTAGAAAAAAATGTAACAGTACACAGAGCAACCTCCACAGAGTAAATGCTGAGAAAAAAAGTGATTTTCTATTTACTACTTCATGCATTATCCTTTTACAGTCTACATGAATAAATACATATCACCAAATGTCATTATTCTGCTCGCATTCCTCTGATTTTTGTATGTCGAGTGGTTTATAGTTTTTATGTCAATGACAACATTTGAAAACATTTTGAAATCATGTTTGACTAATTTAATCTAAACTGAGCTGAATAGCATTATGATGAGCATTGTGTGTTTCATATCTATTTAAACTTTTTTATTCAAAAATGACCCTGGATCATGTTTCTCAATCTAATTGTTTATTTTCTGTGACATGTTTTATTCTATTAGCAACCACAAAAATCAAGAAAATGTATATTCAGAATATGTTAAATGACTGTTAAATATCGAAGAAACAAAAATAAATCTGGCTTTCTCATGGTTTGCTTTGACAAAAGAGAAGACTGTTTCAGAGGAGTCAGGGGCATGGAGAAAATGAAGTCCAAAACCTTAGTTTTGGGGAAAAGAAACATTCTCTGAGAAAATTTCCAGCTTAACCTGATTATTGTACTAGTTTAGTTGTTCCTGTAAATACTTCTAAATCAACATTGCTGCATTTGGACCACATTTTTCAAAAAAGTATTGCAAAAGATCACATTTAACGTTTTCACTTGTCAATATGGTCTCTCAGCAATAACATTACAGGAAGGAAGGAAAACCCACAGGTAAAATAAGTAAAATATTAAAAGGTGCAACATTGGTTAGACGTGGATAAACTAAATAGTGGCATATACTGACCATGTAATGCTGCTCAGCTTTCACACAATATTATTAAAAGTTAACTCATTTATTCTAAATGTCTGAAGAGAAAGTGATAGTGAAAGTACTTTAAACACAGGATTCCCCCTGAGACTCTAAAAACCTCTGTCATGTTTATTTGATAGCCTTCACTCCAGGCCTATAAAACGAGTGGAATTCCCAGCATTTATCATTTCATGATTCTAATAAAATGACGATGATATTTTTAAACAAACAGCATAACAACAACAATGATACCACTCTATCTCTAAGGCTGAGCCCTCACCCTTCAGACGAAACTTCTGCTGCTTGTATCCACAGTCTAACTCTCACAGTCACTACCCACAGCTCATGACCTCCACAGTGAGGGGAAGAACGTGTAAATTATCCGCTTCACTTTTACGCTTAGCTCTCTTCTCCACACCAAACAAGTAAAACACCAAACTGCCTGTTAATCTCTTGCTCCACTCCCCCATCACTCGTGAAGAACTCCCCAGGAGACTTGAAGTCCTCGACTCCAGCAGCTCGTCCCTGACCAGTGGTACTGATGGGAGCTCCACCCATTTCCAGCTGAGAACCATGGCCTCAGACTTGGAGGTGTTGATTCTCATCCCAGCTTCTTCACACTCAGCTTCATTACCTGAAAATAACTGAGCTATGTAAAAGCTTGTTTTGAAAATTGTGACTTCAAAAGAAGAAGCTGAAGCTTTTGAGACCTCACACTCCCTGACCTTAAGTGAAAATGTGTGGAAGGATCTTAAAAATATTGCAACTTCTTTAACTGCTCAAACTATGTAATCAGTGACTCACATCACAGTAAAGGTGTTCATTACCTGCACAAACATCGAGAAAATATGTAAATTTAGAAGATCTTGACCTGTAAACAACAACATACTAAGCTGTAGAGATCAAACTTTAATTGCTTTCATAGTGAAACCACATCATCTTTAGACAAATTTAAAGGTTCAGTTTTCCTGGAAATATCTGAACTCTGTTCATTTGGATCCCACCTGTTATCCTTCTCAGGTTTGAGCAGTAAACACAGACGCTGACCTCTGCACACACCAGGGAACGTCCCCAAAACTGTTTTGTTTATTTTGTTTTTGTCACTTTCAGTTTCTCTCCAGCAGTTACCAGAAGTCATACGACTGCAGATCAGCACTTATATGATTTTGCTATATGTAATAAAAGGGTTAGTGCTGCTGAGAGTCCAGGTTTTTTTTTTTTTTTTATCACTCTTTTATGAACGTACACCAGGTAGTCAAAGCTGATCCGACTAGTGACGCTGTGTTTCTTGGATTATGACCTGGATTTATTATTTTATTTAGAGAGTTTGGGGGATTATATTGTTCCTTTTGCCACTGCAATGTTCTGAATGTGCATCAAACTGGATGTTGAAATTACTTAATATGAATGTTTGTACAACAGAACTTATGAATCCACTCAGGGCCACCATTTGGCACATCAACCAGGATGTAAAGAAGCAAAAACCAAACCAAACATTGTTCTGGTTACATATCAAACACATATACAGACAGTTCTAGTTAATAGGTAGTTTCCAGTGTTCAGCTGAATGACGGTGTTTGAAATCATGTTGAAAACCAGATTTGCTTCTACACTCAGAAGCATTATGATGAGCATCGTTTACATGTTTCATCTTTAGTTAAACTTTTTCGTTTACACGTCGACTTCAGTTCCATATTTAAATCTTAGTGTGTATTTTCTGTAATACATTTTCTGCAACCAAACCAATGCAGGCAATGTTCTTCATAATGTATCACTTAACCAGCACTAAGGGGGAGAGCAGAACATTCATGCTTGGAATACAAGCACCTAAGTTTACAATGGTTAACTGATTATCATTGAATCATAGGCCTTCATCATGGTCATCTGAGACAAAAGGCCCAGGTGGGTGAGCAACCTGGTGATAGGTCTAGAGGCCTGGGGCAAAAAGTAACACCACCTACATCAGGAAGAGGTTGAAGGAGGTGTGGACAAACGGGGAATGAGCAGAGCAGTAGGACTGTGGGAGCATGGAAAAACAGATGTTTTGGCTAAACTGGTAAACCATTATCATCTTGAGAAAGAGTGAGACCCCTTTCTTCCCCTTTAGAAGAGGTTCCTTGGATCATCTTCTCAGCAGCTGCCCACAGCCTCTCCACGATGGCTGCTATCTGTGGCACCATGACCAGGTGCTGAATGCAGTGGCAAAGAGCTTAGCCTCATCTCACAGTCTCAGACTGGCTTTTCTGAGACAAGTATTATATATCATATATCGTAAGTTGGATTTGGGGAAACAGAAATTACTAAAATATTTGCCTCAGCGCAATTCATGCTGTGATTTACATGCAAATAAGTTAACTATGATTTTAAACGATTTAAACAGAGTGAAAAATATACTGATATCCTGGAATCACACCAACAACTAGAAATTTAAGTTAACCTCTAAACAGCTAAACTTTAATCAGATTAAGAGTTAAATATTTTTATATTGTCCGTTATAAAATGTTTCACTAGAAATGAAAAACAAAGAATGAAAACAGGTTTACCTGCAATCCCCAACCCAACACCACAAAGTGGTGAAGCCTTCTCCTACTGAGACTGTATGAGTAACCTAACAATAATGAAAATATCTGTATTTTAACTCAGTTACTGTATTAATTTAGCTGTCCATTTCTACCATTTTTAAATAATGTATAATGAAATATCACATTTTACATGACAGTGTTCACTTACAGGATCTAAGGAATAAATAAAAATCCACAGGATTTCATTGAACAGTGTTTTGCTGGCTTTCCTTCCCCACCATTTTTATTTACATTTACACATTGACGTTGATTAAACATAACTACTTTGAAAAAAACATATTGTCTAAACAACTTATTATCATGTAGCTAGGACTACAAAATGTGTGGTTAAATCTGTAAGTAACCAGAGGACAGCATGTGCTCACAGAATGTTTAACCTTATTCTGAATTTATAAATGAATGACATTTTTCAGTTTTATCATTACAGTTCAGCATAACACATCTGAAAAGATCATATTTGGTAGTAAATTTCTCACTAATATAACACAATAATTTTTGTTTATTGCCTGATGTTTTTCAAAGCAGAGAATTTAAAACACAACATAGTGAATGTATTTAGAAAAGACGCTCTCAGTAAAAATAAAGTGAAACTTAACAGCAGTGTTTCTTTCCCATTATTTCTTTTGCCAGACAGGTATAGAGGTCTGTCTGGGGGCAGGAATGCACCGGGTCATCTGACATTTGCCAGAGCGCTTCAGACACACAAAACAAAACGTCCCACTACATCGAGGGCAAAGAACTGATGGGCAATACTTCTTGCTGTGCTCCAACAGCAAACCACAGGTGGGACAGGCACGGACAGAGGGACACACACGGACTCCAGAATCACACTCATCGTCATCCTCATCGTCATCCTCATCGTCATCCTCATCGTCATCATCATCCTCATCGTCATCGCCATCGTCATGCTCATCGTCATCCTCATCGTCATCGCCATCGTCATCCTCATCGTCATCCTCATCGCCATCCTCATCCTCATCGTCATACTCATACTGACACAATGTGATATCTGGGCATTTCTTTAGTGTTTCTAGTGATGTGTTGCAGCAGCCACCATTTTCACAGCGGTCTTTCCGAGGCCGTGCACCCTTCCACTCCCTCAAACACTGCCAGCAGAATTCAAACGGCCGTCCTGCTACTGCTGTGCACACTTTACAGAGGACATTCAAATCTGACCCATTCTCTCTCGTCACAGCGAATCCACATCTAGGACACTACATGGAGACAGAGGTGAGGCAACATTTTATAAATAGCAAAATGTCTATCAAGTCTAAATTCACAGTATATAATAACATGTTGATGAAACACTTACCAACTTAGTAGTAAGTGTCTGCCTGGCAGCGTTGAATTCCATGGTTTTTTGAAAGTACTCCATTTCTTGAGGGTCCAGAAGAGCCATTTTACAAACCTCTGCAAAAGTCCACTCAGCACTACAACCAGACCCACCACACACAAACCTGGTTTCACCCTTTATTAAATATGGAGAGGTGAGAATTAATAAACTCGCATGTTGGAAACAAAACACTAAACAATTTAAAGAATTTTTTTCAGCACGTTATTAACCCTTTCATGCATGAATTATGAGAACCTCAATCTGGATTTGTTTCTTAAGTATTCTATTCACTTTTAGTCATGAAAAAAAGATTTTTGAACTTCATTTTTTTAAAACCTGTTCTTTTTCAAATTGTTTTCTTTACATGTCCACTTAGGTGGACAACATACATTTTTACTTATGAATTGGGTATGGAGTGACACATCAGTCCAATATAGTGGTTTATGTGCAAGTATACCATCGACATAAATCCAAGAAAACAGCCTTTGAATTGCTGTCCACTGCAGTGACCACTACGCATGAAAGGGTTAAAACTACAAACACTCAAATATTTCATCATACATCACAACTGTATTGCTATATGTACAAATTATGTACAAATTTGATGAAACAGAGTTATGTTGCTATATTTTGTCTGAAAGCTATTTATGTTCTTTACTCTATAGAAACACTGAAATGATCACAGCTGTAACAGTACAGGTGTAATTCAAAGCTACACTGAGGCCTCACAGAGGGCAGATCAGTCAGCCAACATGCACAAGTACAAGTTACAATAGAGAAGATGGAAGCTGAACATTTCTGACTGTTTGATTTATTTCCTTGAGAGCACAGCAGGTTTCTGCTAAGAGAAGTTCATGAATTTACAGAGCAGTGTGTCGCTCTGTGTTGATTTAAGTCAGCGTAGCTTCTTTCTCATCTACATGACAGTAAACATTACAATCCAATTCACAACCACAAAAAACAATGACATATTGGGCACTGTTTTCATTTTTCTTTATTTATTCACGTTGACATAACATAAAAATCCTGTTAAAAATCAACACAACCCTGCATGACGCTGTTATTTATTTATTTGTTTGCTTGTTTATTTTAATGAAGCCAACCTTCAGTGGCCTACCTGGTCCAACAACTTGCGACACCAGTTGGTGAGAGAGGTCGGGGTCACAGCGTGACCACAGGACATCTGAGCTCTGCGAGATTTGAAGTCTTCACACAAGACTGAGAACAATCACACAGAAGCAAACGATCAGTGTTACACGTGAATAAATGCTGATGAGTTTTATTTAACATTAGTTAGTGTGAATATGGGTAAAACTGTTTTCTTTCATTTTTATCATTATTTATATTTTGGATTTGAATTTGTTGGGCATCACTTTGAAAAGTGCCCACGTGATACTTACAGTCCAAATCATCTTCTCCATCAACAAATTTAAGTGTTTGGTCACAAAGGTCGTAACACTTCTCCTGTTTTGGTGGCACGCTTGGGGGCGTCACACTGCGAAACAAAAAAAACGAGATCAAAATGAACACTTCTGATTTCACACAGTTTCTTCTTAACATAAAGTTTGTGATCAGCGGTTTTGTGTCAGTATCACCAGTGGCGGTCCTAGCCTGTCTGGCGCCCTGGGCGAACACTCCAATTTCCTTAGGGATTAATAAAGTATTCTGATTCTGATTGGTTCAGGATGACCTGCCATTATCCAATGACACATCTGCTTACCTGTATCTTTTGCTCATTTCTCCTCCTCTTCTTTTCTCTTTTTTCTAAACTGAGGACCTGATGGCTTTGAACTTTCCTTGTCCATCTTGGTTTTAACTTTGCACTCCAGTATGAACACCCATCCCCCATCCTGAGAATCATCACAACATAACCTAACAGACCTACACCTTAGTTCACAAATTCACTTTGGTTTATTTCTGGGATTTCACACAACCCAGGATTCAAATCATGAATACATAATGGGCTTGGATTTACAACATTATGAATGAAATGTGCTCTAATTGGAAGCAGCCGGCCTCCCTCCCCTTTCGACAGGTTGTGTGTGAGACATTAAATCACCAAAGTATAAAATATACATTTTAAATTGTTATTGATCCCTTCACCCCGAGTCCTAAAGTGTGTATTTATTTTCTTACTCTTCTTATAAATATTGTTTGTTTACTTGCACTGCTGTAACTCTCTATATACTGGACTGTATGTAGCGGAGATGACAATAAAGTTTACTTTGACTTCAGCAGCAAGCAGGCGCACTGAGGGCTCTCGCGCTCACTTTTTGCGTATAGAATTTCGAAAAAACATCGGTGCAAATTATAAGTATCATAATGTCTGCTGTTTTCGTGTTTGTTGGTTTGTTTTTATTTTGTTTTATTTTCGAGTTGGTTATTAGATGCTGCTCCAGCCAGCCAGAGAATCCCCCGCCGCCCCGCCCTCTCCTCCCTGTGCAGCAAGCAACAGGCGCACCTCGCAAACGGAGGGCGTCCTTACTCCCAGCAAATGGGCGATAGAAAACTGATCGGTGCCTATGCCATTCCCAATATGCGCTGGCATGGCGTCGGTGCAGCATGAGTACGAGCAATTTTTTTATTATTATTATTATTTTGCCGATGATGCCGTCCCCACCACGATGCCGCCCCCCCACGATGCCGCCCCGGGCAACCGCCCGTGTCGCCCGTATCAAAAACCGTGAGTATCACTGTGATGTCAGACTGTGACACTGAACGATCACATCGCGAAGTGTACAACAATAGAATAAGTCAGTGAAATCAGAGCAGCAGATGTAACACACACAACAGTGAGTGAACCACGTGTTACCCGTGCTGCAGAGGCGGGAATACTGGGTCCATCGTCGCTCTGTCCACGGGAAACTCTGGATATAGACGATAGACATCTGGCACGTTGATGAACGAAGCAAAACTTGAATCTGGGTAAGGTGAAGGCACACGTGTGGTCCGGTTGAACATCTGGCTTGGATATACAGCGATGGACTGAGAGTCGCTTTGGTCTGCGCTGAATGTACACAGCGATACTCCTCCCTCTCTCTATTCGCCCCGTGTGTGTGTGTTTCAGGGCCGTACCTCTGAATGACCAAAAGAAACTTCGGCTTTTAGATTCTTGAATATGTCACTTCCTGATTACGTCTCCCCACCCCTTTATTTTCACCCTCTTCTTCTCTCTTGTTGCTGATGCTGCTGTGGACAGTGAAGAAGAAGCAGCCCTGCATTGTGGGTCCATTTGACACATTTGTCACAGCTATTTTTAGTTAATTTTCTTTTTAGGTGTCAGCTTTTCAGCTCCACCTTGTTTCCACACTAAACTCTGTTCTACAAGGTGCACCAGCGCACAGAGAAGGTAGAGGAGGTTGTGTTTGCATAAAGAGATCTTATCGGACAATACACTGTCGATAATGAAAATGAACGAATCGGCACACAGAGCAAATTCCCGGTATGCCGGATTACCACTCCAGCCCTGGGTCCACATTAAATAATACATTAAATTTGTAATTATTATTGTTCAGGTTTAGAATCAAGTCAAAATTTCGAGATTAAACTCAAAATGCTTTTCAAGGAAAATAGTAAAAAAAAAATTGTTTCAAGTCAAACCACTGCCCCACGGCTTCTATATACTCTACAAAATGCCTGGTGTAGATGGGTTAGTTAACTCAGTTACTAACTCAGTTACTTTTTAGAAGTACTTTTTAAGTATCTTGCCCAACACTGCTCCTGAGGTGGATGGGGCTTTCTCTCCCTTGGCCGATGGTAGGGAGATGACTGTGGAGGGCGACCAGTCTGTAGGAACAGACTAGCAGGGCAGCAAATATGACATTGTGTGTCTAATTCCTGCTGCTTTAACAAGGGCATGCTTTCTTGACGGGATGCATTAGAAGTATTAAATCAGTCCAAAGTTTCCCATACACCTTGACTGTGCTCCTTCCTCCAGTTGGGGTTGCTTCATTTCCTTGGCTACTGCTGCTGCTGTGTGAATGTGTACAAGTTTCTCAACATGTTTGTAGCCTAGTCTCAGGTCATAGTCCTGAAGATATGCAGATGAGTGTATTTGACCTAACTGCTTCAGGCTGGAAGGAAAATGGTTGCATGTTCAAAGGTTTCTCTCATTCTAGGAAATTATACCACACCTTGTTTGAATCACCAATATTGAATACTACTTGCAGGTAGCGGTATATGTAAGTGGATCTCTGAAAGGATGACTTCCTGGCCTATCGGTTAGAATACACTGCAGTGTGTCAAAATACAGTGTGAGAATTTATTCATGATCCAGCATTTGCTCTAGCACCATAACAGCAGTAGGAATGACTGTGAGAGAAGCAATTCGGCAGACTCCCCACACAAGATTTCTCTGATACAGTCTACTTCAGCATGCATCCTCACTACTAATCTTCCAGTGGATGCCTGAAGCATGCTCAGAAGATCGGTCTTTCCAACATTCTTCTTTGTGAAATTATTTTAGAGGTTAGGTTATATGTGCGATAGGACACATTATTTAAGGTTTAGTATTCTTGAACTGGTTGAAATTGACCTTTGGTAATAGAAAACTAGGTTTCTAAAATTAGCTCCCCAGGTATGCTGCTGTTTTGGAAATGATGTCATGGGTAGTCAGAGCCACTCACTTGTCACATGACTGCATCAGGATGCTCATTAGATGTCACTTGAATGCACCTTGATCACAACTCTGATTGTAAAAGCTGCCAGTCAGGAAAGAATGTCAGAAAAAAAAAGAATCTTTTCAAAAAAGTAGGTCAAATATTTACTTATATTGTTAAAATCTATAGATTTAGTTTGTTTTTCATTGTTTTTGGTGTCAGCTTCAGTTTGTTTTGTGCTGAAGTATGTGCTCAGGCAGGCTGTGGTAAAGAGCCATAGAAAACTCAAATTGTATCCCACTGCTTCCACCAGTATAATGCCAGCACCTTTGTTAAACTGGTCTGCAATATGATACCAAAAATAAGTATTATTCAAACAGTGAAATGCTGAAGCACTTGAAATTTATTTATTTATTATTATTTATTTAGAATTTCCAAAACATCCTTTTTAAAATTTTACTCTCTCCAATAACCAGTCTGCAGTTTACAGGGGTTCCCCTTCCTCGAAGAACCTAAGCACTACAAGTGATTACACCACAGCACACTGAAAAAGCACACTACACAGACATGAAAGATCAACCGTGGAAATCACAGCAAATAAAGAGGCCACATCCTGGCCAATAACATTAATTGAGAGAAGGCCCCTAACCCTAAAAATTTAACGGTTAATGAGCCTGTATTGCCAGATCAATGTCACTGAAACAAAACAGAATAGGCAATTAGACACTAAACAAGATGGATAACTTAACTCACCTGATCTTCGACAAGGCCCCACCCCCGGGCCTGGATACTGGCACCCGTACAGCAACACGGGAAACGCTCACCTACCTGGCTCTCTTCACTGTCGGCAACGCTAAAGGTTGTAAAATTTATTTAAAATCCTCTGAGTTTGATCAAAGTTTTGAACAGCTGTAAAACAGGATGTTTCAGTTTAAGAGTTGTTTTCAATAAATTGCATTCTCAAAAAAATGTTTTGTCTCACTCCCATTTCTTCCTGTTGCATGTTGAAGCTCTTCTTGGAAAGATAGAACAAGATTCGATTTTTTTCCATCTTCAAGTGGTCTTAAACTTTTGATCAGGGCTGTTTAAATTTATAGTCCACGAAGTATGTAAAAAAACTACTTTTGCTACTTCCACAAGGTGGGGCTGTGCACCAAATGATACGTGAACTGCTTTAAAAAAAAACGGATACCCTCACCAGACATTTTATTAGCTACACCTTGCTAATAAGGATTGAACCCTCTTTTGTCTGCAGAACTTCAGACGTCATTTGAGTGCAGTGAACTCATCGTTCAGCATTTGATGAAAGAACACTTTGCACTTGTTGTTCTTCAGGGTGAAAATACTGAGGCTCTTTTACAGCCAGTAAAGTTGAACGCTGAGAAAGCGATGAACTCCTAGAACCAAACAATGACCCAAAGCAGCCATTAGACTTCAATATAAACTACACCAAATGAAAACATTTGCTAAAGCTCACAGTACTTTTCAATATCAGTGAAAATCTGTGGGAAGATCTTAAAAATACTGTTATTCCTTTAACGCAGGGGTGGGCAACTCCAGGCCTCAAGGCCCAGTGCCCTGCAGATTTCAGATATCACCCTGGGTCAGCACACCTGAATCAAAAGATGAGTTCATTGCCAGGCCTCTGGAGAAAATCAAGACATGTTGAGGAGGTACTCGCTGGTCTCTCTGTCAGCAGATTCTCCGTCCCTCTCCTTTCCCCCTCCTTCCCCTGTCCTTTCAGTTTTCCCAGGATTGATTCCAATTGTTTCATTTGGATTTCATCTGTTATACATTCACCTGTCTGAATGAACAGTAAACACCGAACCTGCCCTCTGCACACACCAGGGAATGCCCCTAAGATTTTTTTTATACACTCTTTATTACTTTCGATTTCTCTCCATCACTTATTAGAAGTCATGTGACTTCAGATTTGCAGTCGTGATGATTTTAAACACTTTTGTTTTACTTAATCTGTGTTAGCAATACTGAGAGTTGAGATTTGTTTATTTACTTTATAATGTATGGGTTATATTGCACCACGGAGTCAAAGTTGAGGAAAGTACCCGATCTTTGGATCAGTGACTCTGGGTTGGGTTATCTTACTTGGAGAGTTTGTGGGCTTCATGTGTTGCTTTTGCCATTGTGGTGCTCTGAATGTGCATCAAACTGGATGTCAAAATGTTTAACTTTTTATATGGTTTTACAAAAGGTTTGATTAATTCACTCATAGCCATCATTTACAACAAATCGGTGAAGCAGCAAAAAAACAAAACAAACATTGTTGTGGTTGCATACGAGACTGATGAGGGTGTGTTAGGTAGTTTCCAGTATTCATCTGAATGACAATATTTAAATTTAATAAGGAGAGTTATTTCTACAATGAATTACCAGGCATTGTGATCATTACTGCTATAGGGCAACTTCAAGCTGGTGCTGTGCAAAACCAAGCTGCAGCAGTATTTGGTGTAAGCACTAGTACCATCTCCAAACTGAAGGCCAAGTATAACAGGGAATGTCAGAGACCAACCCCAAAGTGGGCACATTTCCTCTCCCTGTCAGCATTTACAATCTTTAGGCAGTCTGCTACAGATTCGCAGTCAAGGTTTTCAAGAGGATCTGGCAGACGGCTCGCTACACATTCAGTCACTGCCCTGCACTGTTTGCATTGTTATCAGCAAGATGCACTGGAACCAGAACATGCTGGAACGTTATGTTCTGCAATGAATCCAGATTCTGCCTATAGCAGCTGGATCATAGGGTCAAAGTGTGGAGTTTGGCATTGGCTCAGGAGATCTGATGCTGAACTCTGCTGCTCAACCCACAAATCTATTTTCCTTTCTTTTCAAGAAGCATTATTACAAACATATATTAAACGTGCTGTTTGCTTGCATGTTTAACTTCAGGGATGTTTTTTATTTTAAAATTAAAATAGTTATTTAAATGAACTGCATGTCTTATATATTTAATTTTGATTAAACATGTTGAAATTAATTTTGTTTTTTCATACTCCGATGGATGCAACGGAGAGCAACTTAGGGTTAACATCTTGCCCAAGGATATTTGGCATGCAGACTAGGAGAAGCCAGGTATCAAACCAACAACCTTCTGATCAAGGGATGACTTGCTCTACCTTCTGAGCTACATCCACCCCAATAATAAATATTTATTTGCATAAATTGTAATAAATGAGGAAGATACTTAAAAATGGTATTAAGGGTCTCCCTGGCAGCATTGAACACCATGGTTTTTTGAAAGTACTCCATTTCTTCAGGGGTCAGAGGAGCCATTTTACCAAACTCTGCAAAAGGCCACTCAATGTTACAACCAGACCTGCCACATACAAATCTGATTTGCACACCCCTGTGAAACAATACCCCAGACCAGTGGTCCCCAACCTTTTTTGTACCACGGACCAGTTTATGTCCGATAATATTTTCACAGACTGGCCTTTAAGGTGTCGCGTATAAATACAACAAAATAAAACCAGTACCAGTATCATAAAAAAGAAGATTTATTCCCAACACATGAGAAAAGACCCAGGGAAACCGAGTTAACGATAAAAACAATTTAAAAAATAACAATAAAAACCCTGAAAACCATAAATTTCACACCCGAGCCTCAACTCTCACAGCCCGGTAGCCCAGGGGTTGGGGACCACTGCCCCAGACCCAGGACATGCTAGATAGATGATGTCTATCAGCTGCCTTGGAACAACTTAGTGTATTCCAGAAGACCTGGAGCAGGAGGCCAAGGAGATGGAGGTGTGGACATCATCACACT
This sequence comes from Simochromis diagramma, assembly GCF_900408965.1. Classification (NCBI taxonomy): domain Eukaryota; kingdom Metazoa; phylum Chordata; class Actinopteri; order Cichliformes; family Cichlidae; genus Simochromis; species Simochromis diagramma. Next base: position 2,705,602 of record NW_024387038.1, on the reverse strand, counting down.
GATTACTGCTCCCAGCATTCCAGAGAACTGATACATGGATGGTGTCATGTAATTTAAAACGGGATACCAGCATGTGCAAGCCCAGTGCTTGAAACAAAAGGTAAATAATCTGAAAAACAAACAAAAACAACAACACAAAAAATTCCTCTACTAATTGTGGAAAGATTTCAGAATAATTCACCAGTGTAAAACTGTGACGACTGAATATCTCATCGTGTGCAGTATCATCAACACATCCAAGTGATCTGGAGAAATCTTGGTATGCAAGGGACAAGGTCCAACATCAAAACTGGATGCTTGTCATCTTAGGACTGTCAGACAGCACTGCAGTAAAAACAGAAAAGATTCTGCCATAGAAATCATTGCATGGGATCAGGAACACATCCAGAGATTCACCGCACCATCCACAAATACAAGTTAAAGCTCTGATACAGATATGACTCCTTACGTGAACATGATTCAGAAATGCTGCCGTTTTCTTGGCAAGACAATGCTAAACTGCGACAGCGTGGCTTCATAGTAGAAGAGTCTGGACACTGCTTGCGTTGTTTTAAAAGTCATTACTTTTCTCATTTATAAAGTGCTTTTTGTGTCTTACTAACTGAAAGTATTTTAAATTTTAGCAATTTATCTCCTTCACATCCAATTTGTAATCCCACGTTAACTTAACATGAATGTGTTTGTACTAGACGAGGAGCGAGAAGATATTGGTTATAAAAATGGAATTAACAGTTAAAAATTGCTACTATATCACAATATGTTCATCTAATCATTTAATGTGCGCTGACCAACACTTCTTCCTGCTCTAAAATATGCACTACACTATGATATGTACTATGAACTATCAAGCAACTTAAAGAAGTCCAGACGCTTTTCTTTGCAAGCTCCTTTGACTGCGATGACCTGGATGACTGAGAACCTTCACAGACACTACACTATGAGATAAACAATTTTATTTTCCTCTCACAGTGGTAAAGCTTTTCTCATCCACTGTCTCGACATTCTCAAACAAATCTGCAAATTAAGGAAAAAAGCATTTAAATGTCACCATGGAGGTAGCTTTAACTGTTTTTGTTGTTGTTATAACTATTCTCACACCTGTCAGCCTTTTACTTTAGCCGCAACAGCAAGACAGTCTTAACTAGAAGTCAGTGATTTTGCTAAAAACTCTTAATGCTTCTTTTCACAGCTTCCCAGTTTCATATATAAGGCCATGGAGAATGTTTTCATACATACAACTGATTACATGGCTCTTAGGATATCCCTTCTTATTGAAAGTGATGCTGTTACAACCATCCCTGTCTCAACTACACCTGGGCATGTGTTCCTTTCTGATGTGTCTGTTAAAAGTGTGCTCTTATTTTCAATGATGAAGTCAACCTTTAGTGGCCAACCTGGTCTAACAACAACATCGTGACCACAGGACATCTGAGCTCTGAGAGATTTGAAGCCTCACACAAAACTGAGAACAATCACACACAAGAAAAAAATCTGTGTCACACATGAACTTATGACATGCACTAAATTGTTTTAAATAGTTCCACGAGATTGCTGCTACTTTTCACTTCTGGAAGTAGTAACAGCAACATTGTGAGCTGAGTCTTTCGGGACTTTTTGTGAGATACACTTTCATTTTCAGTCTGAAGCAATAGTGTGTGTGTGTGTGTGTGTGTGTGTGTGTGTGTGTGTGTGTGTGTGTGTGTGTGTGTGTGTGTGTGTGTGTGTGTGTGTTGGATGAGAGAGAGAGAGAGAGAGACTAAAAAACCTAAAATCTAAGTCAGTGAGCGCTCTGCCTCATACGACACACACAGCACTGACTGACCCTCGCTGTTTCGCCTTGGCAGCAGACCCGTGAGTGACCTTGTGTGCACACCGTTGTGCTTTACAAATGAATTAGACCGCCAGTGTCAGGTTTATACCACAGCTGATATATACTATATTTGAAAGTTTTTATATTTCAATTTAAACTTTATTAGTAATTACCATAATCCTTTTTTTCATTTCTATGTAGAATGGTTAATCCAACAATGCGCAAACTATTTGATAAGAATGATTATTTTACTAATGATTTCTTCTTCTTCTTTTTTTTACAAAAAAGCAGAAAAATATTCACACCTTGCATTATTATTTTAAAAGACGTCAAATTACAATGATTTGTTTGCGTTCCTCAACAGAAAATGTTTTTAGTGGTTGATTGTTGTTTATTGTATTTGTTATTAACTTAGAAACTGTTTGCGTGCAAAGCAACACAAAAAAGACGCAAAAACGCTTTCACAATTTTAAAGGCGTGTTATCAATACAAACAGTATTCTCGCAGATAACGAGATCATGTTCATATGTTTTTGTTCATTGTTATTTCCTGGTTAAAACGAAACAACTAACTGGCAATCCCCGCCCCTCAGGCGAAGTTATAAACATCGTGACCACACCGTCACCTCACATAACCTTCCGACTGAGAACCTGAAAAGATCGCAGCCTCACTTCCTAAACAAAGCGATGTCTGCTGCCGTTGTACTGCCTGTGAGCCAGAGATGGGGGGTGAACCTGCACATGAACCAGCTGCCAGATGCGACCCTGCGTGAGCTCAACCAGGTGTTGAAAACGCGCGTCAACCAAGGTAAATAAAATCTGAAAATAAATACATAAAAAATGAAATTATCAGTACTCAGTTAATCTGTGTCCGGTGTTTTAAATCATTTTTAATCATTTTAAACTGGACACCTTTACTTTCAACAATAACCTCTGCTCAGTCTAATGCAGGGAACATGGTACAGTTATCTATGACATGTGTGGAGCTATATTTAGTCTAAAGGCTGCAAAGTAAAGTCCCCTCTGTCCTGTGTTATATGTGTTTAGGATATACGAAGAATCATGGAGGAAAGTCACATGACCACGACTCTGCACCACTGTCCAAATGTGGAATCAAGCCCGATTCAGCTGTGCAGATGGTGAGAAACGTTTATGATGGAGGGTCCATCGTTATTTTAGCTTTCTTTACATTTTACAGCTCCTGTCACACCTGTGCTCAGCACTAGTTTAATACTACATGGAATAAATTATAATTCACGTATTTCAACTTAATATTTTGGTATAAAAACATGAACTGAGTTTCCTCACTCCATTTCAAAATGGTTGCACTTAGAGGACTCACTGAAAAGGTTTCTAAAATATTTGTGTTTTATTTTTTATGATATGTGGTATAGTAAATGTGTTAAGTGCTGTTTAACAAAAGTACTAACCATCACCTCTCATAACCTTCAGATGGTGGTAGCCAAAACAATGTGTGAAATCTTCATTATCATGGCTAATGGTCAGAGATGCCTGATGCTCCTGCGCGCCATACAGCTGCAAGTAATGATTGTGAGCATTTTCAAACAGAAAGTGAAGAAAATCCTCAACGAGAAAGGTAAGTAACCTGAAAAAAACAAAAAATAAATACGTTAAAATTGTAATTACCAGTGCTTAATGACTCTATATTCAAATGTCTTAAAAAAATTCACTAAAAAATCTATAAAATGTTATGAAGTTATGTTATGTTATGAATAATGCAGGAAACGTAATATAATTATTTATGACATATTTGTAGCTATATTTAGTCTAGTCATCTCTTTCTGTGTCATGTGTGTTTAGGATGCACTGAGAAGGATTTCAAGCTGCACATTGATGGCACGCCACTGGACGACGACTCTGCACCAGTGACAAAATACGGAATCAAAACCGGCTCAGTTGTGCAGATGGTGATTATGGTTCACGGAGGATGAAGGAGTCCATCATCAATTCATCTGATTACATCAAAGTTACAGGATTCACCGAACTATAAATACATGTAACGAACAAAACGAATAATTCTAATTGAAGCTTGGCGTCTATGGCTTTCCTTCTCCTTTGCGCTTTCTTTGCATTTTACGCCTCTTGTCATACCTATACTCAGCACTAATTCAATATCATATGGAGTAAATAATGATTAATTGGGGTGCATTTTTTTTTCAAACAAGTTTCTGGGGCTTCTGTTCTCACAGCCAGAGGTGTGTGCCTGAGAATATTAGGAATATCTCCTCTCACTGACGTTACACACATCCCATATCTGAAACAAAGGATACAAACAATAATTAAGGAGCCTCAGATTATTATCATTACAGGAAGAAATCAGAATAAATGTAACTGTATATAGAGCAACCTCCAAAATGTACATACTGAAAAAAGACTGATTTTATATTTGCTATTTGCTGTTTATAATGTGCACGAATAAATACACATTACCAAATGTCATTGTTCTGCTCACATACCACTGATGTCTGCATGTTGAGTAGTTTACCGTTTTTAAGTCAATGACAACATTTGAAATAATTTTGAAATCAGGTTTAATATTTTTAATCTAAACTGAGCCGAAAAGCATCGTGATGTTCACGTGTTTCATATTTATTTAAACTTTTTGATTCCACCTTAACTTGATTATTGTACAACTTTAGCTGTTCCTGTAAATACTTCTAAATCAGCATTGGTGTAAGGTTTATATTGTTGATTGTCATTTATGCTTAGAAATTTTTACTCATATATGCTTAGAGTTTTATAATCGATTGCAAGCGAAGGAACGGCGCTCGTCCAGTTCTCTCCCTCGTGCACGAGTAACACAAGGAGCTCTGGTAAATTGCGTCTTGCTTTTGCTGTTGTAATAGAATTGTCTCGTTCCAGCGAGGGGTTGTGTTAGACAGACCCATCAATTGGCACAATTGGACCACTTTATAAAAAATAAAGTATTATAAAATATTTCATTTTACACGATCATTTTCATTTGTCAATATGGGATCTCAGCAAAATGTTGCAGGAAGGAAGGAAAACCCACAGGCTCATATCAAATGAGGTTTTGCTGACTTGTTCAAATCCAGGGATCAAATTTGACAATGAATGTTATGTTTTAGATTTACACATACAAGTCTTTAATACTCAGTAAAATATTACAAGGTGCGACATTGGTTACGTGTGGATAAACCATGTAATGCTCCTCAGCTTTTACACAATATTATTTCACATTAACTCATGTTATTTATTTTAAATGTCTGAAGAGAAAGTGATAGTGAAGCTACTTTAAACACAGGATTTCCCCAGGCTCTCTACAAACCACTGTCATGTGTATTTGATAGCCTTCATTCCAGCCCTAAAAAACAAGTGGAATTCCCATCATTTATTATTGAATAAGTCCAAGAAAATGATGATAATATTTCTAAAGAAAAAGTATAACAACAAAAATAATACCTCTCTATCTCAAGAGCTGAGCCCTCATCCTTCACAAAAAACTCTGCTGCTTGTATCCACAGTCTAATTCTCATAGTCACTTCCCACAGCTCGTGACCACATGAGGGGAAGAACATACATCAACATGTAAATCACCCAGCTTCTTCACATTTAGCTTATGTGAATTTAGAAGATCTTGCCCAGCAAGCAACAAGATGCTAAACTTTATAAGTCAAACTTTTACTGCCGTCACAGTGAAACCACATAATAAGACAAATTTAAAGGTTCAGTTTTCCCAGAATTATCTGTACTCTGTTTGTTTGGCTCCCACCTGTTATCCTTCTCAGGTTTGAGCAGTAAACACAGACACTGACCTCTGCACGCACCAGGGAACGTCCCGAAAACTGTTTTGTTTATTTTGTTTTTGTCACTTTCAGTTTCTCTCCACCAGTTACAAGAAGTCATACGACTGCAGATCAGCACTTATATGATTTTGATTTATATAATAAAAGTGTTAGTGCTGCTGAGAGTCCAGCTTTATTTATTTATGTAATGATTAATGGGGTTTATCACTATATATTTTGTAAACTTGCACCTTGTAGTCAAAGTTGATCTGACCAGTGACGCTGTGTCTCATTATGACCTGGATTTATTATTTTATTTGGTGAGTTTGGGGGAATTATTGTGTTCCCTTTGCCACTGCAATGTTCTGAATGTCCATCAAACTGGATGTTAAAATTATTTAATCTGAATGTTTGTAAACTAGGACTGATGAGTCCACTCATAACCATCATATCTGGCACGACAACCAGGATGTAAAGAAGCAAAAAAAAAAACCAAACCAAACATTGTTCTGGTTACATAACAAACGCTGATACAAGCAATTTTTAGTTGTTAGGTAGTTTACAGTTTTCAGCTAAATGATTGTGTTTGAAATTGAGGTGTTATGATGAGCATCTTTTACATGTTTCAGCTTAAGTTTAACTGTTTTGTTTACAGTTCGTCTTGGGTTCCATATTTAAATCTTTTTGTGTATTTTCTAATATATCTTTTTTTCTTCTTCTGGAAACCAAAACAGTGCAGAGTATCACTTAACCAGCATTGAGGGGGAAAGGAGAACATGTGGGGAATTTTAGTCAGAACACGTTCCTTTTTAAAAAATAAAATACAATTTCTTTTCCTGATTAATTCAACCAGGAAAAAACCCCATTCAGATTCAAAATCTCATTTACAACAACACTAAAATACATAAAATTTTACAAATTATGATAGATGAGTGATCATCCACATAGAAATAGAAAGAAAAAAGTCCCAAAACATTTTCACATAGTAGTCAGATAATTTATCCATTAAAACATTTGCATGCCAATCTTTGCCGATTTAAAATTTTAAGCATTTATTTAAACTCACTTAGAGAAACAACTTGCTTCAAATGTAGCTCATTCTGGAGCTGATCCATTCCTTAGCGGTAAAGGACCTCATGCTGGGAACACAAGCACATAAGTTTACAATGGTTAACTGATATGCGTATCACGGACTCATAGGCCTTTATCACGGATGCCTGAGATCAAAAGCTCGGGTTGTCAACCTGGCAATAAGTCTAAAGGGCTCGGGCTATTTTCCAAAGATCAAGATCAGCAAACCTGGTGCAAAAAGTAGCACCACCAATGTCAGGGACAGGTTTAAGCAGGTGTGGACAACCATTGCGAAAGTAGAGCAGTGGGACTCTGGAAGCAAAGATGATTGATGTTTTATTTTATTTTATTTTATTTAGCCTAGTAAACCTTTATGTCCGGGGAAAAAGCGAGACACCTTTGCTCCTTGGAACATTACATATCAGAGCTTGGATGTTAAATAGAGATAGAAATTCTTACCTCAGTGCAATACATGCTGTGACTTACATGTGAATACGTTAACAATGATTTTACATCATTTAAAAAGAGTAAAAAATATACTGATATCCCTGGATTCACACTGAAACTTGGAATTTAAGTTAACCTTCAAACAGCTAAACTTTAATCAGATTAAGAGTTAAATATTTTATATTGTATAAATGAAGAACAGAATGAAAACAGGTTTTCCTGCATTCCCCAACTCAACAGCACAAAGTGATGAAGCCTTCTCCTGCTGAGACTGTATGACTAACCTAATAATAATAATAATTAAAAATCTGCATTTTAACTCAGTCACTGTATTAATTTAACTTTCAAATCAACATTTCATTTGGACCATATTTTTTTTAACAATGTATAGTAAAAAAAAATCACATTTTAAATGACAGTGTTCATTTTCTATACACTAAGGGAAAAAAAGGCAGAAAAAAAAATCTACAGGCTTGTATTAAATATGGTGTTGCAAGCTTTTCTTCCTCAGAGACACATTTTTATTTTTAATTTCGAAAATGAAACAATTAACTTAAATATGCTGAATGTTTTACACAATGACTTTAATTAAACATAACAAAGTTTTATTAAAAGACACATTTGCTTGAAACAGTTTAGAGGAAATAAGAGCATTGACACTGATTAAACAAAACAAGGTTTTCCTACACAAAACATTTGTTCTAAACAGATTTAATATCACGTAGTTTGCAAACGTGATGTTAAATCAAACAAAATGTGTGATAAGGAGACGACATATGTTATATATGTAAGTAACCAGAGGACAGGATGTGCACACAGAATGTTTAACCTTATTCTAAGTTTATGAATGAATAGCATTTATCAGATTTATCATTACAGTTCAGACATGACACAGCTGCAAAGATCATATTTGGTAATACATTTCTCACTACCATCATTTTTTTTTTTTAATGCGATGACATTTAAAGCAGAGAATTAAAAAACACAGCATGGTACATTGATTTAAAAAAGACACTCTTAATTTAAAGAAAGTGAAACTTAACAGCCTCGTGTCTTTCCCATTATTTCTTCTGCCAGACAGGTATAGAGGTCTGTCTGGGGGCAGGAATACACCTGGTTATCAAACATGTACCGGAGCTCTTCAGACATACAAAACAAAATGACACATTGCATCGAGGGCAGTGAACCGATTTACAATACTTCTTGCTGTGCTCCAACAGTAACCCACAAGTGGGACAGGCACGAACAGAGGGACACTCCTTCACTGAACCAAAGGTGATAGTTGGGCATTTATTTAGTGTCTCTAATGACTGGTTGCAGCAGCCACGATTTCCACAGCGGTCCTTCCGAGGCCGCGCACCCTTCCACTCCCTCAAACACTGCCAGCAGAATTCAAACGGCCGTCCTTTTACTGCTGTGCACACTTTACAGAGGACATTCAAATCTGATTCATTCTCTCTCGTCACAGTGGATCTGCAGCCAGGACACTACATGGAGACAGAGGTGGGACAATATGTAATACATGATGAAATGTCTAACAATTCTCCATTTACATGAAATATATATGTTAATGAATCACTTACCATCTTAGTCGTATGTGTCTGCCTGGCAGCATTGAACGCCATGGTTCTTCTAAAATATACATTTTCTTGAGGCGTCAGCAGAGCCATTTTACAAACCTCTGCAAAAGTCCACTCGACGTTACAACCAGACGCACCACACACAAACCTGCTTTCACCCTTTATTGAAACATAGAAAGGTGCATTATTTATACAGTTCAGGGGTTGAAAACAAACGACAGAACAATCTCATGAATTGCAGTTAATATCTTTAGGTTAATCTTTGATTAATAAAACTATAAACACTATGTTGTGTGAGGGTTACTTCATATTATCAACAAATGAAATAGTATCGTTCCAATCCAGTCCGCAGGAAAATAATAATAATAATGGCGATATATTGGGCATTGTTTTCTTGATTTATTCACGTGCATGTAGCATTAAAAACATTAACTTCTGTAATTTCAAGACACAAGCAAAACTATTCTGCCCTGTTTAAAATCTGAATTCTGCCACTGTGTCTGATGTTGTCTGTTATTTATTTATTTTAATGAAGCTGACCCTTAGTGGCCTACCTGGTCCAACAACCTGCGACACCAGTTGGTGAGAGAGGTCGGGGTCACAGCGTGACCACAGGACATCTGAGCTCTGAGAGATTTGAAGCCTTCACACAAAACTGAGAACAATCACACACAAGCAAAAAAATCAGTGTCACACGCGAATAAATGCTAATGCGTTTTGTTTAACCTAGGCTAATGTGAGCACAGGTAAAATTATTGTATTTAATTATTGTCATTAATTCTATATTAAAGTTGAATCTGTTCGATGTCACTTCGAAAAGTGCCCACGTGACACTTACAGTCCAAATCATCCTCTCCATCGACAAATTTAAGTGTTTTGTCATGAGGGTTGTAACACTTCTCCTGTGTTGTTGGCACGCTTGGGGGCGTCACACTGCGAAACAACAACAAACAGATCAGAATGAACACTTCCGGTTTCACTTCAAAAAAAGAGAGTGTGTGAGCTGCAGTGTTGCGCAGTTTTTTGATACTTGCACACAGCTCGCGTTTCTTCTTAACATAAAGTTTTTGATCAGCGGCTTCGTGTTTCAGCATCACTGTGATGTCAGACTGTGACACTGAATTATCGCATTGTGCAGTTTACAACCGTAACGAAAAGTCAGAGCATAAAAATCGTTAGCAGTGAAATCGGAGCAGCAGATGTAACCTGAGTTGTTACCTGTGCAGCAGCAAAGGCGGGGGCAAGTACATCGGCGCTCTGTCTGCGGGACACACTGGATACAAGTAATAGACATCTGGCACGTTGATGAACGGAGCAACACCCGAATCTTGGTGAGGTGAACACAAAGGTGTGGTCCGGTTGAACATCTGGCTTGGCTTTTACTGTCACTGCGCACTATCTGTTCACGGGAGTTTATCCAGCGGTCGACTAAGAATCGTGTTGTTCTGCGGTGAATATGAGCAGCGATACTCCTCCCTCCCTCCCATTTCTTTCTCTCTCCCACTGTGTGTGTGTGTGTGTGTGTGTGTGTTTTCAGGGCCGCACCTCTGTAGTTGGTAAAATTCGAGTTTAGCCTTGCCTGCTGGTTTTTACGACGAGTCCTGATTTTATTAAAAGATTTTTTTTTTCATTATTTAATTTCATTCATTAGTGTTCATTTTGAGAACTAATTCTAAGTTTCGAGATTGAACTCGAAATAGTTGAAAATCAAAAATGAAAAAAGTCGAAATACCTTTTTCGATTTATTTTTTAATCGTTTGGAGTCAAACCACCTCCTCAGTGCTGCTACATATCCTACAGCATGCCTGGTGTAGATGAGTTAGTTAGACAGCTCTCTTTTTGTGTCTTGTGTTACAACATGCACTCTCTTTACTGCACGAGCGTGCAGACAATACAGGAAGTAAGAAATAGCACAATATATGCTATATATACATAAATATAAGTCACATACTGATAAATATTTGAATAACAAAGAAAGAAATAAGAGTATGTGCAAAAAGGGTGTGGCTATTACAGAATGCAGTGTACAGGGAGATGGCCACAGGCAGGAATCCAACTTCCTTACACCAGCACCAGCTGTTGGAAATACCCAGGAGTCTTTATAATTCCACTTTGGCCTGGTAGGCTTTTACCTCCTCACCAGAGAAGGTAAACAAAGATGACTCTGTTTAACCTTATATCTGGTTGCCATGTAATGTAAATAGATCTTCCCTCCCCCTGGTTGTGTTACACCAGAGCCATAACTTTAAAGAAATGGAAATGCTAAGATGTTGGATGCATTAGTGTAAATTCAGTGGATTCAGTAATCTACTGAATCCTTTCAGTAGCATGATAGCACTGTGATTTGGTTTGATCCTTAATTGTTATTGTTTGTTCTTATTTGAATGTCTAGAGAAAATCACACATCCATCCATTCACCTCATTGCCATAATAAACCTTTAAGAATAGCTTTCTGGATCTTGTCTTTAAATATGCACACAATATGCACCTTCCTCCTTGCTTGGGCAATGGCTCTAAAAGCAATCTTGTCACAGACAAACAGAATAACATGGTATTGAGGTGAAAAGGAACACGATTTGTCCCGTACTTCAGCTAGAATAGAAAAAAAAGACAAAGCTGGAGTTATTCTGTGTTTTTATGCTGCACAGCTGCCTCTTCTTCACTCATCCTCTCCCCCTCCCTCTTCTGTTGCTACTTCAATCATGAAACTGATCAATGATCAGCTGATCGGCTTTTCTCTCTTGTTTGTTTATCGCCCACTTTGCACCAGAAAGAGGAAGCCAGCAGATTTCACGCTGAACAACAACAGCGCGTTTAAGCTTGATCAGTTGTTGTTAGAATTTATTTAATATTACTTTCTAGGACCAGCTGATGTTTGCTGGAGCCACAGCTGTAAAAGCTGCTGGTCATGATGTTGGTTTGGTTATCTGGTGAGAGGGAAACATGAAGATGAAACCAGGAGATGTCCTTACTGAATCATCAGAGCTGAACAGGTGATGGACAAACAGGTTTACCTTTTAGGTGACATGAATGAGTTGAAGGGAAGTTATGAACTGTTTCTGAGAGACAAATAACACCAGGATCCTTTTCTGTGTAGCTGGCAGCTGGTAACTGTGCAGGGGCGGGTCTAGCAAAGTTATGCCAGGGGGCCAGGTAGAGCATTAACAGGGAAGGGGGACAAAAATAAATACTTTTCTGTCCGTTCAGCTGATGTAAACTATCCACCCTACAGTGTAAACATAATGTGTGGCAAAAGTAAACCATGCGATTTCTTATAACTCGATTTAAAATGATAGTGAAACTAAATTAGATGTGGAACTTCCCTAACAGTCCAAACGCATCTGTTGGTGTGGTTTTTTGATAAAGTCACCATTGTAGGCTCATATAAGCTGCAACCGCTAGTCTTTGTGAACAGCTATTTGGGACAACCCTCCTAAAAGGAAAAAGCCATCTCAATTATAAATTCAGCCCACGCCCATTCTGACTTTAACATAACCTGAAGCAGCTCGTACCGCTCACACACGATCCAGACAAACAAAATGTGCAAGTTTAGCTTGTCTGTTCTCTCACCGGCAGGGGAGATGGGGATTCTTAAGTTAAACCCCTCCAAGAAGCAGCGGAACACGGTCAGTGACCTGAAGAAAGGAGCGCTGAAGCTGTTTCCCAAGAAAGGTAAGCCTAAAACCCAAAACAGATCAAAGAGAAAAATTACTTCTTGAGTGATCACATGGCTCTGTTGTAAGCCTACATTCAAATGTTTTTGCCTATTTTATGAATCTTTTAAATTATATATTTAAAAAAAAACTACATGAAATGTTTAATTTTATTGGTAACAATAATATAGTTAAGAACGATTTAGTTTGGCGTCATTGTTATGTGAGGTATTTGTGTAGCACAATAATGCAACACACCAACTTCAACCACACATTCAAGTGGACATCTCAGTCTGAGTAAACATGTGAGCTCAAGCCAGCTCAGACAGGCTGTGTTAACAGATATGACCACAATTACAAACACGTTTCCTGTGTACTGTGTTGCTGTTTCAGTAAGTCGCACAAACTGTGTTGTTGAGGTTTTGTTTTTTACAGTTGAATTAAATGTTTTTCACACTTAGTTTAGTTTTAGTTGAGCAGTGGCCACAGTCATGTGCTGTCTGAGTGCAACTTAAAGATAACAACCTTCAGTCGTGTTCAGGGAACATGATATAATTATTTGTGACATCTTTATATACTTAGTGAGGTTCGTCTCTCTCCTGTGTTGTGTGTGTAGGATATCTTCTGGGTGAAATCCGGCTGGTTGTCGCAGGGAAACCACTGGATGATGAATCTGCATCTCTGTCTGAATATAGGATCAAACCCTCGTCTGTGGTGCAGATGGTGGCGAAGGTCCACGGTGGCTGATCATCACTGATGCACTCGACTGCATCCACAAGACTCACAGCAGGACTGAAATATCAGACACCAAAGGACAAAATCCATCATCTTTGGCTCTTTCAAGACTTTTCCCATACCTGCTTAGAGTTCAGCACTAATTAATTATGATGAGCTGTAAATGATGAATAATTAGGATGTAATAATGTATTTTGTGTTTATTTCCCTGCTAAGCTGTGTAACTTGCTATTTGTTGGTATATCAAAAATAACTATGAATGTATATCATTTGAGATATTTTTCCATCTTATTCAATAATAAAAAATTTTTTTTCTTTTTTTACAGTTTGTGTTCTGAAAACTAATCTCAATAGTCCATTACTACAGATTCCACTCTGCTACACGCAGGCATTAAAAATCTGTTTGTTTCTAATAGGCACCACCTATCACTGCTCTAATTCACATACCTGATATACAGAGTAATATGAAGAAGAGCTGGCTGGTAGCTAAAGGTGAAAATGCAAACCGTGGGGTTATTCTGTCTGCTTGGGATCGGAACAGCATCCAGCTACAGCTCAGGACCGCTTCCTCATCAGTCTCTGCCATGACACCCAGCCACAGTTTCCTTTTGGACTGTTGGGTGCTGCCTTTAGATTGCAGTTGCCGTTAGGCAATATTATTACCACACCAGTTTCTGCTGGTGGCTTATGCAGTATAGCAGTTCATCTACTAATCAGAAGGCTGGTGGTTCAAACCAAAGCAGACAGTGCATAAAATGAAGCTTTTGAGGCCTCACGGTCCTCTGATGTGAACATAAATGAAATCTGTGGGAGGATCCTAAACATGTTGATCTGTCTTTAACTGGGCAGACCTCATATCATAGTAAAGCCATTTTTTACTTGCACAAATATATATTTTTGCCACTTTGCTGTTGTTTTGATTCTGTTGTCTTCAACACACTTCTCAATATGGCTTGGGTTTTCCCCTCGCGGCACCCTGACATTTGTTGCCTTTGTTTCCTTGATTGTGGCATCTACGTTGAATCCTTTTTCATTACTCAGCTCGTGCCGCACTCAGCTTTGTCATTCTGTGACTCTCTTTCCTCACTGCACTCCCAAAACAACCCTTCTCTCTGCTGTAGCAGATTCTCAGTCCCTCTCTTTCAGCTGTCCTTTCAGTTTTCTCTGAATTATCACCATTCACCTGGTATCCTTCTCAGGTTTAGAATGAGCAGTAAACACAGAAGCTGTTGTCTGCACACACCAGGAAATGCCCTAGATTGTTTTTTATTTATTCGTTATCACTTTCGGTTTCTCTCCACCAGCTACAAAAACTCATGCAACTGCAGATTAGCAGCCAGGATTATTTTGTACATTTTATTTTATGTAATCAGTGTTAGTTCTGCAGCGAGTCCAGGTTTAATATCTTATTTTGTGCATTTATTGGTTTTATCACTCTACTTTTGGAACCTTGCATCATGTAGCCAAAGTTGTGGAAAGTACCCGATCTACCAATCAGCTTCGCTGGGCTGTCTTATCAACTGGATTTATTGTCTTGTTTGGAGAGATTGAAATGGTTATTGTGTTACTTTTGCCATTGTGGTGTTATGAATGTGTATCAAACTGGATAAAAAAATGATATGATAATAAGATTACTGATGAATCCACTCATACCTATCATTTGGCACAACAACCAGGATGTGAAACAGCAAAAAAACCAAAACAAACATTGTTCTGGTTACATAACACACATTGGTGCGGGTGTATTAGGTAGTTTCCAGTTTTCATCTCAATGACAGCATCATGCCTGATAAAGTGATTCAACTCGAAACTGAGCTAGTAGGCATTATGATGAGCATTATTTCTATGTTTGAAAGTTATTTTAATTTTCTGGTTTACACGTCATCTTTGGTTCCATATTTAAATCTTATTGCATATTTTCTGTAATACCCTTCTGCTGAAAACAATGCAGCAAATGTTCTTCTTTGTGCCACTTAACCAGCATTTAGGATAAAGGTGGATCTGTGGGGAATTTTATCCGCAACCTATTCATGCTGGAAAAACAAGGCTTTAATTATCGCTTTAAATAACTGAAACTAAGTAAAATATACTATCTCATGGAATTAAACTGAAATGAAGGAATGCATACATAAAGTATATGCAGGTTCAACCATATTTCAGATTTATGAATAAATGAAAAGTTTCAGACTTGTTATGGTCCTTGTGACTTAAACTAAAAGCAGTATAGGCAAAAAAAATCACATGTGACAGCAAAATATCTCACCAACAAAGCCAATAATGATTACATATGCCAAATCTGACCTCATGTTATAACCAGAGAAGGACATGAAACACAGTATGGGAAATTACATTACACGCAAAGAAAACAAAGCTCCAGCAGGCTGCTGTCTTTTTCCATCATTTCATCTGCCTAACAGGTATAGAGGTCTGTTTGGCGGCCCACACACTGGAGCATTGTGCAGATATTTAACTTGTTGTCACGCATTCAGTCTTCAGGCACACAAAACAAAACTTCACCTTACATTGAGGACAAACAGAGAGATTTGCAATGTCCCAACACTAAGCCACAGGTGAGTAAGGCATGGATGGAGGGACATGGACTCCCTTCACAGACTCAAAGGCAGTACTTTTAGAGACTGACTGCAGCAAAGAGGTCTTAAAGAGGTCTTTCTGAGGTCGTGGATGCTTCCTTCAGATAATTCCAGCAGAATTCTGTATCATTTCTTAACGTATCATCTAATGAAACTGAATATTTATTTGCATGTTTCAGAACTGCATTGCAAGAATGTTAGTACGATGCCTCATATATAGAGATCCGTGGTTTTAATCCACCAGTGTGGAGTTTGTATGTTCTCCCTATGCTACTCAAAAATCTGGCTTCCTTCCAGAGTCCACTGACATGCATGACTGTAAATGGGTTTTAGGTGTGCCCTGGCCTGTCCAACCTTAATGAGAAACACATGGGTAACAGCATGACCAGGGACAAAAAGAAAGATTAAACAATAATAAATTAAAAATTTAAAAATTTTGTTCAGTTACATTCATATGTAAGAATGAAAAGCTGGTGCGCAGTTTCCTACCGTTAGAAAACCTCCATCCTCCAAAATATTAAAACAATAACCAGGCAGTCCGATCTAATATGCACATCAACAATGTAGTTATTAGACCACATCGTGCTTTACCTGAGCAGCAGAGCTGTGACTGATCCACTTACGATGTGGACATTATCACAGCGAGACTCGAGTAGCGGTTGTTGAAATGACGTGAACAGCGGTGAACTGAGAAGACTTGTGTGGGCTGGAGTATATTTACTAAAGCAGTGGAGTACCATATCTTCAAATGCCTAGAAATAAGATTATTATAGGCTACGAAACGCAGCGACAGATACAACATTAAAGGATGTGCAGACGTGATATATGGATAAATAAAATCCTGTAACCGACACTAAACCCGCTGTTACAAAGCGAATGTCTGATCGATTGGCAGAAAAACTGCTGACAACACAGTGAAGGTGAATAATCACGTGATTTCTTCTAAATCAAAGACGAGAAACGCCAGACTCCCCTGACACACCGACACTCCATTACTCATCTGATAGCTTCACTACTATCGGCAGAACTGCGCAACTGCAACATCTGCGCAATTACCGTTTTATAATTCTGAAACGATATTATGATTATGATAGAAAAAGCTGATTTACAGACTGTTTTTTAATAAAATGGTTTAACACGAACAAGATAAAAAACAGTTTACTTGTGTAACTCATATCCACACATGACCCGCAGACTCATTTAAAGACTAACGCTAAGCTCTTGGTTTAGGTTTGCTTTGTAAATCATAAGGAGACCGTATGCAGTGTTTTAGATTAAAGTCGCTGTGATTCACAGGAGATAATATTGAATTAACCTGTGCAGTGATTCCAAAGAGTCGGTCAACTCGATATGAGTCCAATTCAAATATAACAACAACTTTCACTCTTATATTTCTGTTACTCCCTAACACTGTAATCGATTAGTTGTAGGCCGATTTAGTTGGATTAAGTGTCAATAACATCCACATTATTTTATTCTCATAAATAAACAAATAAATAAATGGCATGGTTACATTATTGTTTCCTTCTTAAAGCGAAACAAACCATTTCAGACGCATGTTTCCGGGTCCGCTGTATAAAAATTTAGCGTAACTGCGCATAACATTCAGACGGAGACAGTGAAAGGAACTCTCAGCTTCCCCCACACGATGTGTCGATATGATGTCGCTGTTGTCTCGCCTTCAGGCGGGATGAAAACAGTCCGCCTGTACTCCAAACAGCTGCCCGTGCAGCAACCGACGGTGGGCCAGCTGAGGAAGGAAGCCCTCAAAGCGTTTCCCACAGGTAGGCGAACCTCAAATAAGATTAAAAAAAATAAAAAATAAACACTGTAGCAATCTGTTACACAACAAAACAATACATTTAAATCATGCTGCCTATTTTTTAATATTCAAATATCTTAAAATATGATTTGTATGTTTAAAATTATTTTTAGAATTACGATCAGTTCAGTTGTCAGTTGTTGAAACATTATAAACGTGAAACTGACGAAGCTGGTCCATAACCTGGAGACTGTCCGGAAGCACAGACAGTGAAAGTGTTACTAACTGAACTGCTGTTCTCTGCGATGCGGCTTTAACAGAGGCATTTAAATAAGTCCAGTATTTTAATGCCCGCGTTAAAACCTTTAATGCGGAGACATGTAGCCTGTTTATTTATTCTAAGGCTTGCGGAGTAACTTTCTGTTTTCCTTGTGTTCCATGTGTAGAGAAATATTTGGGTGAAATCCGTCTGGTCGTTGAAGGAAACCCACTGGACGACGACTCTGCGTCGCTGTCAGACTGTAAAATCAAGCCCAACTCTGTTGTGCAGATGGTGACCAAGGTTCACGGAGGCTGACTGAGCTCCATCGTCGAGCTCCAACCGTTTAACACAGACCAAGGACAAAAATGCTTTTGTACGCTGTTAAACCTGTGCAGTTATTTCGAGCTGTTTCTCAGGGTGTAAACAATTCATTAGCTACTTTTTTCTTTTTTCTCTTTTTCTTTTATTTTTGTTGATAAATTGTGTGGGACACCAATAACAAATGTAAGGGTGCACACACCGGGAAAATTAAATGCTCCACCTCATGGGCTTCTGTGCTCAGAGCCAAAGATTATAAATAATAAATAATCATGTGGCAATATTATTAGCCATATGATAACCACCAAGAAATGAGAAAATGTAAAGGCACACAGAACAACCTCAAGAAAGTAAATCATGTACTGATTTTTATCATTTGTGCTTTTGTGATGTAAATAAAAACAAACATATACCACTGTACTTGTCATGGACTGGATTGCACTTTTAGATTAGTTAGTTGCAAGTTACGCAAGAAGTAAAATTCTGATTTGCTTTGTAACCTATTACTTCAGACTGTCAGAGAGTCAGAGTCAGACTGTCATGTATATTATGTAAAATGATACATAAAAGCCTGATACTCATGATAAAGGCCCGTCAGGTACAGTGATTTGTATTTGAGACATTTAAGGACTTTTTGCCCAATTTCCACCAACTGGAAATTATATGTAAGTGAATAAAAATGTTTAAAAATCATTTAATCTCCATAAAATAATTCAAAATATACTGGAATCAAACTGAAACAAACTGAAACTGTAAATTATTTTTTTTTTAAACCCAAAGAGATTATTTCTTTAATTAAAACAAAAACTGGTATCACCTACCCAGCACAACATGATAAATGACAACATTTTGACAATTTATTTAAATGAGCTGCATGTTTTACATCTTAACTTTTGTTTTAACCCTAACAAGGTTTTTCAAAAAGAAAGAATGTGTGTTTAACTTCACATTTAAAATGTATTTTTGAGATTTTACAAATCAGGCATAATACAATTGTAAAGTTCACATCTGGTAGGAAAATTTCTCATCAACAAACTACAACATTTCTTTAGCATTATATTACATGATATATTATTACAGATAAATGCCAACCGCAGGTTTCTATGAAACATGTTTATTTCCTGACTGGTTGACAAGTGGATACTGGAAGTAGCTTAACCATGCAGACCTAGTATAAGTTCAGTGACCTGGCAATCTCCAGTCAGAGTGAAATTCTGGGAATTGTTGACTGGTTTCTGGCAGTTGCTAGGTGAATGTGGGAGCAAAAAGTTATTTTTTTAATATAATTATGATATAGTTTAAAGTGCATCAACTCCAAGGCACTTTCACACCAAAACAAAGTGAAGTTTGATGGCCTTGTGTTGTTACTATTATTTCTTCTGCCATACAGGTATCGATGTCTGTCTGGGAGCTACACCACTAGAGCAAGGTGCAGAAATGCCACTTGTTGTGGTACATTCAGTGAAGATCTTCAGGCACACAAAGCAGAACTTCACCTTGCAACGAGGACAAACAAGAGATTTACAATGCCTCTTGCTGTGCTCCAACAGTAACCCACAGGTGGGACAGGCACGGACAGAGGGACACCCGTCGACACCCTTCACTGAATCAAAGATGATATCTGGGCATTCTTTTAGCGTCTTTAGTGACTGGTTGCAGCAGCCACGATTTCCACACCGGTCTTTCCGAGGCCGTGCACCTTTCCACTCCTTCAAACACTGCCAGCAGAATTCAAAGGTCTGTCCTTTTACTGCTGTGCACACTTTACAGAGGACATTCAAATCTGATCCATTCTTTCTCGTCACAGCGGATCCGCATCCAGGACACTAAATGGAGACAAGAGAATGACATTTAACAATAATAACAAATTTCAAATTTTAACAGTAAATATAATATGTTAATGAGACACTTACAAATCGAGTGATAAGCATCTGCCTGGCAGCGTTGAATTCCAGGGTTTTTCTGAAGTACTCAGTTTCTTGAGGGTCCAGCAGAGCCATTTTACAAACCTCTGCCAAAGTCCACTCAGCACTGCAACCAAACGCACCACACACAAACCTGCTTTCACCCTTTATTGAAATAATGAGACGTAAAAGGATTATTAGACTCACATGTTGGAAACAAAACACAAAACAATTTGATGAGCTGGATTTTTGTTGTTTCAGTTAAACTTACATTAATCAATAAATACCATATTGTGGGTAAGACTTGCTCTGTAATTCATTAACTTATTAGCTAATAAAAGAAATTATATTTATCATTAGCAAAATTTTTCTTGTAGCTAATATCTGCATTGCTAGATATGCAATGGTTTGATAAAACACTGAAAAGGTCACAGCTGGACAAGGTGTAAGTCATTGCACTGAAATCTAAAGTATATGATAAAAATAACAGGTTTCAGGTTAATATTTTTGATACAGGCTTTTACAGCATTCATTAGGTGCTCATCTAGTTTTTGGTACTTTTGTTTCCAAAGACTTGTGAGATGCAAAAGAATAAGGGAACAAAAGTGGCTGTAAGGTTGTTTAGAAGAGCACGGTTTATCAGTCTCTTCGATGTGTGATTTCTTGAAGTGCTTCACAGGTGCTGGTTGAACACGAGGTGATTATAGGCCCTAAAATGTTGTGTACACACTGTTGAGTGATGTGTCTGCAGACCAAGTAAAGAGCGCTTGCTGTGTATTATGTTTAAAACAAGATGTGATAATAGATCAGGTATTATTTTCATCACTTACACACGTGTGTGCTCGTATGTTGTGGTAGGATTAAAAATATTATCAAGGTTAATTTAATATCTAATTTATCCCAAAATCAGAAACCTGGTACCACGCTCGATGCCTTCTGCTTTTATTTATTTAGGTACACTGTTATTTATGCTGACTTTATTTTATCTATTTTAACAAAGTCAACCTTTCGTGGCCTACCTGATCCAACAACCTGCGACACCAGTTGGTGAGAGAGGTCGGGGTCACAGCGTGACCACAGGACATCTGAGCTCTGAGAGATTTGAAGCCTTCATACAAAACTGAGAACAATCACACACAAATTCAAGAATAAATGTTTTGTGACATTGGTTTATGTGAGTTGGTTAAAATGATTTTCACCGTTATTATTGTAATTATTCTCATTATTGCTGCACCCAAGTAATACTTACAGTCCAAATCATCCTCTCTATCGACAAATTTAAATGTCAGGTCGAGAGGGTTGTAACACTTCTCCTGTTTTGTTAAAGTATTTGAGGCCATCAGTCTGCGAAACAGTAACAGAGCACAGTGTCACTTCAAAGAGACACCCCCCCCCCCCTCCGAGTTTGAGCTGTGTGTGTGTGTGTGTGTGTGTGTGTGTGTGTGTGTGTGTGTGTGTGTGTGTGTGTGTGTGTGTGTGTGTGTGTATTTCGATTTCGGAATGGGAATGGGCCAAAAAAACTACAAAAAAAGGCATTGAGATATTGAAGCAGGTTTTAATCAGATTGGTTGTTGCTGGGTTATTTCTCAATTACATTGAAATGCCGCATATCATAATTTAAAGCCACACTTCGGCTTTTAGTAAGATCCTTGAATCTTAATGACGTCTCTCCAGCTCTTTAATTTCTCCCTCCTCAACAGCACCCCTGCAGATAACATCTCTGTTCTTTTGACATATCCTTGTACATCTATTTTTAGTTCTTTTTTATTTTTCGGTTTCAGTTTCTCAGCTCCATCTTTTCAGAACTTTTTTCCACACTAAACTCGAGCGCCGGAGCGCGCAGGGAAGGTAGGGGAGGTCCCGGTTGCGTAAAGATATTTTATTGGACGACACAGTGTCGATAATGAAAATGAACGAATAGGCTGCTCACTCTTCGGGGGCCCTTGAACTGATCCACCGCCCTGCCTGTGAAATTCCCTGTGTGCCAAATTACCACTCCAGCCCTGGTAACAGTAAGTTCTGAACTTTCAGTACTATGTTTTTAATCACAGGCTTTATGTTTAAGGATCACTGTGACGTCAGACCGTCAGACTCTAAATGATGGAAGTAAAAGGCGAACTCTCCGGTCCGCACTTTCTAACCATGACAAAAAGTCGTTACCAGTGAAATCAGAGTATTGAACATGTAACCAAAAGTAACACGCGCATGAGTGAGTGAATACGCTGAGTGTTACCTGTGCGGGAGACCGGCCAGGTAGGTGAATAAGGCCATCGTCGATCCTGCTGCGGGACACGCACGGTGCAGTCGAAAGACGTGTGGCGCCGCGATGAGCCTAGTAACAGCTGACTCTGAGTGACGTCAACACAAACGTGTGGCCGGATTTGTTTATTATATACAGTTTAATGTGCAAGCTATTAGTAAAACATTAAAAGGTGAACAGACAGCAGGCCTATGAATAAACAACAATGACGACAAACTATCAAACCAACAAAGTGAACCTAACATCACGTTAAAATTAATCATAAAGAAAGAAAGTGATTTCTTTTAACTCTAAGAAAATGATAGCGAAACTAAATTAGATATAGAACTTACCTAACATTGGATTCCTAAAGGATCTTTTCGTATGTTTGTCTGATAAAGCGTTTGTTATGAGGTGAACAACTATTTAGAGACAGCCCATCTCAGTGACTAATACGCTCTGAACTCACCTGACTTTAACAGAAACCGTAGGAGCTCTTCAGACTCACACACCAGACAAACACAATGTGCAGGTACAGCTTGTCCGTCCGCTCACCTGCAGGTGAGTTGGGGGTTATCAAATTAAACCACTCCAAAAAGCAGCAGAAGACCGTGAAAGACTTGAAGATGAAAGCAGCGCAACTGTTTCCAAAGAAAGGTAAGCCCAAAAACTCAAAACAGATCAAAAGAGAAACTATAAAGAGAAGAAATGGTTGACCAGTAGTGAAGCTATGTGTCGAGCGATCGTGTTGCAATCTAATGAAAATCAAGTGACACAAATGACACAGACTCATTCAAATGTCCTCATTTATTTCAAGAATCTTGTATCTTTTTTAAACTGTATCAAGTGTTTATTGTCAAAACTCTTTCGGTTCAGTTTGGTGTTCATTATGTTCCGTGTCAGTTTCAGTTTGTTTTATTGTTATGTGAGGTTTTTGTGTCGTGCAAAAACCACGAAGCACAATAATACGACACAACTTCAAACACACATTCAACTGGATATCTCAGTGTTATTGTGTTTTCGTCGCACAAACTGTGAGAGCACACTTTGGTTTATAAAGCGGGTGAAATAAATGTTTTTCACACTAAGTTTAGTTTTAGTTGAGCAATGGCCAAAGTCATGTGCTGTCTGAGTGCAACTTAAAAATAACAATCTTCAGTGGTGTTCAGAGACATGGTATAATTATTTGTGACATGTTTAAATATTTAGTAAGGTTCCTCTCTCTCCTGTGTGTGTGTGTAGGATATCTTGTGGCTGAATTCCGGCTGATTGTCTCAGGAAAGCCGCTGGACGATGACTCTGCATCTCTGTCAGAGTATGGGGTCAAACCCTCGTCCGTGGTGCAGATGGTGGCAAAGGTCCACGGAGGCTGACAGATATCATCATCGATGAACTTAACTCCATCCAAAAAATTCACCTCAGGACTGGAATGTGATAAACCAAAGGACGCAATGCGTCATCTTTGCTAGCTGGGACTGTGTCATCTTTGATCTTTGGTTCTCTTCTACACTTTTGTGTCTTCCTTTAGATTTTAAGACTTTTATCATACCTATATAGACTTCAGCACTAATTTATTATCACAAGTTGTAAATGATGCACAAATAGGGCATAATAACATTTCTTTTTTTTATTTCTCTTTTTTTGTTTCGTTGATAGCCTGTGTAACTTACTATTAGTTGGAATACCAAAAGCTGACAACAAATGTACGGTTACGCAGCAGCCCCATGAATATCAATGTTCCTAAAAAAAAAGTGATACTGAGATCATTGGTTAATATTTAGTTATCTTGACTTTCCAGCTGATTCTCATAAATGCTCTGCTTTCATCTTGTTTAAAAATAAATGCAATGATTATTGAATTTAACCCCTTGTGCTCATTTGTAGCTCTGTATATTTATTCTTGGGTTCTTGTTGAGTAGCCTTGCTTTACATATCCAAACAGACCTTGTGTGAAAAAGTAATTCCCCATAAACCCGAAAACCGGATTGCATCAGAAACTGCAATCAAGTGTTTATGATAACTGACAATGAGTCTTTTACATCACTGTGGAGGAATTTTGGCTACATTGCAGGGTTTACAAGCATTAGCATCCTGTTTAGGGTCATGCATCTTAGAGCAACTCAATCTGATTTAAGTCCAGGCTTTGACTCGGACATTCCAAAACCTTAATTTGGGTTTTTTTTATCTACTCAGAGGTGGACCTGCTGCTGTCAGTTCATTGTCCTGATGCATAACACAAGTGAGCTTCATGGGATGGGATGAACTGATGGTTGGACATTCTCATTTAGGATTTTCTCGTAGAGAGCAGAATTCATGGATTCATCAGTTACAGCAAGGTCATCCTGAAGCACCAAAGCAGTCCAGACCATTACACTGCTACCACCACGTTTAACTGTTGGCATGATGTTCTTTTTATGAAATGCAGTGTTACCATTTTGCAGGCAGAAAAATAACAAATGTATTCTATGGTAACATTTATATAAATCTTTTGTTGTGTATTAGGCAGTAGCTGTTGATTACCTGCCAAAATCCTATCTCAATAGTTCACTTACTATGCAGGCTGCATGGTATTCAAAATGATTTGTCTCTAACTGGGCGCACCTGTGAGTGCTCTAATTAACACGCCTCGTGTACAGAGTGAACAGTGCCATCTGGTGGCTGAAGGTGAAAATACAAAAACACATTTTTTCTACTTTGATTTAGCATAACAAGGTTTCAAGAAACTAAACATTGATTTCTTTAAACATTTTACAAAAAAAACTAAGCAGTCAAAACAAGAAAGAAAAGTCTGACCTGAGTAGTATAAGTGCTAAATATCCTGAAGCTAATGCTAAAGAAGCAGCAGACAATGACAGGTTAACATAAAATAATACAATGTTGAGGAATCTATGATTAACCTTGCTTCAAATTATTGACTGAATAACATTTTTTCAGTTTTATTGTTGTTACGATTCAGACATAATGCAGCCGTAAAGATCACATGTGGTAGCAAATTTCTCATCAAGAAAAATCAACACTGATTATATCTGATAACTGTTCCAACAGAACAGAGAATTATCAAAAAAAAAAAAAGAAAAGGTAATTTAAAAGAAACAACATGGTATATTACCTCACACACTTGAGCTTTGTGTCTTTTTCATTATTTTTTCTGCCATACAGGTATCGATGTCTGTCTGGGAGCTACACGACTGAAGCATGCTCCAAAGTAGTCACTGGTTTTAATACATTTAGTATGTGCCTTCAGGCACACAAAACAGAACTTCACCTTACATTGAGGACAAACAACAAATTTACAGCACCTCTTGCTGTGCTCTACCAGGAACCCACAGGTGGGACAGGCACGGACAGAGGGACACCCGCGGACTTCCTCAACTGAATCAAAGGTGATATCTGGGCATACTTTTAGTGTTTTTAGTGATTCGTTACAGCAGCCATCATTTTCACAGCGGTCTGTCCGAGGCCGTGGACCCTTCCACTCCCTCAAACACTGCCAGCAGAATTCAAACAGTCTGTCCTTTTACTGCTGTGCACACTTTACAGAGGACATTCAAGTCTGATCCATTTTCTCTCACCACAGTGGATCTGCATACAGGACACTACATGGAGACAAGAGAGTGGCAACATTTAATACATAACAAAATTTTTATAATCAATATAATATGTTAATTAGATACTTACAAATCTGGTAACAAGTGTCTGCCTGGCGACGTTGAATGTCAATGTTCTTCGGAAATACTTAGTTTCTTGAGGGTCCAGAAGAGCCATTTTACAAACCTCGGCAAAAGTCCACTCAGCACTACAACCAGACCCACCACACACAAACCTGCTTTCACCCTTTTTTGAAATAGTAAACGAGAAATTATTTATTAGACTCATTTTGTAAACAAACCACCAAAGACTATGATGAATTGGAATTAAAGCATTTTTACCAGTTAAACTAAAATTATTATAACTATAAACTCTATATTACAGTGGTATTTGCTAACTTTGTACATCTCAGAACTGCGTTGCTAAATATTCTGTTGTTTTATTGAAACACTTTAGTGATTTTTGTGCCGGGGTGAAACTAAAATCTATCATTGTGCCATTATGTCCATGTTGTAGCACATAGAAATGTTGAGTTAATATTTGCAGATCTGTGTAACTATGTCTTCGCTTTAACTTTTGTTGAAAATGTGATTTATGTAATACTGAGAAGATCATTTCAAGTTTGTGGAATATGTTTTTTACACTGGTAAACTAATGTGATTAAATCATAAGCATATCTTAATTAAAGTATAATATAAGTGCAGGTTTAATTGTGGTGCTGTTAGAGATGCTGCTGACATGCAAGTCATTGCGTCTATATCAAGCTTTTAGCCTAATGGTAAGGAGAAATATGTGTGTCTTTCTTTAACATTCAGCTGCTTAGAGATTATTTGAGATCAACAATGACTCATAAGCTAGAACCAAATTAAGGGCTCTAAAACCTGCACAGGAAAAATATCCCATATTTCGCCTGTGATCACACACTTTGGTTTTCCAATGCAGAAGAATGGCCAACAAAAGTAAAGACCACTGAGGGGAAAAAGTATGAAGATGCAAGCTGGTGATGATCCAGTGCAGCTGAGAACATGAAGAAAAACCCTGTTCAACTTCTCCACAGAAACAAGGTGAGTTTCATGTTATGATTTGTTTTAGTTTTTGAAGGTACATATGTTACTTCAATAATAAACTGCTCATATTACAACTGAATGCTGTTATGTGTACAATGACCAAAACTAAAACTATGTTATTTCTTGCTGGATTTCAATAGCAGAGTATACAAATCCATTAAATTTTCATTTGTTTTCAAGTCATTTTCCGCCTCAACTTGCTCAGTATTAAACTTTGTAAAGTGTTAAACCAAGTCTCTGTACTTCTTCCAAGCACTGTGTTCTTCAATATGTGCCTTTCTCTTTTTTGTATATATTCCTCTAGTATTCTAGTTTGTATGTAATTCTCCTGTTTGTTATTTATTTCTGCTGTCTTGTTATTATATTTTATACCTGCACATCTCACTATTCATCATTGATTGAAGACAATAAGAACAACCGTAGGTTTTCTCTTTAGCATCATAGCCAGGCTGACAAAAATGGTTGGTTTAACAGAGCTCTGTTAAACCAACCATTCCTTTAACGTGAACTATCAGTGAATTCATGAATTTCTTCTCAAATTAGACAAAAAAAATACTCATAATCATCTCACAGATGTTACATTATGTAAAGTTACTTTCAGTACCACTGATATTTATCTAGTCTTTTTCCTCAACTGATCTTTCTGAGTAAAGTTCTGTATTTATTTCCTCTAAACCATCAACGTGTCTTTTAGACCCCATTCCTACAAAACTGCTCAAAGAAGTCCTGCCATTAATTAATGCTCCATTCTTAAATATGATCAACCCATCTCTAATAATCAGCTATGTAGCTGGCAGTAGTTAAACCATTACTTAAAAAGCCATCTCTTGGCCCAGCTGTCTTAGCTAGAAAATCCTTGAAAGAGTAGTTGTCAAACAGCTAACAGATCATCTGCAGAGGTTTATTTGAAGAGTTTCAGTCAGGTTTCAGAGCTCATCACAGCACAGAAACAGCTTTAGTGAAGGTTACAAATGATCTTCTTATGGCCTCTGACAGTGGACTCATCTCTGTGCTTGTCCTGCTAGACCTCAGTGCAGCGTTCAATACTGTTGACCATAATATCCTATTAGAGCGATTAGAACATGCTGTAAGTATTACAGGTACTGCAGTACTTGTACAAGAGATGACACACAACTTGATCTTTCCATGAGGCCAGATAACACAAACCAATTTGTTAAACTGCAGGAATATCTTAAAGACATAAAGAACTGGATGACCTCTAATTTTCAGTTGCTAAATTCAGGTGAGAATTAGAATGTTGTACTCAGATTCTTACTCTGGATGGCATTACCTTGGCATCTACTACCACTGGAGTAATTTTTGACCAGGATATGTCATTCAATGGACATATTAAACAGAAATGTAGGACTCCTTTCTTCAATTTGCGCAATAAAATTAGAAATATCCTGTCTCAGAGTGACGCTGAAAAAATACTTCATTTATTACTTCCAGGCTGGACTACTGCAATTCATTATTATCAGGATGTCCTAAAACTCCCTGAAAAGCCTTCAGTTAATCCAAAATGCTGCAGAGAGAGCATATTTCTCCTGTTTTGACTTCCCTTCATTGGCTTCCTGTTAAATCCAGAACTGAATTCAAAAGCCTGCTTGTCGCATACAATTACTTGAATAATCAGGTCCCATCTTATCTTAATGACCTTGTAGTACCATATCACCCTATTAGAGCACTTCGCTCTCGCACTGCAGGCCTACTTGTTGTTCCTAGAGTATTTAAAAGTAGAATGGGAGGCAGAGCCTTCAGTTTTCAGGCCCCTCTTCTGTGGAACCAGCTTCCAGTTTGGATTCGGGAGACAGACACTATCTCTACTTTTAAGATTAGGCTTAAAACTTTCCTTTTTGCTAAAGCAGATAGGGCTGGACCAGGTGACCCTGAATCCTCCCTTAGTTGTGCTGTTGGCTGCTGGGACATTCCCATGATGCATTGAGTATTTCTTCTTCATTCACCTTTCTCAGTAATGATGTGTTAATAGACCTCTCTGCATTCAATCATTACTTATTATTAATCTCTGGCTCTCTTCCACAGCATGTTTTCTGTCCTCTCTTCCTCCCCTCATGGCAGATGGCCGCCCCTCCCTGAACCTGGTTCCCACTGTCACCAAAGTACTTGCTCATAGGCGGTCATGTGATTGTTGGGTTTTTCTCTGTATTGTGTTATTGTAGGGTCTACCTTACAATATAAATTGCCAAACTATAAAGGATATAAAGTAAAAATAAAGTAAAAATATAAAGGAACAAAACAGTTGAGAGCATCTTGAGCACAGCAGAAAAAACGTGTGTGCTAAGGATGATTTTGAACTATTAACTTTAAGTGTTGTTACTGTTGAGGAGATGTGGACACAGGAGTGTGGACACAGGAGTGTGGACACCGATCCTTATTCACTTAGCTGCTGTTTACAGTTTAAACAGATTAAGTCTTCATCAAGACAAGCACTACTAATTGTACTTTGCTCCTCATTGTTTTTAGAAAGCAAGAGCAGGCAAAACAAATACAGTAAATGCAGTTTTATCTGTAAGTTTGTCCCAACCCAGCACTTTAAATAACGTTCTGTCAGATGCTGCTGATGTGTCACAAATGCAGATGAAGAGTTCTTTGGTGTCAGAGCCTGGGTGTAGCACTGTAATACTGGACATAGACATATTCTCTGAGATCAAATATTTGATTCATTTAGAATATTAGAAACTTGTTTTTGCATTTTGACCACCTGTCTGTGAAACACCTATGTTATAACACTATGTCTTAATATATGTTTATTTTAATGTTTTAATCTGGGAATTTCATTTTTTTAATGTATTACAGAAAAGTCCTGTCAGCCCCGTGCTGAGAGAGCATCCATCCATCCTGTTCTAATGACCACAAATTTCAGGAGCACCTTCTGTAGATCTGTTTAGTTTTATTCAAATAGCCCCACTTAACAGTCAGCAACTTTTGTCTTAGGACATTCTACGGTAATCAAGGACAAATGTTCACTCAGATTCATTTATGAAGTGAAAGCAGTTTTGTAATCAACGCTGAGTTTTAAGCCATGACTGGCTACATATGTATACAATATCACGAGTAGACGGACATGGATGTAAACTGCAACTTAACTGTTTGGCTGACTGCAAGGCAGTAATTCTAGCTTCAAGGTAATTTGGTTTTGCCTGCCTCTAATGATGTTGATTTATTAACAGATCTTTTTAATAATTACTGTCTTTCTATTATCGATAATATTTGTCCTATTAAAACTAGACTTGCCCCTGTTACAAAACCCTCGCCCTGGATAAACGACAGCATTCGCTGTTTAAAGCGTGTCTGTCGTAAAGCTGAGCGTTTGTGGAGAAAGACTCGTTTACAGGTTCATCTCTTTCATTTAAAAGACCTGTTAGATTCTTTTAATGCTTCAATTCGTGATGCAAGGGTTGCTTATTTTTCAAACCTAGTCTCTAGGAGCAGAGGTAACCCTAAGGTTTTATTTGACACTATTAGGGATATTTTTACTCCGGCTGCTGCTGCTGTCCCTATTTCTTCGAATGAAGACTGTAAAAAATTTTCTTTCTTTCTTTGTTGAAAAGGTTAGCAATGTAAGGAGCAACATCTCTCCCTCCATGTACCATTTGCCTGTTCCGATTTTACTTAAGCCTGTCATATTTGAAAGATTTTCACCAGTGTCTTTACCTGAGTTGTTGAAGCTGGTCACTTCGATTAGATCATCCTCTTGCCCCCTTGATATTTTATCTGGGTCTTTGTTTAAAAATGTTTTTGAGTCTATTGGTCCTAGTGTTCTTAAAATTATTAATGCATCTCTACTCTCTGGTCAGGTCCCTGTTTACTGTAAAAGTGCTGTCATTCACCCAAAAAAAACCCAAACTTGATGCTTCTTTGCTTTCCAGTTACAGACCCATCTCAAAATTGCCTTTTATTGCCAAGATTTTAGAAAAGGTTGTGGCCAAGCAACTCACGGTTTTTCTAGATGAACACAACGTTCTTGATAAATTTCAATCTGGCTTTCGTAAGGCTCACTCTACCGAAACTGCACTTCTTAGAGTGTCTAATGATATTTTGATGAATTATGATGCTGGAGAGTGCACTGTTTTGATGTTGCTGGATCTGACCTCTGCTTTTGACACTGTTGATCATCTTATTGTGTTAGATAGATTAAACCACTGGGTGGGTGTATCGGGTACCGCATTTGAATGGTTTAAATCCTATTTGTCAAATCGATCTTTCTCTGTGGCTACCTCTAAGTTCAGATCCTCCGTCAGCTCTCTTGCCTATGGGGTGCCTTAGGGCTCTGTCTTGGGACCGTTATTGTTTTTGTTGTATTTACTCCCTCTTCTGCAACTTCTTAGCTCTCTCTCTGGTATTTCATATCGTTGTTATGCAGATGATATTCAGCTATATATCTCTTTTAGGCCACCTGATGTTTCTAAGCTCCAAATCTTGCATTCCTGCTTAGATACCGTTAGAGATTGGATGGCTGGTAATTACCTTCAACTAAATGCTGATAAAACGGAAGTCATTGTCTTTGCCCCTGGGAAATTTGTTCCCCTCGTGGTTAAAAATCTCCATGCCACTCCCCTGCTGATTCAACTGCATTGGCTCCCTGTCAAGTTCAGGGTCCATTTTAAGATCATAATCATGACTTATCAGTGGCTCCCAGACTCTGGAACTCGATCCCTTTGAGTTTGAGATCTGTGGACTCAGTCATGTCTTTTAAAAAACAGTTAAAAACGTATCTGTTTAAACTTGCTTTTGGTTGATTTTGTTTTGTTTGAGATTTTAATGTCTGTTTTCTGCCTCTGTAAAGCACTTTGTGATTTTATCTTGAAAGGTGCTATATAAATAAAATTTTACTTTACTCTACTTTTTACTTTACTCTGGGTATAATTAAATGTTTGTCAATGTTTGTCAGGTATCCTGTTGAATGCATGATTATGAAAACATTTTAATGAGGACAAACTGATTTCAAGAAAAATTAAAATGCTCACATTTTTGAGTTTGCGAGTGATTTTTTAAATTGCGATAGAAAATTTCTATTATTCTCATTTAAAGTATTTAAGTGCTTATGTATATGCTTAGTTGTGACACTG
The DNA here is from genome assembly GCF_900408965.1 of Simochromis diagramma. Lineage (NCBI taxonomy): Eukaryota > Metazoa > Chordata > Actinopteri > Cichliformes > Cichlidae > Simochromis > Simochromis diagramma. The sequence continues at coordinate 2,673,720 of NW_024387038.1, read as the reverse complement.
CACAGTGGAAGTTTCTAAAACTAGATGAACTTGTTTCCTGCCTTAGTAGTTGGAGAAGACAACTCCCTTTGCAGCTGCTGATAACACCAAGGGCACAAAACAGCTTACCCATTGTTTTGTTAGGTTGCATAGCTTCATGATGTGTGGTATGATCAGGTTGTGACTCCCTCCCTCTTCCTTGGAATGCATAAAGGAGTGGGAGCACCACTTGTGTTTCAGAACGCTCATGACTGTAGAACTGTGTTGTGTGATGTGTGTTAGCTCTCCTGCATGCAGTAATAAAATAGCTTGACCACAGCTGGCTTTGTTGCAGATTTTATTAACAGAAAATTCCACCATATCATGTATTAGCTGTTTAGTCATTTTATGACGAGATGGATGCTGTCATTATATTTTAGTATAGTTTTTGAGTTGAGGAGAATAAAAGAATATTTAACATTAAATGTACGTGTGTTGCTGTGTACTAAGCACGAATTAATTAAAAAAGCTAAAACAAGAAGAATGAATTTTTGACCAAATTGTGTGACAGAATTTTTCTTTTTACTGTTAACAGAAAATCCATCCGTGAATGTCTGAGTAAAAACAGAAAATGTCCAGGCAGAAAGTTTTCAGGACATTTAAAAAAAATTCCCAGGCATTCATTACCTGTTCATAGTTTTAAGTAGTTTTCCCCCAAAAAACTTGTGACATGCAAAAGAGTAAAGAGATTTCTCAAAAAAACTTTCATATTGCTGTGGACTTGACATCAAAGAGAGGGGACACAGAAACAAGACCTAAGAACTACTAGAGCTTAGAAATACAGAACCAAAAACTTAAAGACTAGTGATAAATCATGATGAAATCAAAGCACAATAAATAATACAAAAATCAAAATGCCTGGTCACCAACCCAGGATCTTGACAATGAGGCTCTCGGACGTGTAATTTTTTGCTGTGTATCGCAGTTGCTGATTCAACAAGTTATGTTATTGATATCAGTGTTAATTAATATATTAAAAAACGTGTGGAGCATGGGTGGAGGATTGAAAAGACCAAAAGATGTAGATCATAGTCCTGTTCTGCTTACTAAACTGTTCTTTGAAGACACGTTTGGAAAGCAGCTGATCAGAAACAGCAACTAAACCTTTCTTTATCTGCATCATCTCAGTTGATGCACAGTGTACACACTGATGAGTCATGCGTCTGCAGCATTTGCATTACATATTGAGAAACTCCCATTTATGAAACTTTCACTTAACTAAAGCAAGAGTTACATTACATAAATGCTACAAGCAACAACAACGCAGACAGAAATCAGAGCTGAACATTTCTGTCCCATTTTATTTGTTCCTTGAAAGCAGAGGTGGTTTCTATCGAGATAAGTTAAGTGCGCCACTCCCTCTGTTGGCTTCAGTTAGTGTCGCTCACCCAACAGTCTTTCTCGCTCTCTTTCTCACCTATATGACAATAATCATTCCAGTAAAATGGTATTTATTTAAGTGCGCTTTGGATCTCTTTATTTAAGTGAATTAATATGTTTTCTGCATTTATTCACATGCGTGATTATAAAATTGTGGGTGGCAGCATTAAAACTATTAACTTTTATAATTATAAGGCCCAAAGTATTCCCTTATTATCTTATTTATCCCTAAATTCACCACGTCTGATTCCTTCTGTTATTTATTTAGGTATTTAGGTATTTTTTATTTATGTTGCTTTTTTAATTGATTTATTTTAACACAGCCAACCTTTAGTGGCCTACCTGGTCCAACAACCTGCGACACCAGTTGGTGAGAGAGGTCGGAGTCACAGCGTGACCACAGGACATCTGAGCTCTGAGAGATTTGAAGTCTTCACACAAAACTGAGAACAATCACACACACACAGGAATAAACGCTAATGTCGACTTTTTTTACATTGCATAATGTGAATGTAAATACTTAAAATGATTTTATTTTATTATTTCTAAAATATAATTTTGACACCAGTTTGAAAAGTGCCCAAGTGTTACTTACAATCCAAATCATCCTCTCTATCAACAAACTTAAGTGTTGGGTCATTCGGATCATAACACTTCTCCTGTTTCGTTGTCATATTTGAGGCCATCAGTCTGCGAAATGATAAACAAACCAGAATGTGCACTTTAGTGGTGTGTGTGTGTGTGTGTGTGTGTGTGTGTGTGTGTGTGTGTGTGTCAGACGGAGAGAGTGAACACTCCAGTGTTTCCAACAATAACAAAAAGTGCGATCATAGGAGTCGTTACCAGTGAACTCACACCATTGCATATCCACCCAAGTGCAACATACATCACTGACTGAACGACGCTGTGTTACCTGTGCAGGAGACCCGTGAATGCGTCAATCTTTTCGCTCTGGATACAGCCTGAAGAGGTTGGGCGCAGTGGCGAACTGAGCAACTGCTAACTCAAAGGTCGGAGGAGTCAGCTTTTTTTTCTTGTAAGAAAGTGATAGTGAAAGTAAATTAAATTAGGAACTTCCCTGACGGTCCTGGAGCATGTTTTGGTTTGTTTGTCTTATAAAGCCTTTGTTGTGGGCTGCTAATACGCTCTCACCTCATCTGACCCTTCACAGAACCAGAAGTAGCTCTTCAGCCTCACACACGATTAAGACAAACAAAATGTGCAGATAGATAGATAGATAGTCATGGTTTTTCAACTGTAGGAAAGGTTTAGTTTTCATTGTCAAAACTCAATTTAGTTGAGTGTGGTCAGTGTGGCAGACCGTGGGAGTGTGGGGAAGGAGGACCCAAATGCAGGACTCTGCGATGCAAACAGTGCACTTTATTTACAGTAAAAGCCGTAAACACAATAAATCCCCGTTGCTCCCTTGACTCCCGTGTGTGTTCCCCTCCGACGTCCGTGCTCGTGCTCCCCGCTGTCGTGTTTCCGCACACCCTGTGCATGCTCCCTTTCTGGCCCACCCTTCCACCTGCAGGAAAACAACAGAAACAGCCGTCAAAACTGAACCCCGCGGGCATACACGAACTGCACTATCATACGCTGAGACAGACACACACTAACTTGGGATGACAATGTAATGATCCCGCACCAGTGGGAGCTCCAACACTCTCCTAAATAGCTCCCCCGACAAGCCCTGATCAGCAGCAGGTGTGTGGCAGGGGCTTCGGGTGTGGCCAGTCCCCTAGCAGGGCCACACCCACCAGGCCTGCGACTGTAAACAAGTGTTGGCAGACACACCCGCATCCCAGGGGCGGATCTAGAAGGGTGGCATGGGGTGGCAAGTGCCACCCTAAAATGATCCCTTGCCACCCCAAGTGCCACCCCAGTTTTGCATATAACAGTGTTGTTTATTAAAATAATATAGCATTAACAGTTTGAGCGTAGTTACAGTCAACGGTGAATATAAATGCTAAAACTGAATATATTGCATAGTGTCCCCCCCTCCACCATTAACAAATGGTTCAGCCCATAGCAGGACCAGCTTTTTTCTTGTTTTCAGTAACAAGCGATGTTTATGATTGTGCCAGAGCACATTTTGAACAACACCATGGGAATTTCGGATTTTACACAGGTGGTTGGATGTTACACTCTGGAAATAGAAGGAAGGTGAGTGTTATTAACCCTCTGTGGTCCACTGACACGCTGCACCTCCAAATCACATGACTGATGTAAGTTGACATAGCAGCAAGCTGCAGCCACGCTGACTCTCTATTTCAGCCCACATTGAAAGTTCAGACTTCAACGTTTTTACATTTTAATTACAGGCCAGTAAATCCAGAGTTATGATAATATATATAAGCCACACTTTTTACTAAATACTGTCGTCACGTTTGTGTGTGTGTGTGTATGTGTTTTAAGCGTTTTCTAAGGACAGCGCGAAAACAGTAAAGAAAGGGAAAAAAGCCACCTCTTTCCTATCGGTGGAAAAATGTACCATGTCGACCAATTTAAAAAAAAAAGTCAACACGTGGGATTTGGTTGTTTAGGAAGAGGGAAAAGTTTTGGGAGTGATGGTAACGGCAGCGAGACAGAGCAAGTGAGTGAGAGAGAGAGAGAGAGAGAGAGAGACAGAGGGAGAGTTTTTAGATATGGGAGATTTGTGACATTTAGTGTGGAGTGGATTCTTAGTGTATTGTGTTGTCTTGTGTAGCTGTTCTGTTGTGTAGTAGTTTTGTTTTGTGTGTCAGTGAGGGCACTAATGAATGTCACAAAGGCACATTTGCAATGTAAACACTGTCACTAAGTAGAAAACCAGCGAAGTGATACACCTCCTGTTGTCAGGCCTGCAGGTTTATCCCTGTGCTGTTCTCCTCTGTCTTTTTTTTTTTTTACTGGCACACATCATTTGTGGGGCATCTTAATGCGACACCTGATTGTTCTCTCACTTTGGTTTTAGTAATATTTTTAAATGGTTGTAGAAAATGAAAAAAAAAAAAACGGCAGGTGTATTGGCTGCATTTTTAGATAAATAGTTGTATATGTTTACAAAATGTACAATTATATTATATTTACATTTCAAGTTATAAAAATTTACTCAACATGTCTGTGGGTTTTTTTTACAGTAAAAAATACTACTAGGATTTTAAGTTCTTTGTGTGATTTCAGATCAGTAATAGTAATATTAATAGTAATAGTAGTACTAATGCAGTATGTCAGTGAAAAACAACTAAATTCAGATGAGCTGAAAAAAGAATGATACCAAACAAGGCAAGGGGGAAAAAATAGAATGAAACAATTTGAGGGTGAAATACAAACGTAAACTCAAAAGGAGTCAAAAATGGCCGGTTGTATTTCAGACCTCAGTGAGTGAATCTAACAAATCATGAAAAATTAGGTTTAAATTTTTGTTCATGACAGTGCAGATTTCTGACATTTTGTGTAATTTAAGCTGTAACAATGTGATTGTTTTCTAACAAAAAACAGTGTGAAACTTAAGTTAGACTTGCGTTTGTAAATGAACCGTCCCATGTTGTGTAGCTTTCTGGATTTTATACTTATTGGGCTACATATTTATTTATTATACAGGCTATGCAGTACATAACATCAAAACTCACATGTTTTATGTAACTAAAGTGTGTAATTATGTGGGCTACAGACAATAATTAAGTTATAGACTATATTTATATGAAAAAGGTGTATACTTACTGCATTTGAATCATTTTAACCATATGTAACCACCTGCATGTGTTTGAAAAAAAAAAAAAAAGGCTTTGATTTTGCCACCCCATTTGATTTCTTTGCCACCCTCATGCCACCCTAAGAAAATTTCTCTAGATCCACCCCTGCCGCATCCATACACACACACCCACACACACTCATATCTGCAAACAGGGGGAAGAAGGACAGCACTACCAAAAATACATATAATAACAGATAAGTCCATCACTGGTCAGGGACCCTGGGTCTGAGTGACCCAGGGTCCCTGACAGTTTTATTGTTATGTGTTGTATGTTTGGAATCAAGAAGCACAATAATACAACACAACGACTTCAAAACTTTCATCACACAAACTGTGAGTGCACACTTTTGTTTATAAAGTTGATGAAATAAATGTTTTTCACACTTATTGTAGTTTTAGTTGAGCAGTGGCCAAAGTCATGTGATTTCTGAGTGCAAAAATCTTCAGTGGAGTTGTAGGATATCTTCTGGCTGAAGTCCAGCTGATTTTCGCAGGGAAGCTGCTGGCCAATGACTCTGCATCTCTGTCGGAGTATAGGATCAAACCCTCATCTGTGGTGCAGATGGTGGCGAAGGTCCACGGAGGCTGACAGATATCATCATCAATGCACAGCAGGACTGAAATAACACACCAAAGGACGCAATGCATCATCTTTGCTAGCTGGGACTGAACTGTGTCATCTTTGGTCTTTGGTTCACTTCTACAATTTTAGGTCTTCCTTTACATTTTAAGACTTTTATCATATCTATTTAGACTTCAGCACTAATTAATTATAACAAGTTGTACATGAAGAATAAATGGAGTGTAAAGATATTTCTTTTTCTAGTTTCTCTCTTTGTTTCATTGCTAGCCTGTGTAACTTACTATTAGTTGAAATACCAAAAGATGACAACAAATGTACGGTTACACACGGCAGCCCCATGAATATCAATGTTCCTAAAAAAGTAATACTGAGATCTCTGGTTAATAGTTATCTTGACTTTCCAGCGTATTCCCATTAATAGTCAGTTTTCATCTTGTTTACAAATAACTCTCAGAAGAGGAGAGCCACTGAGGCACCGCATCACAGCCCTGCCCGTCTGGGAGTGACCCTTTCTACGAAGGAGGTGAGAGGTGGCCACGAGTAAAATAAGAAGGTGATTTTGATAATATAGGTAGATGACTTGATCATTGCTGCCAGTGACAAAAATGCACTAATTGTTTTGAAGAAAATGTTTGCAGAAAATTAAAACTGAACCATTTGGGTAACATTCACAATACATGGAAAAAATGCTTGAAAGGTTCTACATGCATGATTGCAAAGCTAGAGGGACACCTTGTGAGCAAAAACTGAACTACGCTGATGGTGCTGAAAAGATGAATGATGTCAAATGTACAGAGAGGGAGTGGGTAGTCTATTTTTATACATGCACAAGACCAGACTTAATTTTATAATAAGTAAACTATCACAGTATTTTAGTCAGCCGACTGAAGACCAATGGACCACGGTAAAACATGTACTGAGATATCTGAAAGGGGCACCTGAGAAAGAATTGGGTTACAGAAGATGTGATAATGAGCAACTGAGGTTATGGGCATGCAGTGATGCTGATTGGACAGCTGATGTAACAGACAGACATAGTACAGAAGATATTGATGGACAGAAATATGCTCAGCCTAAGGTTTATATATAATATAATATAATATAAAATAATATAATATAAAATAATATAATATAATATAATATAATATAATATAATATAATATAATGGAGCCTTTAAACAAGTTAGTCTACTTCGGTTTGATTTGTAGCATGTTTAACAATTTGGAAAAAACATAATGTCACACACGTGACACAGTTTGTCCTGAACACCACTGAAGACTGTTATTTTTAAGCTCCACTCAGACAACACATGACTTTGGCCACTGTTTAACTAAAACTAAACTGCAAAAAGAATTTAATTCAACTCTAATAAAAATAATAACTGGAATTTAGAAACATAACAAAAAACTCAACAAAATTGTGCAGTTACACACTGTGCAACTAATTAGAATAAAATAAGGGCTGTGTTTGTCACTGAGGTCATATTTGTTAACACAGCTTGAGCCAGCTTTAGCACAAAGGTTTACTGAAAAGTCTACTTGAATGTCTGTTTTAGGTGGTTGTGTTGTATTATTACCTGCGACAGACTGGCGACCTGTCCAGGGTGTACCCCGCCTCTCGCCTTATGACAGCTGGGATAGGCTCCAGCGCCCCCCGCGACCCTGAAAAGGATAAGCGGAAGCGAATGGATGGATGGATGTTGTATTTTTTTTTTTATCCTTCTGTCACTTAAACTTCTTAATAAAACAATTGAGACCAAAACTGAAAATAATGAAAACCAAACTAAATCTGAAAATAAAATCAACAATAAAATGTAAATACTTGATATAGTGTTGCTTTTTATCTAGGGTAAAAGAAGATCTCACTTCCAGGTTTTCACTCAGTTATTGCCTGAAGCAGTTCAAAAATAATTCATGTACATGGATATCCTTCTGGTTAGAAAACCACTGTCTGCCACAGTTTGCTGTGACCAACTTCCGAAAGAGAGATGACCTTAAGTTAGCGGTACATGAAGCAGAATGTGCTTCTGTCTGATTCATCAAAAACCACTGAGGAGTGCTGTAGTTTCGACTTTTGCCCCCCTTATTAGCACTCTTCTTTTCCTCCATTGGGTGCAGCTTCACCTAGGGATGGACACACATACACACACATACACTGGCCTAGTTTCATGTGCCTTAGGTAGCATCGATCTGTGAGAGGTATTGTTTCTTGACTTTGCTCTGGTTCATTCCTGCACTCGGCCGTCCACCAACTGTGCACAAACAACCCCTGATTATGCAAACCTATAACTTTTCTATGTATATTATTTTGAGTGCTCAGTGGTGAAATTAACTAGTCCTCACAATATTTTTTTCTACTTTATTTAATTGAAAAAAATTCTAAGATAAATAAGGACTTTTAAATGTAGATGTTTAATACACATCAGCAATAGTTTCCCTTTTTATTCTGTTTTGAGTGTTTAGATTGACAATTTTTTGAAAACAGCTGTGCTGATTGACCAGTTGAGCTCTAAATGCTGATGACTAATGACTGGTATATTTAACTGTGTGCAATCAATCAACAATCTTAATGGTTTAACTGATGTATTAACTATAACAGACAAAAAACTGATTTGAACATTTATGGAGGATAACATGAGTGGATGCAGAGGGGAAAACAGGATATAGTTAAAAATTGACAAAAAATAACAGAATAACAAAACAAAAAAGACAAGACAAAATTCAAGGAATGCAAAATAAAACATGAACACATGCACTGGTACTGACTGGTCAAACAAGCTGCTGATTCTCATAGTTTGAATTTACTGAATTTACTGGAGGTCTAAATAGAAATTATTTTGATTTATGATTCTTTTTTTCACACTAAGTACAATTAGAATGAAAAAAAGTTAGACTGAAGTTTGTATTCCTATCTAGTGATATTATTTTATTATTACATCCATATAAAACAAGGTTCAGTTAGCTTTGCACAAAAATAGTAACATCCTTACGTTTAACTTTCTTACTTTGAGCAGACTGTACTTTTTTACATTTACTTGAGTAAAGAAGTTGTATCAGTACTTGTACTGGAGTATTTTGTAACAGTACTTTTTGTACTTCTACTTACGTACAGAATGTCTGTACTTTTGCCTGAAGAAGACCTTTGCAAAAAAAACAATTTTATATGTACTTATAATAAATATAGATGAAAACCACTGCATGTTTTCAGTTGGTTATTACATGCGATTTTAAATAACCTGGGAATTAGAGTGAAATGTAAATGAAACAGAATTCAGAAAGTTTAAACTCAAATCATTATTCTAATTACAGTATAAAATAAACCTATCAAATCAGAAAACTGTTTATTTTGAAAATCATTCGCAACAAGTTTATACCCCTCAGCCATAAAAGGCTAATGGGCTGGCTCGGACACCCAAGTTTCTGAATATGATAACTTGTGAAGGAGGTGATGTAGGATTTTGGAATTGATAATGTAGGTGTATCTACGGCACTAAAAATCTTGCATGAGTTCAGGTATCAGTGACCTCCGACCTCAAGGTCATTCTCATGCTTTAGTCGTCCCATTGCTGCTCATCTACATGCAAAATTTGCAACCCCCCAACATGGTGTTCAGTCCCATTTAACCTAACTTAAGTTGGTGTTAAATGCATACATTTAACATTTAGCATACATTTGTGTTATTCTCACAAAGCAAAGAGTTGTTGTCTCTGCTTCTTGAGATCAAAACAATTCAAGTGGTTAAAATTGAAATGTTCACATATTTTAAGTATGTAAGTATCTGTATAGATCAGAATTTCAGATGCAAGACTCCCACTGAAATCTGTCCACACCGTACCATGAAGGCTGGATGGTGTTTAAAAACATTTGTCTAACTGGAAGCACCTTTCAAAGCTCTAATTCACAGACCTCATGTACAGAGTAAACAAAGTTCCACCTGGTGGCTAAAGGTGAACAGGTCCAGAGATAAGAGGCAGATAAACTTTGACTAATCTAATTTTACAATATTTAATGTATTTAAAGTGGGGTTTTTTCAATGTAGGGAATGAATTATTCAGTGTGTTTCAAAGTGTACCGTGTTTTCATTCTTTTTATCTTTTCTTAATATTCTTCTGTAATAATTTAGTAATTTTTTCTGTCAGTTATTGTGCTATTTATTTTGTTCATTCGTTTATTCTAATCTGTATTTTAGCTTTACGACCTGTAACTAAATGTTTAAAATTCAGACCAATTTAGAAGATAGAAGACCAATCATCATGTAGCTACTAAAAATAAAAACAAGAATAAAAATGGCTATCCGAGTAGTATAGGTGCTTAATATCATGAAGCTAATGCTAAAGATGCAGCAAATAATGACAGGTTAACATAAAAAAAATAACTCAATCTAAGAATGAGTAACCACAGAATCTATGATTAACTTGTTTTCAAATTTATGAATGAATGACATTTTTCAAGTTTATTGTCATTATGATTCAGAACTGAATAAAAAACACAGCATTGTATATCATTAGAGAAAAGGCATTCACACATTAAAAGTGAAACTTGAGACCTTTGTGTCTTTTAATTATTTTTTCTTCCATACAGGTATCGATGTCTGTCTGGGGGCTACACCACTGGAGCATGCTGCATAAGGGCCACTTGTTTTCATGCATTCAGTAAAGATCTTCAGGCACACAAAACAGAACTTCACCTTACATCGAGGACAAACAAGCGATTTACAATACTTCTTATTGTGCTCCACTAGGAAGCCACAGGTGAAACAGGCACGTACAGAGGGACACCCGTGGACTCCCTTCACTGAATCAAATGTGATATCTGGGCAGGTTTGTAGTACTTTTAGTGACTGGTTACAGCAGCCATAATTTCCACAGCGGTCCTTCCGAGGCCGTGCACCCTTCCACTCCCTCAAACACTGCCAGCAGAATTCAAACGGCCGTCCTTTTACTGCTGTGCACACTTTACAGAGGACATTCAAGTCTGATCCATTCTCTCTCATCAAAGTGGATCTGCATCCAGGACACTACATGGAGAGAAGAGAGTGACAGTATTTAATATGCAGTAAAATGTTTTATAAGAAATACATTTCTGTTTTCATGAAATTGTAGTATTTTAGTGAGATACTTACTGCTTTAGTAATAAGTGTCTGCCTGTTAGTGTTGACTGCCAAAGTCTTCTGAAAATGCTCAGTTTGTTCCGGGGTCAGCAGAGCCATTTTACAGACCTCTGAAAAACTCCACTCAGCACTACAACCAGACCCGCCACACACAAATCTGCTTTCACCCTTTGTTGAAATAATCACAGATAATTTATCAGACTCACTCCAAAGAAGTTGATGATACCAGCGAAAACCCCCAGCATCATATCCAGGAGAAGTCAAGGTAGGCTGTCATTTTCCCCAGGAGGCACATGAGAAACTGGGAGGGAGGATGGCCACAAAAACTAAAAGATTTGGCTCACTGTTCTGAACCATGCACTTAAACTTTTCTTTGAAGACACATTAGTGTAGAATAGCAACTGATCAGCAGATACATTAATAACTTGTGTTTTTGTTTCATTCAGAAGCTGAAGGCCTAAAGATTGAGGTGACTGGGTGCCTTTGGTGGTGGGATCTATTTCCATATGCTGTAGTTATTTATCCACTACTGGTTTGAGCTACACTTCAGTGTGAGTGTATGTAGAGGGGAGACATATTTCACATTTCCACATATTGTTTATTTTAACAAAGACAATCCTTAGTGGCCTACCTGGTCCAACAACCTGCGACACCAGTTGGTGAGAGAGGTCGGGGTCACTGCGTGACCACAGGACATCTGAGCTCTGAGAGATTTGAAGCCTTCACACAAAACTGAGAAGAATCACACAAGAAAAAGAAAATTGATTTATGCTAGAATAAATGTTGGTTGATGTGTTTGTTTGGGTTTTACTATTGCTACATTATATTTTGATATGGTTGACATCACTTGGTTGACCCTGAAAAGTGCCCACGTGATACTCACAGTCTAAATCATCCTCTTTATCGACAAATTTGAGCGTTGGGTCGTGAGGGTCGTAACACTTCTCCTGTTTTGTTGGCACGCTTGGGGGCATCACACAACAACAAACAGATCAAAATAAACAAACACTTCTGGTTTCACTTTAAAGAGCAAAATCCCAGCCTGTAAAAACAGCGCGTGTGCTCTCCTGTGCGCAGTTTCCAAACATAAAAAAGTCCAATCATAAGAATTGTTACGGGTGAAATTAGACCAGCGAATGGAACACAGAGGGGGAGAGAGAGACAGAGAGATAAAGTGAACCACGCTGAGTATTACCTGTGCAGCAGACCGGTGGATGAGGCCATCGTCGCTCTAGATGCAGCCAAAAAACGTCGGCCGCGGTCATGAGCATAGCAACAGCTGACTCTGAGTGACGATAACATGGAACTTGACCTAGTGAGCGCTGATAAGGAGAAACCCGCCTCTGCGGACTTTGTTCGTTCCTTTCTTTAGAGACGCTCTTGGTCGTTTATTCCAGTTTTTAGTGGTCTATCTTGAAAACTCAAGTTTAGGCTGGTTTTCATTCCAGACTATCTCAGAGCAGTTGTGTACAGTTTTCAGGTTTAGTGGGAGTCACTAAAATAATGAATATATCAGAGAATTCAGGGAGTATGGTGTCTTCGGGTGGCACTGAGTCTTGCGCAGTTAAATGTACATTAAAATGTACAAAAACATTAAAATATTGTCATGGCTGGGGGCAGTCATGTGGTGTATTGAAAAAAGGATCCAAAATGCAGGTACTGGCTGGGGTGCGAGTGAGTGTTTATTTACAGCGGTGACTCAGACTCAGACTCAGACTCAGGACCATGACAAATATGTACAGAAATTACACTTGGATGAATCATTAATAATAAAAACAGATACTGGCCATGTTCAAGTGGTTGACACAACTATCGAACCACAGTCTAAAAAATGTTATGTTAAAATAAATCATAAGATTTCTTTTAACTCGCTTGGGAGAAAATGATAGTGAAACTGTCGAGATATGGAACTTCCCTAAGCCTCCCGGGGCATGTTTTGGTTTGCTTTTCTGACAAAGCCTTGAAAGTGACAGCCCATCTCGTTAACTAACAAGCCATCACCTCATCTGATCCTCTCACAACCTGAAGAAAGTTCTTCCGCCTCACACACGATCCAGACAAACACAATGTGCAAGTACAGCTTGTCTGTTCGCTCACCTGGAAGTGGCTGGGGGTTCTTAAATTAAACCACTCCAAGAAGCAGCGGAAGACGGTCAGTGACCTGAAGAAGAGAGCGCTGAAGCTGTTCCAGGATGAAGGTAAGCCTAAAAACCCAAAGCAGATCAAAGAGAGAAACTATGGCAAGACAACAAATGACGTTGACTGTATTGTAAGCCTGCATTCAAGTGTCCTCATATATTTTAAGAATCTTTTAAATTATATATTTTTAAAGACTATATGAAGTCATTTTTGATTGTTACGAATGTTTAGATTTGGTTTGGCCTTCGTTATTTTCAGTTTCGATTTGTTTTATTGTTACCTGTGTTATTTGTGAAGTGCGAGAATGCAGAAGCACAATAATACAACACAACCACAACAAACATATATTCAATGACAAACACATTTCCCATGTTCTGTGTCGCTTTTGTTAGGTTTTTTGTTTGTTTGTTTTTGTTTTTTTATTTTTGTTTTTTGCTGGTGTTTTGTTTTGAAACTCCAGTTATGTTATTATTTATTTATTTATTTATTTATTTATTTGTTTGTTTGTTTTACCGTTAAAATAATTGTTTTTGACACTTGTGCTGTCTGAGTGCAACTTAACAACAAACAAAAACTTTCAGTCATGTTCAGGGACATGATATAATTATTTGTGACATGTTTATATATTTAGTGAGGTTCCTCTCTCTCCTGTGTTGTGTGTGTAGAATATCATCTGGCTGAAGTTCGGCTGGTTGTCTCTGGAAAGCCGCTGGATGACGACTCTGCATCACTGTCTGAATATGGGATCAAACCGTGGTGCAGATGGTGGCAAGGGTCCACGGAGGCTGTTAAAGACCAATATAACTGTGTGAAGTGTATCTTTGGTTCACGTTTATACCTTCGGGTCTTCCTTTACATTTTAAGACTCTCAGCATACCTATTTAGTAGGGGTGCAACGATACACAAAATTCACGGTTCGGTTCGGTTCGATACTTTGGTGTCACGGTTCGATATTTTTTCGATACAAAAAAAATGTTCATGCCTTTTTAATTTGTCATTTATTAAAATTATAAATATATATTTTAACTCAAAGGTACAGTTTTTAAATGTAACCCTTGTGCGTGTTTTTTATTTTGACAGCGAATGCGCACCTGCGGACCACTTATGTGCAGCCCTGGTTATTTAGCTCGTCATATTGCAGCCACAGAAATTATTTTGTCCATGAAACCATAAAGCTGCACTTTCTTTTTGCCTTATAGTCTGATTTGTCATAACTTCTCCGTTTTGTGGTAAGCTTTTCTTTGGCTGTCACTTCTTCACCCTGACCTGTCTTATTTGGCTCAGCAGAACTAAAATATATATGCTGCTGGTTTTACACACGCACTCACATAAGCTCAGCGATTCTCTGCGGGGTCAACCTCTCACATGTTTAAGCTGCGGGAGATTTCACTTGTCATGTTTGCATAGTAAGCTAACGATTAATAAGACGATGTCAGAGGAATTGGTGCACAAATGATCATCACTCACAGATCAGTGCTGTCGCTCTCTATACACAGTTCGCACAATTGCAAAGTGAAAGCAAAAAAACAAGCGCAAATTCAAACGCGATTTCAATATGTCACATATTGACAGTGGCTCACCGATGCCAATGACATAATTACCCAGCTACATTTCTGAAAGAATGCAAAAGCATTGACATATATTTTTCCTTCCTACAATAGCCCGACGGGCAGGGAAGAGATAGATTTTGGTAGCCCGACTGAAAAAATCGCTAGCTCCGGGACGTCGGGCTAGCGATATTGCAAGCCCTGTATCTGATTGAGGAATCACTCATCTTTGGAAAAGAGAGTTTATTACAGAGAAATGGCTCTTTCCAAAATAAAAGCTATACTATCCGCTTCTTCTGGGCTATATTCTCAGCAGCATAAGGGGAATCATGTGCTAACAGCTGTCTAAATGACTCGGCTAAAGTTAGTAGCATGCTTGTTATTTTTGTCTTTGCACTAGGATGATGTTGGCGTAAATGTGCAGTCATATTCGTTGTGTTCCCACTAGTGCTTTCAGGTTAATCTCGTTGAAATGACCTTAACGCCACAACACGGCAAATCTCCGTTAACGAGCTACCGCCGATCGCCCCGTGCATGGGGCTAGACGGCCAACACGTTAACGAGCTAACTGCGCTAACACACTAGTTCCCACCCATGTAATTGAGCATTGCATGGCACATCCAACATACTGTTTTACTTTAGTCCATGACTCGCTTACCTTCAGGGTCATACGTCACATGAAAACCAAAATAATTCCAAACGCCAGATCTGAATGAGAGTGGGGGAGGTCCATGTTGCAAAGAGAGCTTAACTTCTGTCTTGCTAGCTTGCCCTGCGCTCTTCCTTCTGACTATGCTGTCTGTGTTGAGCGCTCAGTGGATCTGCGCTCGACAGTGCAGCCTAGGCGGAGTAGTCGAACGCAGATTCACTGAGCGCTCAACACAGACAGCATCGTCAGAAGGAAAGTTGATAAAATAAATTACAAATGTTGTATTGTTCGATACATATGCGTACCGAACCGAAAGCACTGTATCGAACGGTTCAATATCGATACGAATATCGTTGCACCCCTACTATTTAGAGTTGAGCACTAATCAGAAAATATAAATGATAAATAATAGATGTAATAGTATTTGTCTTTTTGTAAGGTTTGTTTGTTTTCACTTATAACCTGTGTAACTCATTATTATTTGGAGTACCAAAGAAATGGCAATACATGTACAGTTATACACAGCGCACCCCACAATATAAATATTACAGAAAAAGTAATATTTAAATCATATGTCAATATGTTTATCTTTCACAACTATGATTTAACTGTGTCATCTTTGGTCTTTGGGTCTCTTTGGGACATTTTAAGACTCCTAAGCTACATATCACAAGCTGTAAATGATGAATAATTAAGGTGTAAATATTCCCAAGAAAGTAATATTGAAGTCATTTGTTTATATTTAGTTATCTTTATCCCCAGCATATTCACATAAATATTGTGCTTTTATTATGTATAAAAATAAAAGCAATGATCAATGAAATTAAACCTGTTGTTCTCATTCCCAGATCCATATTTTTGCTCTTGCAATATTCTAGAGCATCTTTGCATGACTCACAGTTCAAAACTATCCTTATTTATCATATACTAGGTATGCCTTGGCTCAGCTCTTCACTTCATCCCTTTTACCCCAGTTAACTTTTTTTTTTATCAGCAATGGTAGATTCTGAAAATGCAAAGAGAAAACAGATTAACCTATGATATTGTTAGCTATTATAATTAATCAGGAACAGTCAAAATGCTGCATGCTTTCTTTACACCATTTCATCCAACATTGTTAAACTGGAGAAATGCCTTGGTGCATGTGTTTTTTTCCAGTCAGTCACATGATAAAAATCTCATGACCTCATATGGCAAAATGAGCATTCACCTTTTTAATGAGCTTTTTATAGCCATCAAAATAGTTTTAGAGCGCATGTTTGAGACTTCTAGCAAGTAAAGCATATTTAGGCTTTACAGTTGTGTTAATTATTATCTATATTCTGTTTTATCTCATCTGCTTTTGATTGAAAAAGGAGAAGGAAGGTTTTTGGTTCCTTTTACAATCTACATGTTTACAGTGAGCAAGCACTGTGAACATGTAAATTATTCTATATTATTCTATATATGTATATTATTCTATATTGTTAGTGTGGTCTACAAGTGACCCACTTGATGGAGCAGTGACTGTGGGAGTACTTAGTCTGTCACAGTGAGGCTGAAAACATGATGTGTGGTGTTTCAGATTGTTCAGCAGTTAGAAATAAAAACAATAAAAAAAAATTGGAGGTAGAATAATCATAAATGTGTATTCTGTTATTGTATTTCTTTTTACTGTTATTGCAAAGTATATTAGTCAGTAAATGTATGATTACCTACCAAATCAAATCTCAGTAGTTCATGTACACACCAAATTCCACAGTGCAAAGTCTCTGACTGTCAGTACCTGTCACCCCTCTAATTCACACACCTGATATACAGAGTAAACAAATAGAAAGTAAATACAAAGATTAGCCACCAGGTGGCTGAAGGTGAAAATACAATTGAGACATTGACTTTGAGAGAACATCTGACAGCGTCAGCTCTGCATCACTTCTATCTCTGCCATGACTGCCAGCCATATTTTCGTTTTCAACTGCTGGGTGTCTCTTTGGGTGGTGAGAAGCATAACTATACTGCTTTCAAGTTTGATTGAAAGACATTCATAAAATACACATAAATTGTGTTGAGAGTACTTTGTAGCAGTACTTCAGTACAAAGCTTTGATGAATCCCTTTGCTTTGGTTCTCTGTCTTATTGAACTGGTGAACTCTCCTCAGTCTCCATCCTCTGGAGTAGTGACTTGTATGTATTTGGTTGCATTCCACACTAGTTTCTCTGTCCCTGCTTGTGGAAGCCCACAACACTGTTTTATCTGCAATAAAACAGTGTTGTGGGCTCTGTTCCACTGTGGAGGTAACGGGAAGGGGTAGGTATATTTGTATCCTCCGCTCTCAGGACAAAGATGAATGGATGGATGAACACACCAATTATTGTGTAATTATTTATTATTATTATTTTGCATACCAAAATTTACATCAAAAATCTAAAAATTAAATGTAATAAAATAATACAACAAAATATATATTGATTGAAATTCAGCTACACATCATGAAATCATTTGATTTTGTCCCATGATTAATTCCATGGTTTTGACATGGTTCCATTCATAACACTGACCATAACTGTCTGTTTAATATCTGTAAAAATCTTAAAATTTGGCAAAACCGCTTCTATAACAGGCTGGCATTTCTAAATCTATGCATAGTATTTTCTTGTGAGTCTTTCCCCCTCTCCATAAATTTATGCTGAGACTTGTGATTTGTATAGTATTACAATAAAGGCAAAACCAACAATGACGAGAGCAATCAAAATACAGTTCCTCTTTATGTCTGAACTCTTGCCAGGTTGCGGAGCATCCTTGTGAATTTTCCCTGCTGATTTCTTTATGTATTCATCCATTATCCTTTCCTCTGGTTCATCCTTTTTTCCCACTCTTCTCCTGCTCCCCTGTTGTTCTTTCACCTCCTCTGGCTCTCTCTCCAAGGCTTAAAAAAAGACACATGGTAATAATTCAGCAGTGCTGCATGAATTATTTAAATGGTTTCTTGATGTTCATTGGTTTTGTGATCTTACCTCTGTACATGAGCAGATATGCGGTTCTGGAACTGTTTAATCATCATTTTGAAGTTAATTTTCACACAGAAGAAAAAAATCAGCAACATACAATCATATAACATATTTCAGAATTAGTCACTTCCATATTTATTTAGTACTGTCATTGTTCTGGAGCCTTTCATCAATCACGTGGGTTTATCAAAGAAGTCATTAAAATGCCCCAAAAGTGGGGCGCTTTTTATAAAAGTTTAATAAACATTACTCAAATAATGAAGTAAACTGCCTGTTGGGTCATCCCATATCAAAACAGCAAATTTTTAATCTTGACCTTTCACTGATTTGCATAAAATGATAACTTTATATCAAATCAAATACTTTACAAGATATTTCCATGTATTTTTTTAAATGGTCCACTGGAATTTTTTTTTTTAATTTCAATAGAATCTATAAATATAATCTACTGATATTTTTGTCATATTTGCTCAATCCAGCAAAAAAGTAAAGAGAAACTAAATCTTGTTCATTTTATGTGACTGAGAATTTGATGTTGGAAAGTGTTGGTACTGTTACAGGTAGTCTTGGTACTATAAACCATTCACAAATCCCCCCTAGCTGTCTTTTGCAATTAGAATTTTTTATTACTGTGCGCTCACATAAGGGACTTTGCTTGAAATTTAAAGCTTTTATCTTTGAATACTGAATATGTGTTGTTGTGGTTGTGTTGTATTATTGTGCTTCTTCATTCTCGCACCTCAAAAATAACACAGGTAACAATAAAATGAAGATTTCAATGTGTGGGGAAAAATGCCTGAAAGAGGGTTGACAAACCATTTTTCTTAAAAAAACAAAATAACCAAAAAACAAAAGAAACTTTAAAAAGTATTTGATATACGAAGCTAGCATTTCACAGCAACCATTCTACATGTCCCAACCACAAATTGTTCATGAAAATTAGAGATGGTTGAGCAGAAGGCCCATGTTGACTTGAGATGGATTGACCCTGTTGTGTAACAGTTGGTAAAAAGCAAACTTACTTGTATGCCCTGGTTTTTGCAAACAGCTGCTCTTCAGACTTTAAAAATATTTTTTTTAAAAAGAGAGATTATGATTAAAATGAGCACTGCAATAATAAAAGTTTCTGTAGGTTTTAAATATGACCCATATTTAATTAATCACCTGTGTCACATGGCTGTCATCGCACTCATACCAGGTGTGGTCCTCTTTGGACAGCACAGTGGCTGTGTAATGTCCACCTCTTAGACTGCCCATGTGATTCACTATCCCATACACTTTGTACTTCTTGTCCTACAACAAAACATACCATCAAATATAAGAATAAATTTGAAGATAAGAAATAAGAACAGGCTTCGAAGTGACTCGTCCTTACCTTTGTTTTTAATTCAGATGGCACAGCAACACAGCAGTCTGATTTAAAATCTGACATGGTGTTGTAGTCAAAGTCAAATCTTTTGAGGAGTAGAATTAAGATGCGAGGAAACTTCACCATCTCACATCCCTAAAAACCAAATGAGAGATGATTAAACACAGCAGAGTTGTACCAACAGACTCTGCTTTAAACAGATCTAAGACATCCCAGTAATCCTAGTTTAAAGTTCAGTAACGCTACAGCTGGTGTTTGAAACTCACGCTGGTTGCCCCTGTTTTCTTCTCACATTCTTGACAGTACACCATGTTGTCTCCACTGTATGACACAATTTGGAAAACCTTTTCAAATCCTACTTCCTGTACAAACACAGATGTCCCAATAATGAAAGGAAAAGAAAATACAAAGTATTCCCAAGTATGAGGGATTTTATTCAGAATCACATACACATATGAAATCAAATCCATTCTCTCAATATTGAAAACCTTGCATACACAGTGAAACAATGCAGATACACAACAGAAACCCAGTCTTGCAAACTAGTAAAATGCTTTCGCTTACACTGAAAAGCGTTCACACACACACACAAATAAAATGTGCTCATAAAAATCTTTACATTTCCTCTAAAATGGAAATTCATTTAAATGGGTTTTGATCTACTGACATGCTAGGACCTTTTCAAACATACAGTGGGATGCAAAAGTTTGGGCAACCTTGTTAATAGTCATTATTTTCCTGTATAAATTGTTGGTTGTTACAATAAAAAAATGTCAGTTAAATATATCATATAGGAGACACAGCGATATTTGAGAAGTAAAATGAAGTTTATTGGATTTACAGAAAGTGTGCAATAATTGTGTAAACAAAATCAGGCAGGTGCATAAATTTGGGCACCACAAAAAAAGAAATGAAATCAACATTTAGTAGTTCTGCCTGTTGCAGAAATTACAGCCTCTAAACGCTTCCTGTAGATTCCAATGAGAGTCTGGATTGTGGTTGAAGGTATTTTGGACCATTCCTCTTTACAAAACATCTCTAGTTCATTCAGGTTTGATGGTTCCCGAGCATGGACAGCTCTCTTTAACTCACACCACAGATTTTCAATGATATTCAGGTCTGGGGACTGAGATTCCAGAACGTTGTACTTGTTCCTCTGCATGATGCCTTAGTGGATTTTGAGCAGTGTTTCGGGTCATTGTCTTGTTGAAAGATCCAGCCCCGGCGCAGCTTCAGCTTTGTCACTGATTCCTGGACATTGGTCTCCAGAATCTGCTGATACTGACCAACTGACTTTGACAAGATTCCCAGTCCCTGCACTGGCCACACAGCCCCACAGCATGATGGAACCACCACCATATTTTACTGTAGGTAGCAGGTGTTTTTCTTGGAATGCTGTGTTCTTTTTCCTCCATGCATAACGCCCCTTGTTATGCCCAAATAACTCAATTTTAGTTTCATCAGTCCACAGCACCTTATTCCAGAATGAAGCTGGCTTGTCCAAATGTCATTTAGCAAACCTCAAGCAGCTCTGTTTGTGCTGTGGGCGCAGAAAAGGCTTCCTCTGCATCACTCTTGCATACAGCATCTCCTTGTGTAAAGTGCGCTGGATGGTTGAACGATGCACAGTGACTCCATCTGCTGCAAGATGATGTTGTAGGTCTTTGGTGCTGGCCTGTGGGTTGACTCTGACTGTTCTCACCATTCGTCGCTTCTGCCTATCTGAGATTTTTCTTGGTCTCCCACTTCGAGCCTTAACTTGAACTGAGCCTGTGGTCTTCCATTTTCTCAATATGTTCCTAACTGTGGAAACAGGCAGCTTAAATCTCTGGGACAGCTTTCTGTATCCTTCCCCTAAACCATGATGGTGAACAATCTTTGTCTTCAGGTCATTTGAGAGTTGCTACTCTTCAGACAAAATTTAAAAGAGGAGGGAAACTTACAATTGACCCCTTAAATACTCTTTCTCATTATTGGATTCACCTGTGTATGTAGGTCAGGGGTCACTGAGCTTACCAAGCCAATTTAAGTTCCAATAATTAGTTCTAAAGGTTTTGGAATCAATAAAATGACGACAGTGCCCAAATTTATGCACCTGGCTGATTTTGTTTAAACAATTATTGCACACTTTCTGTAAATCCAATAAACTTAATTTCACTTCTCAAATATCACTGTGTGTGTCTCCTATATGATATATTTAACTGACATTTTTAATTGTAACAACCAACAATTTATACAGGAAAATAATGACTATTAACAAGGTTGCCCAAACTTTTGCATCCCACTGTACACCACAAGGTTTATGTTTGGGGAAAAAAATAATAAAATTATGTCTTCGTGAATTCAAAAACAATAAGATAAGTAGTGTATAGTCTAGCTGCTGCTCACCACACTGTATGTTTCATCAGGGTTGTCTCTGAGTGACAGTGGAAGAGTCCAGAAAGGATTTGTCTCTTCATTGATGACGTGGCCTTCGGAGCACTGTGTTGTGTACATCAGCTGACCCTCAAAAAGCTTTAACACGGAAATATCAGTTAGGAAACATTCTGATTTCTCAATGTTATTTGGATGGTAAGATTCTCACCTCAGAGACACGGGGGCTGACCTTGCATAAAATCAGATCCAGGCAGTCAGCAGCATCACGCTGCTGAGAAACTGAAAATTACATGTAAATGTTACTCATCGCAGCCACTATGTGACCTTTTCTTTGAGTTTACCTTTGAAATTTATGTTTTACCAACTGGTCATCTCACCATTATGGATCTCCAAAGTCTTTGTTATCTTTTTTGTTCCACACGTTCTTTTCTTCAGACGTTCAAAGATGTTTCTCAGCTCTTGGTCTATTTTTTGTGATTCTGGATCCAACCTTCAGGAAAACAATCACAATTATTTCTCACTTATTAGCATTAGTTACTTTTTAAAAACATGATACACAACCTGAATACATTATAAAGCAATAGTCCTTTCACCCCAGTTCTTTGTTTTCTGCATAATCCATCATATAAAACTGAATCAAATGAAAAAGTCTCTTTTTTAAAACTTGTTTTATTAGTTTTAATCTTTTAACTTTAAGCACATTGCATCAAGCAAATATTAAATTATATGCAACTGTCTTTGACTTGAAGAAATTTGTTTAACATTTAAAGCTATTTTCTGCATATTCAAGCATATAAAATCAAATATTTTTGTGTTTACATTCACTCTTTCAAATAAATGCAAGTAAAACACATGGTCGTATTCTCTCCTGCACTCGATATATTATCGGTTGTTGATCTGCACACGTCTGTCGCTACCACAAACTTCACACGCACTTACATCATTGCAACACGTTCTCACTCCCTAAGCATAATATGAGAATGGGCTGATCATTGCCATGAGACACTCTAACAAACAAAATCACGGTTTGGTAACGCAGTAACGCAGCGTGCTTTTGGGAAAGTAACAGTAATCTAATTACTTTTTTGCAATAGTAATCCCTTACTTTACTCATTACTTGAAAAAAAGTAATCAGATCACTGCGCATCTCTGCTTATTAGTGATTATTTTA
Source organism: Simochromis diagramma (assembly GCF_900408965.1). Classification (NCBI taxonomy): domain Eukaryota; kingdom Metazoa; phylum Chordata; class Actinopteri; order Cichliformes; family Cichlidae; genus Simochromis; species Simochromis diagramma. Next base: position 2,650,652 of record NW_024387038.1, on the reverse strand, counting down.
CTGTCCATTCAACATGTTTGTATTATTTTTTCTACTTTCAAATCCAGGCTTTTGTGACATAATAATATTTATTTTCTTTTGATTTCTTTCCTTTCTGACAGAACAATTTGAAATTAGACACACTGACTAATTTGTCTTCTTCTTAAAAACTAAAGGCAGATCTCAGCATTGAGCCACTATTTCTCAGGTTTAGCTTTTTCTAATTTACTAACTAATCTTAAGATGATGTTGCCTTTGGGGAAGAGGAAGCTTCCCTGTCAGTTATGTGCTGAATCAACAGTCAATTACCCACACCATAGAACACATATTTGACGATTCATTTGCACCTCTTTGAAGTTAGGTAGAGTACAGATGTAATGTAAGCATTACAGTATCTCCCACCTGTCATGAATCTCAGGTGTCATGAGCAGAACTTGTAGGACACTGTTGAGATAACATGTGGCTCCTTGATTTTTCAGGCCATGAAGTTTCTGCTGCTGGATTACTTAAACAAAAAAAGAAAGAAAGAAAAACACATCAATGCATTTGTAGATGACTGTAGAAAAAAATGAAACACATGAAATGAAAAACAAGCATATTTATGGTTGTACCAAGCTTGACCCACTTTTGTCTTCTTCATCACACAGATTCAACAAGGTGCTGGAAGCATTTCTGAGATTTTGGTTTATATTGACATGACCGCACAGTTGCCACATTTTTTTAGGCTGCACATCCATGATGTGACACACCCGTTCAACCACCTCCTAAAGGTGCTCTACTGTCTAGCTTTGGGACTGTGGAGGTCATCCGAGTAGTCTGAACTCATTCGTGTATTTAAGAAACCAGTTTGAGATGATTTGAGCTATGTAACATAGTGAGTTATCCTGCTGGAAGCAGTCATCGGAGGATGGTACACTGTGGTCATGTGGTCACACCATCACACCACTAGCCCAAACTGCTGATACCAGGCAAACGGATCCATGCTTTCATGTTGTTTCATGTACCCCAAATTCTGACCCTATCATCTGAATGTCACAATAGAATTCAAGAGTCAGATCACGCAACATTTTTCTAGTCTTCTATTGTCCATTTTTTGGTCTAGCCATGTGAGCTATAGCCTCAGTTCCCGTTCTTAGTACACAGGAGTGGCTCCAGTGTAATCTTCTGCTGCTGTAACCCATCTGCTTCAAGGTTTGACATGCTGTGCATTCATAGATGGTCTTCTGCATACCTCGGTATTAACGAATGGTTATTTGAGTTGCTGTTGCCTTTCTTATTGGCTTCTTCAGGACACATTCAGGTTACTTTATTTTTACTCCATCCTCACATTCACACCCTCAATACAACCATAACAGACAACAGTTGAACAGTTGTACACGAGAAGAAAAAAAAAACAATTCTCTGCCTTTGTCTGTAAACTCTAGAGATTGTTGTTCTGGAAAATCCCAACAGATCAGCAGTTTCTAAAATACTTAGACCACTGGGTATAATGTAACCTAATATAAGCCACATGCTCATATGGTATCAAATAGCTCATAGGTTACATGTTCATTACAGTAACGGCTTTATAAATTCTACTGCATGTCGTACTGTATTCTGTCCAACAAGTGTACAGTAAAAGACTTTAACTCACCTGCATCTGTGTCCTGCCTTAGTTTTTTCTGCTCTTCCGTTTTAGTTTCTTCCAGGTTTCGTTTTCTGGAGCTGATCATCTTGAACAAATTGGATAATTTGTTTTTGTTTTTTAATCTCAGTTTATTTGGGGGAAAGATTCATTTCCTGGGCAGTTCTGTGAAGCACAATTTGATATCCTTTGTTGTCCCAACTAATCCATGGTAAAGACTTATCTGAAAGGGTGCCTCAGCTTAAGGTACAATCATATAACTGAAATAATGCTCATAAAAACAAGTCACTAAAACTCTATAACATTACAACGATGTGGTTTTTCAGTTAAAATGACAAGATTAAATATAATGTAGGAACAATATCGACATTAGAGACCAACATATCACTGAGGTCCATTATCCAGCCAATAAGCGTTCCGAAATACTTGGACTTATTAAATATTTATGTTGAGTAGAAGTACTTCTTCCTCATTGTCATGTTATTTCCCCAGTCAAAAGGGACATGACCGACAGAGGTTGACTTTGCTTCTATAATAGTGGTCCTGCCTTTTAAAGAGTAAATAATATTCAATGATACGATTATAAAAGTAATTATTAACGTCCTTGTTTGTTTGATGTTTGTTGTTTTCAAGGAAACAGCTTTTGATTGGGGAAACTGATGAATAGATCGGTTAGTTTTTTATGACTTATTTCATTTTTTTTCAGCAAGCGATCATTTCGATTTTGAACAACCATCGGCTCACCTTTTTTTTCCTGGTGGTCTAATCTAATCTTCTAGTTGAAAAATAGATCCGGAATCAAATTCGTGCCGATGTCGTTGTTTCCTAGTTTCCTGGTGCTCTTTCTAAGGACAGTTTGCATACGTGGATTATTTCATATTTTCAAAAGACGAGGGGTAAGTGACTTGAGCTCTTGAGTTAGTGGGCAAGCCCAGGGCAAGTGGCGCTTGCAATCCGCACAAAGGGCGCAAGGTGCATAGTAAAAAAAAAAAAAAATCCGGTCATAAAATATTGGCAGACACCCTGTTTTAGACACGTTCCCTCGATTTTAAAAACGGGCAAAAACTTTCCATAACGTAATTTTTAATGTAGCTCACCGCTGTTTCTTCTCTATTGGAAATTAATTTGCACTGACACACCTCTGTGAAAAGTAGGCAGCCCACGCCATTCATCTACATCAAGGTGACTAGAGGAAGTTTTTTTTTCTTACAACATGAGGTGTGTGCATTATTATTTTAACTTCGTAGTTTCTAGGTGTAGAATTTCGTGTTTTTTTGTTTTGTTTTTTTTGTTTTCAGTTCAGCTTAGTTTCAGTTAGTTTCCACGGTGGGTTTTGCTCGTTTCATCTTACTTTATATTGTTTTGCAATGTTTTGTTTTAGTTTTTGTACGTTTCGGTTTTCTTAATCACTGTAACGTAAAGGGTTTTGTTCAATCGGAATATTTCTGAAGTTTGAGGTTTAGAAGTCGTATGGATATCCCAAATCTAAATAACTATAAAATAGATTAATCGGGCAGGTTGTGTAGACAAAAGCCACTATGCTTTGTATAGAGAGACTTCGACTGGACCACGATTCAGAAACAGAAACGTCAGCATCCGTTACACGTCATACCGCGACCACGTGACCAACAGGTTGGTTTAGACCTAGGGGCCGCTGCGACTTCTAATCGTGGTTGAAAAATAAGATAAAGCGCACCGTTCGGATCTCCATTTGGCAAGTTGTTATTTATTATTGTCATTATTATTGTATTTAGCTTCGTTTCCTTTTCACATACACTTAAATAAGTTTCTGTTTGATGTATTTTCTTCTGGCATTTCCTCGCTTACGTGAGTTTTTTTTTTTCATTAAATAACTGGCAAAGACCATGTACATTAGGCCATTTAGTTGTTACTCAGAAACACTTAACTTTGTTTGAATCTTATGATTCGTCTGTTACATTGGCATGATTTTTCCTCGCTCTCTTACTGTAATATTATACATGCACCACACCCATGTGCGCATATGTACTTCTCAAAGGACCAGATGGATGCGCCTGTGAAGGGTCCCCTTTACAGCTCCACCAACAACAGCACTCAGAATTAAAGCACCAGCTGCTCTGTTGCTCATTATAGACTGTCTTGCGTGCGCACCAACTCGCACACAGTTGCTAGTTATGTACACGTAATGTTAGACAAAGCACCCTCCATGAAGGTGTGTGTGTGTGTGCGTGTGTGTGTGTGTGTGTGTGTGTGTGTGTGTGTAAGAAATTTTAATCATGTAGAGAAAATCTCGTATGATGGCAGCCCTGTAGCAATAGCTGAAGTTTCCGATAGAGTTAAAATCCCTTTTTGATTTATTATTTCAGTCAGCCCCTGGTCGAGGTTTTATGGCAAGTAAAGGCTATATTAATTAGATCTTAATAAAAGTTATTTCCAACAATGAGTCATGCTGGATACATTGGATGACGTATAAAAATTTAATAAATATTCTTTGTTGGATATCTGCTGGTTTTATTGCAAATGAGCAGAAAGCATAATCGGAGTCAGGATGATCTCAAAAACTGAGGCTTTATCTACAGAACAGCATGCTGACAACTGAAAGAAGAGCTCCCTCTCAGGACTCTACAAGAAAATTGACATTTGAGGAGAAGCGTTACAAACCAGAGGACCCTACACTCACATTTGTGGACAGAGATGATGAAATGGATTGTAAGTCTTCACATCAAGAACTGTAAGTTTCCTACAGTGCACTGTGTAATCGTAATAGCATTTGTTTTCATGTGTGACTCAGTCTTATGTGAGGACTTCAAGTCTCTGAGAGCACTGATGTCTTGTGGTCATGCTGTCACTCCCATGTCTCTCACCAAATGGTGTCGTCGGTTGCTGGATCAGGTAGGACGTTATACGATCACCTAGTCACAAACCCAAATAAGTAGCAGTGATGTTTAACCTGACTGTATAGCACATGACCGCTGAGCTGTGTCACAAAATAAGGTGCCCGTTTAACATTTACTGGAATATAATGCAGTACTCACAACTCTCTCTGAAATCAAGAACTTTTGTGTGACATGTTTTGTTATACCTATGGTGCTTTCAAACACAAATTGTAGCTGATGTAATCTGTGTTTTGAAGGGAAGGATAGGAGCAAAGAGCTTGTTGATCTTTGGAATTGGTGTATGGTTAGGATCATTCTGTCAGAGCAGTGCATGGTCCAACCGTTTAAAAACAATTATTAGGTACTTAGCCTCTAAATTGTATTGTTTTATTACTGACAGGGAAAGTGTGGCTAAAGGGAGGGGTGTGGTGCTTAGCGTTCCAAGTTGGAGCAGAAAAGCCTTATAAGTTTCCTGACTTTAAACAACAGGTCACCAGTGTAAGAATAGATTAAGGTTTTTTTTTTTTAGACCAGTATAGTTCTCAAATTTCCTTTCTGGCATGCCCTACTTCAATAGCAAAAATAAATACATAAATAAAGCATTCAATCAAGTGTAATATTTTCCTCTGGTCTTTATGTATTTTTGTATATTCTGTTTCAGGGTGAGAGCAAGTTTGTGTGCGGCCAGACTGGCTGTGATGCTGAGTGGTCCTTTGAGGAGGTTTGTAAAATGGCTCTTCTAACCCCTGAAGAAATCGAGTACTTTGAAAAGAAAATGTTCAGCAACTCTAAGGATTTCTTTGATGTCAGATCCGTAAGTTTGTTCATTACAGTTTTTATTTCTGCACCATATTTGTTGAAATGTTGTGCCTTAAAAAATTTTTTTTTTTTTAACAGTGTCCTGGCTGCAAGTCTTCTGTGCTGAGAGCTGACTTCAGTAATCTGTGTACTGAATGTACAGTGTGCAAAGCTGATCTAAATCGGACCTTCATGTTCTGCTGGCAGTGTTTGAGGAAATGGAGAGGTACAGCCCCACGTTCAGACCGATGTCAGAATGATGGCTGTGTCAATAAGTCCTTAGAAATTCTGAGAAAATGTCCAGATATCACCTTTAAGGATGTGGAGGGCATCACTGGCTGTCCCTCAATCCGTGCTTGTCCCACATGTGGCTTCCTAGTGGAGCATAGCACAACTGGGTGTAAAAACATTTTCTGCACACGTTGTAAGGTGGAGTTCTGCTTTGTTTGCCTTAAAATCACTGATGACTGTTCGGAGACAAGTGAAGATTTTGGGCCTTGCTCCAGTGGTGTGGCTCCTAGACAGTAACTGTGTGGCAGTGGAATGATTACTAGAGGGTCCCGAAATGTTCTTATTATGTGATTCACAGAGAAATAAATAACAGCTCAGTAAGTTGATAAAGCCTAATTTGAAACTCACCACAGTGCTACAGTTACTTACCACAATCTAACGTGCTGACTTTTTCTTTACACAGAGAGATAAGCCTGATTAAGGCCAGTTATCATTGCCTTAACAGATTCTAACATCCTTTCATTTCTTTAACCCGCCCTCAACACACACACACACACACACACACACACACACACACACACACACACACACACACACACACACACACACACACACACACACACACACACACACACACACACACACTAACATTCCTTTATCGTTATAGTCAACTTTCACTTTCATTTCTTTAACCCGCCCTCAACACACACACACACACACACACTCACTAACATATGCTTTATCGTTATAGTCAACTTTCATGCTCACTGTCACTGCGTGGAACAAGACTTTGTTAACCAATTCCAACTGTAATGATTATAAATAAATCATGCACCTTGGTAAAATGACAGTTTTTGCCCTAAAACATGTGGATGAGAATTCATTTTTTGCATATTTTGACAACAGATTTACTACCAGTCTGCATCAGAGCAGAATCCTCTTTTGGCACTGAAAGGTAGATACCTGTAGTATTTTTGCTGGCCTTCTCGTATAAGTACTTGTATTTGGAGTATACTTTTTACAACACAACATTTTGCAATTACAACACTACTCTCGTTTCAAATTATATACCATATCAGGGTGCAAAATTCTAAGAGCAGAGCCTTTAAATGAACTATACATACGTGAGTTTTCAGAGGTTTGTGGCACGCAGTCTACTACAAATAGCCAGAATGAGAAATATTGGTAAGGACAGCCGGAGTAGGCTCCAGAACCACATCATCTGTCAAACACTGTCGACGTAATGATGACGCATGGATAAATATGTCTGCTAGTGGAACTGCATAAGGCCTGGCAGGTTATCTAAAGGGCGGAAACGCAGCATTAGTGAGGTCTGTGGGTTTGGCTTCAGGAAATCACTGAGCTCAAAGGATTTTCATCCAAGTATTTAAAAAAATCCTCATATTTAAAATTATTTAAGCCCAACTGCTTTTGAGCCTCTGAAATTGGGGAACTATTTAAAAAACTTTCTGTAACCCCTAAACAGTTAATGAAACACTTTTGTTAAATCCCTTGAAGTAAAGCTAAAAGTCTGCACTTCGGTCACATCTAGATTTTTTTTTTTAATTTAAAATCCACTGTGGAGGTGAACACAATATCCTGTCAATATCATAAGCATTGCCTCTATAGAAATTGAACTCTTTCTCTTGTGTGCTGCTGTTGGCTCAGGCTTTAGTTGTTTTTGCCTTTATATGTGTTAGAGTGACCCAGCTCCTGTCTATATTTAGTAGTGATGTGTTTCTATAAATATTGTGCCAGCCAGATTCCTCTGTTGTGATCTGCAGATCATATCGTTCTTATTGTGTTTCATCAGTTTATTGTTAAAATTAATAATTGATATTCACTAACCCATTTGTTGCCTTAAACTGCTAAATGTGATGGCTTTAGATGTAATCCCTCAGAAAATAAAATATGAAATGTATTATCCGGTGTGGCAAAAACATGATTTATTTTATTGATATAAGAAAAATAAAGATCAAAAGTGACAACAATAATTACATAACAATAACGTGATAATGTTGGAGCATATAAAATAATAAAGACTTCACAATAAATTGTTTTGTCTGTGCATTCAGGTTTCTTCTTTTGGGTCTTGTCCTCATCGATTTCCTCCACCTGGCAGGATCAGCAGTGCATGGATGACGGACATGTGCTTAATCCCATAAGACACCAGCAGGGCTTTGTCCTCCAGTGGCTTCGTTCTAAACACCAGCCGCATTTCACCAACTGAGCAGAAGCAGAGAGAAGAGCTTTAAAGAGCTGGGCTTGCTTCACGCCTCTAAGAGCAGATCAGCAAAACTAATATTTGGATCATTTAATATACGTGATGTAATTATTTAATCATACTAGCAAAAGTCGAATATTTGTTTTTATTGTGTTTGTGGAGTCCCACTGTCAATCAATTTAACTATACTGCTATTCTAAGCCCCTTTTTATCTGCTAATTTAAGTCATGTTTATGGTGTTTGTATGTGTTATCTGAGTGACTGCAGACTACATAAATGGGAGGCCACACTGCATTTTGTTTCATTTTGGAAATTAAATATAATTTTTTTGTAAATAGAATCTGCTGCACAATAACATTTGCATTTCTACAAATAATTAATAACAGACGATAAGAAGAGTCATACTTACTTATCACTAGTGCGTCAGAGATTTTGCTTTTTAGCTCCATCACTTTGAGGATCTTCATCTGGTCCATATTGTCACAAATATTGACTATCTTCTCCTCTCCTCTCGGTCCGTTTACTTTCAGCTGGATGGACATTTTAGCACTAAGAGCTGGATCTGTTTCTACTTCAATCAGACCTTTATTGAGGCTTTTAACTTCAACTATCTTGGCCACGAGACAAAACCCCAGCAGTCGCCGCCCATTTAGGAATTCAGGTAAACAACTTCCTCCTGTGGAATACTTCAGCACACTGTGAGGGGCAAAATTATGGGCTCAGTAAGCAAGGTGTCCCCTAAATCCTAAATAAATGTGAAGAAAAATATTTTATGTTCTAGGAAAAAGTAACAAGAATACAGTTTCTAACATGTAATTGGTATATACAGCAGATACTTCAAAGATTTATTTGTTTAATAATGAAGCTAAGTCATCAGCAAATGTCAGAGTCATATCTCTGGCATCATGTTTGTTTTGGATCTGGTCAAGTGCCAGTTTTTGGTTGAGATAAGTTACGGGAGTTATCCGTAAACATTAACTTTCAGGGAAAGTACTATGATTCATCTTTTATTTACTTTCTGTTGCTTCCCAGCAGTTACAAGAATGATAGGCTTAATTCTTTTATTTAGGCTGTCAGTGTTTCTCACAGATTTATTGCTTTATTTTACTTTTAATTTTTTTATTGTACCACCTTTGGAATTTTTTTAAACACAGCTTTGTAAAATTTTGCCCTTTGTAGAGGGATGGTGAAAAGTACAGTCAAGGTACTTCTCGTGAAGTTCAAGATAAAAAAAAAGAGCATAATTTTTTTTTTTAAATCTAGTCCTTGCTAGGTCCTAAAATAAGATAAATACAGCTCGAGATAAAAGAATAGCACATGACATGTTGTGCAGTGTCATTATTTATTTGACAAAAATTAAAATGTGTGTGCAAAAACTAAGGGCACCCCATTATTCTGAAGCTTCTAGAACCACCTTTACCCACAATAACTTGAAGTAATAATTTGTTATATTACTTTATCAGTCTCTCACTTCACTGTGGAGGAATTTTGGCCCACTCTTCTTTACACTGTGTAGTCAGTTCAGTGAGTTTTGATTCAATTATTTATGCAGAGTTCTTTTCGGGTCCTGCTATAGCATTTCAGTCGGGATTTGATTCTTTTCTGTTTCAGTCATTCATTCAGTAGTTCTGCTGCTGTGCAACTGCTTAGGATCATTGTCTTATTACATGACACAATTTTCAGCCAAGCTTTAACTGTTGGACAGATGGCCTGATATTTGACTTTAGAATGATAGTGACTGCAAGGTGCCCAGGTCCTGTGGCTGTGAAACAAGCCCAAATCATCACCCTTCCACCACCGTGCTGACAGCTAGTATGAGGTGTTTGTGCTGATATGCTCTTTCACTATCTCGATAGTGACACTGTGCGTTACAGGTGACTTTGGTGTCACCTGTTCAAAGGATATTGTTACAGAAGTCTTGTGGTTTCTTTTGAGACAAACCTAAGCTAGTCTCCATGTTCTTCTTAGAGGGAAAAGGCTTTCTCCTGCTAACCCTTTGAAACAAGCCAAACTTGTTCATTCTTTTTCTAAGTTTACTGTCATAAAATTAGCATTTAACTTGCTAAACGAAGCCTTAAGAGTCTAAAATGTAGGTCTGGGGGTTTTTTTTGCAGTTTCTCTGAGCACGTTGCAGTCTGACTTTGATTGAATTTCCTGGCACACTCATTCTTGGCAACTTTCTTGAAGGACTTCACATTTTTTGGAAATGCCCTTATAACTCTTCCAAGACTGGTAGCACCACTCCTTTTTAAGTTTTTTGAGATCGCTGCTGATATCTTTTTACTTGGCATTGTGTTAACACACACCTGAATGCCCCAGATTAGAATTTGTGATAAACAAATGCTGATAAACAGTTAATCAAGTGTATTTGATTAAAGCACCTGGCTGCTACTCATTGTCTTAATTCCGATAGTAAGTAAAGGTGTACCTAGTACCTAAGCAGTACACATTACTTCTGCATTGTGGCAATTTTTTGATGAATAAATAATGGCATGCTGTCATATGTCATGTTTTGTTGTTTATCTGACCAATCCAAATGTATGCATCCTGATGCATGAAACTTTATAAGTGACAGACGGTGGACTTTCTTTTTACCATGACTACACCACCACCTACTGAAAGACTCTAGATCACAACTATGAATTAATGCTTTGTTTGTGGAGTGATGGACCTTACTTGTGTGATTTCATTATTCTGTATTTATACTTAAATGTATGTGTTTTTAAAAATGGTAATAATACCATTAAGACCGTCAAATTACTTTTAAACCAGTTCAACAAGACATAAAGAAACAAGTAACCAGTGACAAGAACAAGTAAAGTTTTTGTGTGTGGGGGGGTGTTGGTTATTTTTTAGTTTTGGTTTTCTTTCTATTTTTCTTTTTTTTTTGCCATAAGTTTCATAAGATTACAAAAAACACTTATTTGTTTTTGTCTTCATCCTTGCTTCATTATTTTATCATATTACATTCTTAATTTTAGTGCATTTTTTGGTTGAAGATCAAATTACAGCAACTTTCTGCAAAAGCTTTATGAATAACACTAAGTGATTTTCATTCAGGTTTCAGTTAGTTGTTATAAAAATCCTTCCTCTTCACATTTCTTCATCTCAATTTGTTGAGTAAATTTTTACAGATGGGTAAAGGGTAAAGGAGCCACAGAAAGTGCTTAGACCATTTCACCTGGTAAAGAAAGGTGTGGTAGATCTATTTGATCAACACAAAGTCAAAAGATGTCTCTCAGCTATTGCTGTGACACTCCAAACTGTGATTAGATGTAACCTAGCCCTATGCTTTAGTATTTGTATTATTATTATTTTATTCACACTGTTTTCAAACTCCTGGCCTATTATCCTATTATCATACTATACTATCGTACTATTATTAGTAGTAGTACTAGTAGTATTATAGTGACTTCCACAGTCGCTAGAGGCCGGGGATGGAGCCTGCCTATTTGCCTGACGCGCTGTCAACTTTACGCAATAATGCAAGAGGTAGAATTGTTTGCTTGTTTATTAAAGTGCTTTGAGAGTTTACAAAGTAATGTGATAATCTCGCGATTTGGACTCTTACAACATCACAGGCTCTAATGTAACAAAGCGAAACATGTTGTGCAGCGGTCAGCAAAAACTACGGCTACCCAGCCCTCCTCTCTGTCAAAATCAAAACCAGTGAATGACAGACTGACAACGCCCATTTATGTCACCGCTAGCACCCACGTGACTCCCATAACAACCAAACAAATAAAAACCCAGTGATCATCAAAATTCAAAACATTCAATTATGGCTCCTACAGTCAGGTTTCAGAGCTCATCACAGCACAGAAACAGCTTTAGTGAAGGTTACAAATGATCTTCTTATGGCCTCTGACAGTGAACTCATCTCTGTTCTCTTCCTGCTAGACCTCAGTGCAGCGTTCAATATTGCTGATGATAGTATTCTATTAGAATTATTAGAGCATGCCTGTAATACCTGCAGTATTACAGGTACTGCACTGCACGTGCATCTTAAACATAATCTTCAGTGGTGGTTGGGGAACATGATATAATTATTTGTGACACGTTTATATATTTAGTGAGGTTCGTCTCTCTCCCGTGTTGTGTGTGTAGGATATCTTCTGGCTGAAGTCCAGCTGATTGTCGTGGGGAAGCCGCTGGACGATTAATCTGCATTTCTGTCTGAATATAGGATCAAACCCTCCTCTGACAACTGACAGATAAAAATAACTAACTTGTTATAGAAGAATATAAAGAAAGAAAGATAAAAATGAATGAAAGCGTGGTGCACTTTGAAACACACTGAATAATTCATTCCCTACGTTTAAAAAAAACACTTTGAATACATTAATTATTGTAAAATTAGGATAGTCGAAGTTTATCTGCCTCCGATCTCTGGACCTGTTCACCTTCAGCCACCAGGTGGAGCTTTGTGTACTCTGCACATGAATTGGGAGGTGCTTCCAGTTACACACAAATGCTTTTAAACACCATGCAGCCTTCATGGTGCAGTGTGGATACATTCCGGTGGGAGTCTTTGACCCGAACACAACAGGAAGGTTAAAAACATTTGTGTCTAACTGGACACACCCCTCTAATTCACAGACCTCATGTACAGAGTAAACAAAGTGCCACCTGGTGGATGAAGGTGAACAGGTCCAGAGATCCGATGCAGATAAACAGATAAACTGACTATTCTAATTTTACAATAATTAATGTATTTAAAGTGTTATTTTAAAATGTAGCCAATGAATTATTCAATGTGTTTCAAATTGCACCACGCATTTACATTCATTTTTATCTTTTTTTAATATTCTTCTGTAATAAGTTGGTTATTTTTATCTGTCAGTTATTGTGCTATTTATTTTATTAATGCATTTAGTCTAATCTGTATTTTAGCTTTACAACCTGTAATTAAATGTATAAAATTTAGAACAATTTAGAAGATGCTAATGCCAAAGATGCTGATGCTAAAGATGCAACAGACAATGACAGGATAATGTAAAATAACTAAATATTGAGGCAAAGAATGCGTTTATCACAGAATGTATGATTAACTTGTTTTCAAATTTATGAATGAACAACATTTTTCAGGTTTATTGTCGATATGATTCAGACATAATACAGCTGTAAAGATCACATTTGGTAGCAAATTTCTCATCAATATAAGCCAACATTGATTATATCTGATAACTGTTCCAACACAATAGAGAATTATAACAAGTGACTAAAACCACAGGTCATGTAAAAAAAAAAAAACATCATGGTATATTATTTACAGAAAAGGCATTAAAAGTGAAACTTGGGAGCTTTGTGTCTTTTAAATTATTTCTTTTTCCATACAGGTATCGATGTCTGTCTGGGGGCTACACCACTGGAGCATGCTGCATAAGGGCCACTTGTTTTCATACATTTAGTGAAGATCTTCAGGCACACAAAACAGAACTTCACCTTACATCGAGGACAAACAAGAGATTTACAATGCCTCTTGTTGTGCTCCACCAGTAACCCACAGGTGGGACAGGCACGCACAGAGGGACACCCGTTGACTCCCTTCACTGAATCAAAGCTGATATCTGGGCAGGTTTTTAGTGTTTTTAGTGAGTGGTTACAGCAGCCATCATTTTCACAGCGGTCTTTCCGAGGCCGTGGACCCTTCCACTCCCTCAAACACTGCCAGCAGAATTCAAACGGCCGTCCTTTTACTGCTGTGCACACTTTACAGAGGACATTCAAGTCTGATCCATTCTCTCTCATCACAGTGGATCTGCATACAGGACACTACATGGAGACAAGAGAGTTACAATATTTAACAAGAACTAAATCTTACAAGAAATACATTTCTATTTTCATGACATTGTACTATTCTAATGAGATACTTACCGATTTGGTAATAAGCGTCTGCAAGGCAGCATTGACAGCCAATTTGTTTCGAAAATGCTCAGTTTCTTGAGGAGTCAGAAGAGCCATTTTCCAAACCTCTGAAAAAGTCCACTCAGCACTGCAACCAGACCCGCCACACACAAATCTGCTTTCACCCTTTATTGAGATAATGAGAGATGGGAGAATTATCAGACTTGTTCCAAACAAGTTGATGAAATTTTTTTTTCCTCTTTTTTTCCAGTTAAGCTTAAACTATTAAAATATTAAACTCTATATTGTGGAAAAAGGTTGCTCAATAGCTAATGAAACAAATCACAATCAAAATATTTCCTCATCCGTCAGAAATGCATTGCTAAATATGCCATTGTTTGTTGAAACACTGTAATGATTTTTGTTGCTTAATTCTGTCTTAAAGTCATCGGTGCAAAGGCTCCTCACACAGAAAACATTCAAAGGTCACAGCTATAAAAGCACAGGTGTAATTAAAAGCTGCACTGGAGTCTCAAAAAAGCCAAATAAGGCAGTAAGAGCAGTAAGCCAGAATCTACAGTCCCAGTGTTTCCATACAGGCTTGTACATTCACTAGTTACTCATAAAACAGTATTTAAATACTGTTTTATAAGTCCAAAACTCCTGAGGTGCAAAAGAATGACATGACTTCTCAAAATACTTTAACTTTGCCGTGGACAATGTGGATATAAAGTTGTTTAGCAGAGCATTACTTAAAAAGTCAGTTAACCACCAGAGCAGCTACGGTAAAACCTGATCCCAGAGGTGGACAATTAATTTTCCCAAGGAGCCACATGAGAAACTGGGACTGCTGTGAAAGGCCACACCAATAAGATTAAAAAGAAAAGCCTAAGCCCTGTTTTGGTTTGTAATATCCTAATGTTTGTTACACCACTGGAAGGACATTTTTATAGCTGCAGATGACCAGTTTGTTACTACCATGAGGGTGAGTTTGATTGTCTTCATGGTTTGGATCTATAAATAACTTGTTTTTTTTTATTTTATTCAGAAGCTGAAGGCTTAAAGTGGAGGTCAGTGGGTGGCTTTGCTGGTGGGATATACTTCCATGTTCCGTGGTTATTTATCAGAACCAGAATCAGAAATACTTTATTATTCCCGAAGGAAATTATAGGTTACAGCAGGCAGCACACTAATGGCGCATGCGCACTTACAAAGGAACCCTCTGACCAAACTTTACACAAACATCACATTGGGAAGACATGTCAGGGAGGTAGGCTGATAGGGGGGGAAAAAAAAACAATGAAAATACATAACATGAGGTGAGAGGAGGAGAAAAAAAAAACTCCACTCAGACTGAGCTCCTAATGGGAGAACAGTTTGAGAACAGAAAAAACACCCCAGCACAAAAAGCACATGACTGTCAATACACCATACACCGCGTTTCAAATTATTATGCAAATTGTGTTTAAGTGTCATAAAGATTAAATAAGAAGTTTTTCAATTAAACCAACGGATGGACTAGTGTCTCAGGGCTCTTTGTATCACTGAAATCAAACTCAGACACCTGTGATCATTAGTTTACCAGGTGAGCCCAATTAAAGGAAAAACTACTAAAGAAGGATGTTCCACATTATTAAGCAGACCACCATTTTCAAGCAATATGGGAAAGAAAAATGATCTTTCTGTTGCTGAAAAGCGTGAAATAGTTGAATGCCTTGGACACATAATGAAAACCTTAGATATTTCACGAAAATTTAAGCGTGATCACCATAATGTTAAGAGATTTGTGGCTGAGTCAGAGCACACATGGGTTTGTGCAGATGAAGGCACGATGATGAAGGTTTCTGCCAGACAAATACATCAGATTAAGAGAGCAGCTGCTAAAAGGCCAAAACAAAGCAGCAAACACATATTTGAAGTTGCTGGTGCCTCTGGAGCTCCGCGAACGTCAAGGTGTAGGATCCTCCAGAGACTTGCTGTTGTGCATAAACCTTCTATTCGGCCACCCCTAAACAATGCTTACAGCAGAAATGGCTGGAGTGGGCCCAGAACTACATGAAGACTAGTTTTCAAACAGTCTTGGTCACTGATGAGTGCAGTGCAACCCTGGATGGTCCAGATGGATGCAGTGGTGGATGGTTGGTGGACAGCCACCATGTCTCAACAGGGCTGCAACGTCAGCAAGGATGTGGTGGAGTCATGTTTTGAGCCGGAATCACAGGGAAAGAGCTGGTCGGCCCTTTAGGGTCCCTGAAGGTGTGAAAATGACCTCTGCAAAGTATGTGGAGTTTCTGACTGACCACTTTCTTCCATGGTAGAAAGAGAAGAACTGTGCCTTCTGCAACACAACCATCTTCGTGCAAGACAATGCACCATCTCATGCTACAAGGAATACCTCTGCATCATTGGCTGCTCTTGGCATAAAAGGAGAGGAACTCATGGAGTGGCCCCCATCCTCCCCTAACCTCAATCCTATTAAGAACCTTTGGTGCATTCTCAAGCAAAAAACTATGAGAGTGGGAGGCAGTTCACATCCAAACAGCAGCTCTGGGAGGCTATTCTGACATCCTGCAAAGACATTCAAGTAGAAACTTTCCAAAAACTCACAAGTTCTATGGATGCAAGAATTGTAAAACTGCTATCGAATAAGATAAGATAACCTTTATTAGTCCCACATGTGGGAAATTTGTTTTGAAAGGGGTCCTATGTTAATATGTAACTTGACCTGTCAAGATGTTTTTGATTGAAATACCTTTTGATGTCAGTGAAATTAATCTACTAATGCTGCAAATTCAACAAATGACCATTTTCAATTCTCTACAACCTATAAAATCTTTTGAAACTCTGTGTGCCGACTGTCATTTGAATCGACTATTTAGGAAAAACAGAGAAAAATATCATTTGCATAATAATTTGGAACAAGGTGTAGACAAGACAAGCAACAGGGATGGGTAAGGGTAAGCAAGAGCCGGTGTAGACAGCCTTGGTTTGAGCTAAACTTTAATTTGAGTGTTAATTAGAGGTGAGGTGCACCTGTGGATTGGTGATTCTCTGGACTTGTCTTCTTCTGGCAATCCATTCGCTCACTGGTGAGCTACAGCCCTGAAGTGATTAACGGTATATGTGCAATTGGTTTGTTTTAAAGACCGGTCAAACTATTTTATGACCTTAGCCGTGTCTCTGTTTAAAGTATAGCAGACCTGAGTGTCTCATTGATAATTACCATATGTTTGAACCAGATATATAGCTGTCATTCCCTGGGTTCCGTTGCTGGATTTTCCGTGTAGGGGAGACCGGGGATAGTTGTAACTAGAGATGGACCGATCCGATATTACGTATCGGTCCGATACTGACCTAAATTACTGGGTCGGATATCGGAGAAAAATAAAAAATGTAATCCGATCCATTAAATATCACGAAAGCACCTCACATACGCCGTAACTCACCTCCGAACGTTAGCACGTCGGAGCAGTATGCATCACGTGATAGAGTGGCTGTGGCATGCGGGACCTGTCGGTGGTCTGGATAGCATTTGGAGCTTCGCTAGCAACCTGGCATTTCATCTCCGACAAAGTTATCCCCGAGAGAAGTAAAGCAAGTGTGTAAGTCCATCTCTGAATCTTTGTAAAGCATTCCTGCGTTAAGCTTAACGAGCGACTGCCTCTCGCTCTCCGGCTGCTACTTCAATCGTGAAACTGCTAATGATCAGCTGATCGGCTTTTCTGTCGCGAGTCTCTCTTGTTTGTTTTTGGCCCACTTTGCGCCAGAAAGAGGAAACCAGCGGCTGAACAACAGCAGCACGTTTAAGCTTGATAAGCTGTTGTTACAATTTATTTAATATTACTTTCTACACCAGGATCTTTTTCTACGTAGCTGACGGCTGGTAACTGTGCAGGGGCGGATCTAGCAAAGTTTAGCCAGGGGGGCCGATAGGGCATTAACTGGGAAAAGGGGGCACAAAGACATACTTTTCTTTCTTATTCTCATTTAAAATGTCTAGCTTTTAATAAATAATTATCTGACACCCAAAGTTTTAATTTGATGTAAAATGAATAGAAGTCAATTACTGTATATAGTAACTGTTAAGTCTAATATACCCTAGTAAGCTATAGTACTTTTTCCTTTGGGAAGGTACCATCTGTGCAGTCTGCAATTTTGTTGAAGAAAGATGTTGAATCTATTTAATATTTCTTGAAAAATAATTGATTTCTGTGCATATTTTTTCACACTGCATCAAATTAATGTTGATTACGTCGATTAAGCATCATGAGGTGGAGCGTGAGGGGTGGTTCCCTATTTTTTATTTATTTATTTTTGTTGTTGCTGGGAGTTGGAACCCTATTAGTTAGGTTGCTTAATATTTACGCTAAGTACTCTTTAAAATACCAGAATAGGGAGGATGGTGTAGGTCTAAGTTTATTAGATTGATCAGTATAGGGCTTCGGAGCGTGATGTCACGGGGGTGGGCGTGGAAAGGATTTTGGCCCGATTCACCATTTTGGGGGTCTAAGCTAGGAGCGATAGCATAGCCATGGTTCGTACTTGCTGTGTGCTCGGCTGCAATGTTCGATCTTACGACCGGCACGGGAATAAGGTTGGATTGTCTTTTTATGCTTTCCCAACCTGGAAGCGACATGAGGCAGCTCGTGTATCGATGTTACCAAACGAAGGCGTCCAGCCTGGATAGCAGCTGTGAGACGAGCTGACGTGCAGCTCTCTTCCATCTCCAAATATCTGTTGGTGCTCCAGACATTTTCATTCCGGTAAGTTCTAAATATGTTCATATCACTCTTTATAGCCTATTAGTTTCATTTTCGATGCGCTCTGAGCTCATAGCAAATTAGAACAAACATCCTACTGAGTGATTTTGCAGAACTACCTTCTATTTATAGAGTTGCTAATTATTTGGCATTATTGCAGCAAACCAGCCGATGAAATGGATGAAACATCATGACTGGTTTCCAGCGCTACACGAGGGACCTGCTTCAAACATACCACCATGCCAATCTGATTACTTCTTCCATGTGAGGGTGAAGAGGTGACCCTCCTGGATAAGATGGTGAAGGTTTGCTGCGTTTTGGTGAACAGTGTGATAATAAAACCAGAGAAGAATGAAACCTGCTCCTGTTAAATATTCTTAAGTCTTGTGCTGTTATTTTTTCAAAAGATACAGTAAATAAAGTAATGTTAGTAGTGGGTGATATCATGTAAACACTCATGATTTGGTGTAAACATTTTGTCATTTGTAAACTGTAAATGACATGGATTCTACACTGTTACTGATGTGATGTTCTATAAAGTGGTTTAAATTAAAAAAAAAAAAGGCAAAATAATTTAGTTTCTTTATTCAACTTTTGAACAGCGGGACTCAGTCAGTACATATTCAGTAAATGCAAATTATTTACACGGCAGTGCACTACAGGCATAAATCTAGACCCCTAGATAAAACATGATGGCATTATAGCAGTGACGACTCCTCCACAGTAGCAGGTGGGATTTCTTTTTTGAGGACGGCTCCTTTTACCTGTCACTACAGATGGTCTGTGTATGTTTTGATCAAGAGCCTTTTTTTGGGCAGCTGAAGAGAAGTCGTCTATCTTATGGCCAACCTCTGGCTGTATCTTGGTCATATTACCAGGCAAAACCCAGTATGCAGGTTCATCTGTAACAGTCCTTGTGCCACGGATCAACACTGTTGCTTCTACATTAAACAGAAGAGC
The DNA here is from genome assembly GCF_900408965.1 of Simochromis diagramma. Classification (NCBI taxonomy): domain Eukaryota; kingdom Metazoa; phylum Chordata; class Actinopteri; order Cichliformes; family Cichlidae; genus Simochromis; species Simochromis diagramma. The sequence continues at coordinate 2,631,374 of NW_024387038.1, read as the reverse complement.
AGTGACGTGGGTGCAGGTCTCTGCGACTCCGGCCATGCAGGTGCAGCGGGCGGCTTCAACCTTCCCTGTGATGCTCACAATGACCCATGGCTGCAATGCTGGTTCATTCAGTCTTTGAGTGCAGGACCTGAAGCACACACAGACAAAGTTCATTTAAAGACAAGAACTATGAGCCAAGGCCGACACAAATGTGTTTAATCTACTTTATCATAAATGTAACAAAGTGTTTAGAAAGTTAGCACATACATGTCATTTTTCATTTCTTTATGTGTCCATCTATAGAACGCTGCATGTTATAGTGTAAATCTGCCTGATCTGTCAGAAACCTGCCTGCAGAAAATGAACCTAAAGTATGTAATGCAAGGATGTCATCACTTTAGAGATGGAGAAAGCATAAAATGTATTTTTAGTGACACAAGATACAAACATGGAAGCAAGATGTATAATTAGAATTATTTATAATAAACATTAATAAATCATTGCAATTTCTTTAACCATAAAGAATAACTAAATGCTTCAGGACAGTGTCTCATCAATGCACTGAACTCACTATGTTATCCCTCTAACAGCCTCCACATGTTCTCACTGTAATTTCCCCTCATGAATGAATTTATGCTGCAGTAATCTGAATGTTTGCAGGGAAATCAAACGCATTTCACTCGCTGTACTCGAGCTGACTTACCTTTGATTGAATGACGACTTGTACACGCTGACTCCACAGATAAGGTATGAAATATATCAGGCTACGTCAGCAGCGGTTGGTCTTCAGGGTTTTTACTCCACGGCCGTATTTCATACGGGTCCACATTTCAAATGCACGCTATTTTCTGCAAGTACCGCCGCTTCGCCTCTGGACGCAATCGGTCTCTATACAGTCTATTCTCTTTTGAGCTGCTTTTAAGCATCTTGTAGTCGTCGTTCCAACACAGTGTGTTTGATTTGATTTGTAGATCCCGAAAATGCCGCCGCGCTCCCACAATGCATTGCGGCCGTGACGTCAACTCCGAAGCCCTATTGCTGAACTATTAAATATTTTTTTTGTATACAGGTATAACAGAATAGCTTTAGTGTAGTTGTTGTTTTAAACTTGAGTATGAACTTGCAGACTTGCAAAATGCAGCAAGATATTTTAAAAAACAGTTTTGTTGATTAAAAAACACTATATCGGATTCATATCGGTATCGGCAGATATCCAAATTTATGATATCGGTATCGGTATCGGACATAAAAAAGTGGTATCGTGCCATCTCTAGTTGTAACGTGGGTCAGTTGTAACACTTCCAATTTCTCCAATCAGGGCTAAGTTTCAAATGATGTGATTCATCCTGTGCATGCCCAACTCAGTTGTGCTATCACATGTGAAAAATCAGCACATTTTGTCAAACACAGACAATTTAACACGAAAAAAGTAATTTGTATGCCAAAAAGTAAGTTTTTCTACTTTATTTCAATTTCTAATAGCATTATCTGCTTTGCAGTTAAACTCATCAAACTTAAATTATGTTATTTGTATGTCTATGGGGATATATTCTGTGTAGGTCTTTAGTGCTAATGTTTTAGCCGTTGGCTGTAATGTTAGCTAGTTCATGGCTATAGGAGTCTGGGTCAGTTGTAACAGCAACAGTCTGGGTTAGTTGTAATAATAATGCAGATGTTACAACTTACCACACTATTACTTTAACTTATATTAAACAAGTTGGGGCAACGACATCAGCAGAGAGAGGTTCACTGGTCACCTTTGTATATGCGGTTAATGCCATTGGCAACACAATTCCTCCACTGTTTGTGTTCCCACACATACACATTCCCACACTGTGTCAGAGATGGACCAGTAGGAAGTACTGGTAGTGGAAATAAATCAGGATGGATGAAAGAAACAGATTTCCTCATCTTTCTGAAGCACTTTGCAAACCACACCAAGGTAAGCCAGGATAAAAAGTAATGGAATTGCGATGCTGGTGAACAACTACATTTTTTCAGCTTCATTGTTATGTTCAAAATTGGTGCAAGAGTTGTAGGTTATAATGCCCACTGAGCCAATGAGGCCAAACGCAAGGAAGACCAACCAAAATTAATGAAATATTCAGTTGCAGAAAATTCCATAATTTGTCTTTTTTGGGGGGTTGGAATATGTTCAAAAGTTAGATTTCTGCATTCTGTCACACACACATAGCTACATAAATGGCTCTAAGTGCATTCATGTGTTGAATAAACAAAGATTACATGTTAATGTTTTGTTAGTACCCTTATTTCATTGTGTTACATTTTACCCCAGGATATGTTACAACTAACCCAGACTATGGGGTTAATTGTAACATTTTACTCTTTGTGTTTGAGACCATACCATGCAATGGGTAATTGTGCTGCAGAGAAAATAGCTGCACTATTTAATAGCCGAGACATGTAAATACTTTGCATTACATTTTGAATCCACTACCTTAAAAGAGCTTCAATTTACAGACAGAAATGTCAAAAATGTTACAACTATCCCCGGTCTCCCCTAATTGTAAAGCTTTTCACTCCCAATCACCACACCACCATCCTAGTGATCATCATTTGTTTCTCTCTTTTTCCCCATCACTCGTTTTTGTTGCTACGTACTGTTTATTTTAACAAAGACAACCTTCAGTGGCCTACCTGGTCCAACAACCTGCGACACCAGTTGGTGAGAGAGGTCGGGGTCACAGCGTGACCACAGGACATCTGAGCTCTGAGAGATTTGAAGCCTTCACACAAAACTGAGAAGAATCACACACAAGCAAAAAATCAGTGTTACACAGAAATAAATGCTGATGTCTGTTCTTACATTGGTTTATGCATTTGATTGTTTTCTTTTTTACTGTTGCTCCATTAAATTCTATCTGTTTGACATCGCCGTGAAAAGTGCCCGCGTGATACTTACAGTCCAAATCATCCTCCTTATCGACAAACTTAAGCGTTGGGTCATGAGGGTTGTAACACTTTTCGTGTTTTGTCGGCACTCTTGGGAGCGTCACACTGCGAAACAACAACAAACAGATCTGAATGAACACTTCCGGTTTCACGTAAAAGAGCAAAATCCGGCTTGGAGTCAGAACAGCGTGCGCGCTGCAGTGTTGCGGGATCTTCGATCAACAGTTCCCGTTTCTTCTTCACATTCAAAGTTTTTAATCAGCGGCTTCATGTTTCAGTATCACTGTGATGTCAGACTGTGACACTGAATGATCGGGCACAGCGCGAGCTCTCCGGTGCGCAGTTTCCACATACATAACAAAAAGTCCGATCATAAGAGTCTTTACCTGTGAAAACAGACGAGTAAATGTAGCACACACACACACACACACACACACACACACACACACAACACACACCAACACACACACACACACACACACACACATCAGTGAGTGAACCACGCTGAGTGTTACCTGTGTAGCAGACCCGTGGATGAGGCCATCCTCGCTCTAGATGCAACCAAAAAACGTCTGACGCGGTTATGAGCGTAACAACTAATGACTCCGAGTGACGTGAACATGGAGCTTGACCTTGACTTTTTCTACACTAGGGACGACTCCAGGATCAAACCTTTTGGGGGTATGTCATGCATACAGTGCATTGCACTAAATACTAAAGAAACATGGTGCTTACAAAAATATTTAATCTTTTTTCACTTTTGCATCTCGTTACATAACCTCAAAGCAATTTATTTGCCTCTTGCATGCCATATCCTGGCAAATATCACCCTGTTGCCTACGGTTTAAGGCCGGTGCGTCAGTTCCGGCAGCCTCGCTCTGTCAGTGCGCCCCAGGCACTGTGCTACATTAGCTTGCTCGCAGTGTGTGAAGTTGAATGGGTGGATACTGTTAGTACGCTTTGTCCTTAGGGACTGACAGCGCTATACAAATGCAGGCCATATGTTTGATGTCTGTATACAGCTCTCTCTCTCCTTCTCTTCCCCTCTAATTTACTTCACTTTATACAAATATTCTATTGAATACGGGCTGCTGCTGACTTCCATCTTCTCCTCTGGAGCTCTGCTGTACTGCAATCAAACAATGAAGCACACTTTGACCAGAATAGGAAAACTGATAAAGTACATAAGATAAAGTGTTTGATGCTGTTTAAGTATTAATAAGTATGGATACTAGTGTTAGTATCCACTGAGTGTGACAGTGTAAACAGTTTGTTGTGTTAAAATAAATCATGTGATCTCTGTGTGGAGATGATAGTGAAACTAAATTAGAACTCAGGAACTTCCCTAAAATTCTTGAAGTGTGTTTTCATGTTTGTCTGACAGAGCTGTCAGCTGAACAACTATTTAGAGACAGCCCATCTCAGTGAGTAATACACTCACCTTATCTGACTTTAACAGAACCCAAAGGAGCTCCTCAGCCTCACACACGATCCAGACAAACACAATGTGCAAGTACAGCGTGTCGGTTCGCTCACCCGCAGGTGAGCTGGGGATTATCAAATTAAACCACTCCAAAAAGCAGCAGAAGACCGTGAAAGACTTGAAGATGAAAGCAGCGCAACTGTTTCCCAAGAAAGGTAAGCCCAACAACTCAAAACAGATCTGTGTTTAATCTGTGTCTCGTGTGATCATGTAGAAATCTGATAAAAAGTAAGACAAGCAAATGAGGCAGACTCTGTTATAAGCCTACATTCAAATGTCCTCGTTTATTTTATTCATCTTTTAAATGACCTTAATGTGCTTAATTTTTATTGTTAAAAAATCTTTTGATTTAGTTTGGTTTACATTATGTTCAGTATCAGTTTCAGTTTGTTTTATTGTCATGTGAGGTATTTGTGTGGTGCAAGAATTAAGAAGCACAGTAATAAAACAGAACAACTTCAAACACACATTCAAGTGGACATCTCAGGTTGTGTTAATAGATGAGCACAGTCCCATGCACACATTTGTACGTGTTTACTGTTGTTGTATGTCAGTTAGCAGCACAAACTGTGAGAGCACACTTTTGTTCAGGTTTTGTTTTGTTTCCAGTAATTATTTTATTACAGTTGAATTAAATATTCTTCACACTTAGTTTAGTTTTAGTTGAGCAGGGGCCACAGTCATGTGCTGTCTGAGTGCAACTTAAAAATAACAATCATTAGTGGTGTTCAGGGACATGATATAATTATATGTGACATGTTTAAATATTTAGTAAGGTTCCTCTCTCTCCTGTCTTGTGTGTGTAGGATATCTTATGGCTGAATTCCGGCTGATTGTCTCTGGAAAGCCGCTGGACGATGACTCTGCATCTCTGTCGGAGTATGGGATCAAACCCTCGTCTGTGGTGCAGATGGTGGCGAAGGTCCACGGAGGCTGACAGATATCATCATCGATGCACAGCAGGACTGAAATATGATACACCAAAGGACAAAATGCATCTTCTTTGCCAGCTGGGACTGAACTGTGTCATCTTTGGGTCTTCCTTTACATTTTAGAACTTTTATCAAACCTATTTAGAGTTCAGTACTAAATATCAGAGATTGTAAATGATGACTAATTAGTGTGTAAATATGTATTCCCAAGAAAGTTATTTTGAAGTCATTTGTTTATTTTTCCAGCTATTTTTTTTAAATCTTTTAGAGTAGCTGATTTATCTATGATGCAGGATAATGTTTGCAATGAAAAAACTCAGGAACAGCCACAAATACAAAATTATATTCTCTTGATACCATTTCATCCAACATTGTTAAACTGGAGAAAGGCATGTGATTTTCCAGTTTAGTCAAATGATCCAAATCTATTGGGACTTTGTCCATCTATTATAAAATGAACATTACAATTAGTAAAGATATGTCTTTAGACATATATAGTAATTAACACAGGGTTAGAGAGCATATGTGAGATTTCTAGTAAACAGTGCATGTTTAGGCTTTCTGATTTTAATGATTGTTGCCTATATCATGTATCACGTTGCATCTCAGCTGCTTTTAAAAAGGGAGAGGGAAGGTGGGGGAGTAAAATCGTATTAAAAACATGAATAGTTTCAGTTATTCGGTGGGAAAATGAAAAAGTTAAATGGGAAGCTATACTCAAATTTTTGTTCTGTTTGTTTCTTTTTACCACATTCACTAATCTACATGTTCACAGTGAATATGTGGATTAGTGCATGTTGTTAGTGTGGACTGAAAAGAAGCACTTAATGCAGCAGTGACTGTAGGTCAGGAGGACTTAGTGCACCACAGTGAGGCTGAAAACATGGTGTGGTGTGTTTCTGATCAGACAGTGATAAGGAATAACATTAAATGTGTACGATATAGACATTTTGTATATTAGTCAGCAACTGTATAATTGCCTTACAAATTAAATCTGAGTAGTCCACATACACAACAAATTCCACAATGTCTCTAACTAGCAGCACCTTTCATTGCTCTAATTTACTCACCTGATATACAGAGTAAACATTTACAAAGTAAATATGAAGAAAAGCCACCTGGTGGCTAAAGGTGGCTAAAGATGAAAATACAAGCCACCTTTCACAAGAGATTTTGATGATGAGAGAACATCTGACAGCAGCAGCTCAGTCTCTACCATGACACTCAGCTACATTTTGCTTTTGGACTGTTGGACGTTGGCTTGGATGGTGAGCTCTAAAAAAATTAAGGCAGGACACTCCAATTAATATTGCCTATAACAGGATTCAGAAACTGAAAGATAATGTGCAGAATATCAATTGAAAGGTTGTCAGTGTTTATAAGTAGCCTATTGGCTATGTCAACACACCACTCTTACAGCTGATGGTCTTTGTGGTTTCAGGTAACAACAGTAAGTAATAAACTTACTTTTACAGTTTCTATTATGCAATATTAAAGCCAGAAATATATAAGTAATTCTAATATTTTTAAAAAGTATTGCTAAATATTAACAATGAGAGGTTACATATCCATAACCATTGTAGTTACATTATTGGATCACTGCCTCCTTCTGGGTGAACTTTAAATTGCACGTCAAACAAATATCTGATATTGTTCTGTCACTATTACTTACTATGGAGTGGGACCCTTTATTTATTTGGAAAAATTTTTTTTTTATAATTTTGGGGAAAACTTTAAGAATACAACAGTTTATATAATTATTTAATCATGTATTGCTAATGAAATCTTGGTATTGCATGTCATGGCTGTGTTTGTGCGTCAGAATTTACAGTGACAATGTGAAAAATACAATTTTGATGCCTGAATTTCTTCCGTTGTGATTAAAATTCATCCACATCATCATCATCATCATCATCATCACCACAGCACCTTTTTTGAGCTCCACACTTCAAACAACTGATTTTACAATTATTTAAATGGCTTCTACAAAGTTGCATTCATAACATTGACCATAGTTATCTGTGAAATGCAATTATAACATTTTCATTGCTCCCTTGACAAAACTGGTTCTGTTACAAGCTGAAATTTTCAAAACCATAAACTCTGGTGATATTCTTCCTCTCCATCAGTTTCTGCTTAGAGCTGTGAGTATCATTGCAAGTATTACAATTAAGGCCAAAAAAACAGTGATGACAGTAATCAAAAAAGTATTCCTCTTTATCTCTGAACTCTTGCCAGGTTGCAGGGCATCATCGTGGATGTTCTCTTCTCCAGATTTCTTTATGTATTCATGCACTCTTCTTTTCTTTGGTTCATCCTTTTCCCCCACTCTTCTCCTGGTCCTCTGTTGTTCTTTCAATTCCTCTGGCTCTCTCTCCGAGGCTTCACAAAAGACACAGTAATTATTTGTCAGTGTTGAATGAACTTCTTAAACGATTTCTTGATGTTCAGTAGTTTTGTGATCTTACCTCTGTACACGACCAGATATGCAGTCCTGGAACTGTCGAACCATCATTTTGAAGTTCACACAGAGCAAGAAGGAAATTCAACAATGTTCAGTAATCCATCAGTCATACATGCTTATTAAAGACATTAAAGTGCCCCAACAAGTGGTAAAAATAACTGCCTGTCACGGCGGGGTAGGTCGGTGTGTTTTGTAAACGGACCCAAATGCAGACACTGAAAGAGGAACTGTAGTCTTTAAACAAAGATGATCCTTTATTAGGGCTGATGACGACAAGTGCAAACAACATGAACAGTGACGAGAACTAAACTAACGCCTAAACTGGAAAAAACTCAAACTTACTATGAAAACGGTGATAACTATGAAACAACAATGACGACTATGAATACTATGAATACAAAGACGAGACATGTAAGGTAAAAAGATGACCTGCCAATGAACAAAGGAAGACAGAGGACTTAAATACACACAGGAGGTGATCAGGGGAAGTGGAAGTACACAGGGAACCAGCTGAGAGACACGCAAGACTCTTTCAAAATAAACCAGGAAACGCTGAGAAAATAACAATAATCAAAGAATAAAACTAAAACACACAAAACACTCGGTCGCAAAACCACTGGGAAAAAAAATCATTTTGTGAAGGTTTAGTAAATAAAGCTCACAAACAGCTCTAGATGTAAACTATCTGCTGTGTCAGACTTGTTAAACAAAATTAAACTTACTTGTATGTCTTGGTTTTTGCAAACAGCTGTTCTTCAGCCTGCACACATCAACAAAACCAAGATTAACATTAAAATGAGCCCTGCAGTTGTAACACTTCCTGTAGGTTTTAAGTATGACCCATATTTCAGTTCTATTTAATCAGTCACCTTTGTCACATTACAGTCATCACAGTCATACCAGGTGTGGTCCTCCCTGAACAGCACAGTGGCTGTGTAATGTCCACCTCTCAGACTGCCCATGTGATTCACTATCCCATACACTTTGTACCTTTTGCCCTACAACAGAGCACGCAGTCAGACATAAGAACATATAAAATTACCGCAAAAAGTAAGGAAATCTGTGTTTGACTGATTATTTCTTTGCCCTAACAATGCTTCTTGGCAATAAATCTCAGCTTTTGGTACCCCAGGTACCAGATTCTCAGCACCTGTGAGCATGGACCGTTCTTATTTCTTCAGCCTTCCTTCACCCAAACTAATAAACAACACCAAGCAAGAGTCATCAGCAGAGTAAACTGTTTGGCATTGACAGAGAAGATCTGGCAGGTTTTTCATGGGTGTAACTGCTGCTCACCCTACAAACGCATTTCCTTACAAATGTGGGAGCATTTAAAGGAGAAATAAACAGGCTTTCCAACAGATATCAGATTAATTGCCAGTTACAACAAAGAAACAATTGACCAAACACAAATTTCCTTAGTTTTGTTCTAAGTTTATAGAAACAAAAACATAAGAGCAGGTTTCAGAGTGACTTCTCCTTACGTTTGTTGTCATTTCAGATGGCACAGCGACACAGCAGTCGGACTTGAAATCTGACATGGTGTAGTAGTCAAAGTCAAATCTCTTCAGGAGTAGAATCAAGATGTGAGGAAACTTCACCATCTCACATTTCTAAAAACCACAAGAGAGATGATTACACACAGCAGAGTTTGACTAACAGATTCTGCTTTAAAATAAAATAAAAACTAAGAAACTCACACTGGTTGCTTCTGTTTTTTTCTCACACTCTCCACAGTACACCATGTTGTCTCCACTGTATGACTTGGTTTGGAAAATCTTTTCAAATCCTCCGTCCTGCACAAACACACATGTTGCAATTTTTTAAAAAAAGAAGGGGGGGCAGAAATCAAGCTCTTAAAGAAAGAGTTGGTTACAGAAACCAACTAGTAAAACACTTTTACATACACAACTGAAAAGTTTTCATGCACACTAGTAAAGAGTGCTCATTGTAACCCCCATACTCAGGCCTGACATGGTCCTGGGAGTCTGAGGAGTCTAAGCAAGTCACGCTCATGGAGTTGATGGTCCCACAGGAGGACTGAGTGGAGGAAGCCCAGGAAAGAAAGTGGACAAAATACTTTGTAGCCAATTTCTGGAGGCAAGGGTTGAAAGCACCCAGTGAACCCATGGAGGTGGCGTGTTGGGGGCTTTGCAAGTCAGTATATACACTGAGTAGTCCTAGTGCTCTTGGGGATCTGTAGACTGTGAAGGAGGAAAGCTGTCAAGTGAATGATTCCCAATAGCTCTGGTTGAAGAAAGGTGTTATGCAGTAGAGCATGCTACCTGGACGCAAGTCAGGGCCTGATCCCCATGGCTGGGTCACCGAGGAGAAGGTGTCTGATATTAAGACCTGAAACACCTGATGAGCCCGGGAACATCACTGATGATGTATCCATATGTTAGAATAAACATCTTTTCTGTACCAATGACAGAATTATCTCTTCATTAACTCAAAAACAGCATGACCAGGGGTGCAGTCTGAGCCCTGGCTGCTGCTTACCATGCTGTATGTTTCATCAGGGTTGTCTCTCAGTGACAGTGGAAGAGTCCAAAAAGGATTTGTCTCTTCATTGATGACGTGGCCTTTGGAGCATTTTGTTGTGTACGTCAGCTGACCCTCAAAAAGCTTTAACACAGAAATATCAGTTAGGAAACATTCTGATTTCTCAGTGTTATTTGGATGGTATGATTCTCACCTCAGAGACACGGGGGCTGACCTTACATAAAATCAGATCCAGGCAGTCAGCAGCATCACGCTGCTGAGAAACTGAAAATTACATGTAAATGTTACTCAGCACAGCCACTATGTGACCTTTTCTTTGAGTTTACCTTTGATGTTTATGTTTTACCAACTGGTCATCTCACCATTATGGATCTCCAAAGTTTTTGTTATCCTTTTCTGTTCCACATGTTCCTTTCTTCAGACGTTCAAAGATGTTTCTCAGCTCTTGGTCTATTTTCTGTGATTCTGGATCCAACCTTCAGGAAAACAGATATTTCTTAGTTAATGTTGACTTTTTATGGTCCATTCACCATGTTGTTATTATTTTATCTAATTTCAAATACAGGCTTGTGACCAAGAACAATGTTATTCAGTCATTTGATTTCTTTCGTTTCTGACAAAATAATTCTAAATGAAACACTTTGACTGATTTGACACCCAATTAATAACTCAAGGGGCTTCCTAAATTTACATTTTTCTTTAAAGATATTAGGGGGTAAAATGCATATCCTAAAAAAAGAAAAAAAAACCTGCCTCTATTAAACCAAGAGTTGCATTCATGGGGACTGAAGTTGAAAACAAACAAAATCTAACTCTGTAAGACCTCTAGAGTCAACTCCTTATTTGTGACTGGGGTCAGAAGATCAGGTTTACATTTGCTGATAGCAGCACAACACACCAGACTGTCATAAAGAACTATCAGAACAAAAGTTGCACTCTAGGCTCAAAAGTTGATAAGCGGAGTAAACAAAAGCTTTTGGGATGTTTTTTTGTTTTTTTTTTGTTTTTTAACTTAAAGTTGTTTTTTTTTACTCCTTTTTATGAAAGAAAACCAAGTAATGACTGGGAGTCACTGTTTTGAGTTCAGAAAGTTTGCTGCTTTGCGAACTATTCGTAAAATAATGTAGATGAAGATGAAGCTTTCATACCAGTTATGTGCTGAATGAACAGTCAACAACCCACAGCAGGGGACTGATCATACATTTGATTAACCATGCATTTGCCCCCATCATAATCACATTGTGACTACAATAACCTGATGAACCAATGGTTTTGCACAAGCTCCACTTCAATCACATGGCAGATAATAACTGCTTACTTTTCTCTAAGAATGGAGGAGGACCATAGTCTGCACTCCACCTCACTTCAAATAAAACGAGGTGGAGTGCAGGTGGGGAAAGATAGAAGAACCGATTCACCACTAGATGAAACTTTTTTTTCACATCTCTTGTTTTCTTTCAGTATAGCAGCTGGTTGAGAGTAATATGATTCCTAAAAATAATTCTCAAACCAAAGAATATTTATTCTGTGTGACATTTTCTAAATATGAAGAAAGTTTAACATGACCAGAAATCTTGTAATAACATATCTGAGCTTATAAAACTCAGGGCCTGATGAATCAAAATAATTCTCAGTGGCATAAACGCTTCAATTTTGTTCACTTTCAGTTCAATTCGATTGTTGCTATGTGAGCAAGCACTTGGCGACAGTGGGAAATAAAATAATAAATAAAGGAGGATTGAGGATCACCTGATCCAATCCTAACTACAAGCTATGACATAAAAGAAAGTTTTAAGCCTGATCTTAAAAGAAGAGATCGTGTCTGTCCCCTGAATCCAAACTGGAAGCTGGTTCCACAGAAGAGGGGTATATTTGTTTGTTTATTTGTTTCTAATTAGCATCAGATGTGAAATGTAAGCAATCTAAAATCTCCCACCTGTCATGAATCTCAGGTGTCATGAAGAAAACTTGCATTATGCTGTTGAGATAACATGTGGCTCCTTGATTTTTCAGGCCATGAAATTTCTTCTGCTGGATTACTTTGGGGGGGAAAAGAAAAAAATAGCACATTTTTTATAAATGACTGTAGAAAAGATTACAAAAAATTTAAAGACCTCAGCCACAAAAATGATGCATATTTAAAGCATATATAAGGAATTAATTTGACAGTTTTTGACAGACCAATAGGTTTGTTGTATCTATTTATGAAAACTCTTATGTGACGTGAGATTGTGTGGGAAAATTCCAGTAGATCAGCAGTTTCTGACATATTTCAAAGCATCAACAATTCAAAGTCACTTAAACTATTTTTCTTCCTGGTTTTGATGTTCATCTGGACGTCAGCAGGTCATCTTGACCATGTCTACATGCAGTGGGTTGGTGCCATGTGACTGGCTATTAGATGCCTTATAGAATAGTTGAACAGGTGTGCCTAATAAAGTGGTCTCTGGATGTATATTGTAGCCTGGGCCACATGGTTTAAAGATGTTTCTTTTCTGTGACAGTTACAGCTTTATAAATCGGCTTTATAAATCCTGTGTATGCGGTGCTTTAGTTTTATTTATTTGCTTTTTGTACAGCAAGTGTTCAGTATAAAAGACTTTAACTCACCTGCATCCTCTCTTAGTTTTTTCGTCTCTTCTGTGTTCACTTCTTCCAGGTTCCGTTTCCTGGAGCTGATCATCTTGAATTTCTCCTTGAGGATAAATTGTTTTGCTTTTTTTAAAATCTGAGTTTATTTGTTAAAAATATCCAGCTCTTTGTTGCATCATCTCATATTCCATATTTTCACCCAGGAATAGTTTCGACTTTGAACTATCGGCTCACCTTCTTTTCTTGTTGTCTTGGTTTAAAAATAGATCCGCCGATGTCGCTGTTTGCTGCAAGTTCAGATTGAACTTTCTATTTAAGAACAGGAAAGTCGAGATTCTATACTGCGCGCGCCATGGGATTGTTGCGCACGCAGGCACAGGGGAGCAGCCTACTCATTCGTGTCAGCTTGAAATCCGCCCAGAGGGCACATGATGCACTGGAGAGTCTCCATGCAAAAGTCCAAGTGGTCATAAAATATTGGCAGACACTGTTTGATACACCTTAGCGTAATTTTTAAAACTGGAAGAGACTTTTTATAACATTGTGATTTTGAATGCAGCTCGTCAGTGTTTACATTTCCATCAAATGGACTGAGTTCCTCTTCCTTTTTATGTTTAGATGAGACGAAATTTTTCGAGTTTACAACTATTATTATTATTATTATTATTATTATTATTATTATTATTACAGAATGAGTATAGATTGTGTATCCCATTTTTGTATTTTCATCATAACAACAACAAACGGAGCTCTTTACGAGCCTCGTTGTCGCGGTCTCATGAGGAAATTTAATTCACTTGGACCCGATCTGACACCCATGAAAGGTTGTTTTTTCCGACATGGGGAGGAGGGCAGAGTGGTGACCTTCGTGTGTCCACACACGCAAGTGAAAGAAGACATCCTTTGCATATAGGCAGACGCGAATGGATTAGTGTTATTTAGTGTGTTATTTTAAAAAAAAAGAGAGAAAAAGGAAAAAAAACAGGCTGAGGTAAATCTATGTGATTGGAGTGGAGCCTCTTTGACTGTTTGTTCACGAAAATTTGGTGATAAAATGTAACGTCAAACAACAAACACCCATGGATTTGTTTTCTCTGTTAAATTAAAATGATCCCTATTTGTTGTGTTGTAGCGAGAGACTCTGACTGGATCACTACGCGTCATACCGCGACCACATGACCAAGAAAACAACGTCGCGGTTTCGACCTGCGGGCAGCTGCGACTTCTGTTCTTCTTTGAAAAATAAGAAAAGGTCACCGTCCGGATCTCTATTTGGCAAGTCTTCATGTTAAAACTTTAGTCATCAGGTACACGTGAATGTTTTTGTTTGATGTGCTTTGTTCTAACAGATGATGGAAAGACGACTATTGCGGTTGTGTCTTGTGGGACAAGAATTTCCTTGCGAGTATATTTGACAATTTTGGGAATCCTGACATCGTTGGATTTTGGCAGTTCCTCTCTTACTGGTAATTACCTCCGTTTTCATGTTTTGTATTAAATAATGGGAGTGTTGGGTATACTATTGGCCATTTAGTTGTTTCGTCTGAAACAAATTTCAGAGTTTTCGCTTTTAAGATCCGTCTGCGCATCGGGATAACTTTCATTTGGGAGCTATTTCCAAAGCAAGTCAAGACGTCGAAAGATGACGAAGATTATTCCGCGTCAAAGTGAGTAACATAGATTACTTTGATCTAATCGGAATTTGAGCAGCGATATATTGTCGAAACTCTTGAAATCCACGCGTCAGGCTTGACTTTTTCCACGCTCTCTTATGGCAGTATTATCAATAAACTCTAATGCTATAGACTCTAATGCGTGCGCACCAAGACACACATAGTTGTGCATGAGCACCTTTTGTCTTTCCTGTGTAATGTCTACTTGTACGCGTAGTGTTAGACAAAGCACCCAGCATAAAGGAAAAGGTGTAGTGAGAGAATAAAACATGGAATAAATACATGTTAATCATATGTGAATGCATGTAGAATATCTGGTATAGTGACAGTCCCTGATGGAGTGAAGTCCAAAGTGGATGAAATAAGAGAGAAAAAACTTTTTAGCGAGATCTCTGTTTGTTTTGTTGTAGATGATCTGAAGGCGGCGCTGAGTCAGGATGGGTTTAAAACTGTCTAAAAAGAAAAAGATTTCTCATCAGAGGAGCAGAACTCCCTCTCAAGACTCCAGAAGCAGTTTGACATATGAGGAGGAGAAGTGCTACGACCCATCCGACTCTACACTTACATTTGTGGATGGAGATGATGAGTTGGACTGTAAGTCTTCAGACTATGAATTCTACGTTTACTGGGCTACAGATAATGTTGAGTAGAGTGTATAACAGTAATAAGATTTTTCATGTGTCACTCATAGTCTTGTATGAGGACTTCAAGTCTCTGAGAGCGCTGATGTCTTGCGGCCATGCTGTCACTCCCATGTCTCTCACCAACTGGTGTCTTAGCTTATTGAATCAGGTAGGATATTACACGTTCATCTAATCACAAACCCCAAATAAATTAACAGTGATTTTTGAACTGAGTGTATATTACTATGCACTCAGTTGCATAACTACTGAGTTGCAGTCACAAAATAAGGCACCAATTCAACATTACAGGACTATAAGGCAGAACTGACAACTCTCATGATGTCAAGAACGTTTGTATGTTGTTTTACCAGATAGAGCAGAAACGCACTGTATAAGTTTTATAGGAGTTTAAGTAATGGGTCATCAGCACAGGAATTAATTAATGGGGGTTTTCTTAGTCTGGTAGTTCTCAAGCTTTCTTTCTGGATTGCTACTTCAGAATCCAAAAATAAATAAATAAAGCATTCACATTAGTATGGTAGGAATGGAATCTAATAGGCATGAGACTGGACTGTGGCTCAGTTAATTGATCTATATACTATTGTGAGCAGTTGCTATTTGTTCCACATGTTTTGCTTTCACTGATTGATATATATTTTTGTATATTCTGTTTCAGGGCGAGAGCAGGTTTGTGTGCGGCCAAACTGGATGTCATGCTGAGTGGTCCTTTGAGGAGGTTTGTAAAATGGCTCTTCTAACCCCGGAAGAAATCGAGTACTTTGAAAAGAAAATGTTCAGCAACTCTAAGGATGTTTTTGATGTTAAATCAGTAAGTTTATTTACATAGTCTGCATTTCTGCGCCATATTTGTCCAAATGTTGAGCATTAAATAAATAATCGTTTTTTTTTAACAGTGTCCTGGCTGCAAGTCTTCAGTGCTGAGAACTGACTTCAGTAATCTGTGTACTGAATGTACAGTGTGCACAGCTGATCTAAATCGGACCTTTACATTCTGTTGGCAGTGTTTGAGGGAATGGAAAGGTCCGTCCCCACGTTCAAACCGATGTGAAAATCATGGCTGCAACAATAAGTCCTTAGAAACTCTGAGAAAATGTCCAGATATCACCTTTAAGGATGTGGAGGGCATCACTGGCTGTCCCTCTATCCGTGCTTGTCCCACATGTGGCTTCCTAGTGGAACATAACACAACTGGGTGTAAAAACATCTTCTGTACACGTTGTAAGGTGCAGTTCTGCTTTGTTTGCCTCAAAATGAAAGAGGAATGTTTTGAGACGAGTGAATATTACAAACCTTGTTCCAGTGGTGTAGCCCCTAGACAGACTTCTATACCAGTGTGTCAGTGGGATGATTACTAGATTGTTACAGAAATGTTGTTATTATGTGATTCACATAGAAAAACTATCAGCTCAGTAAGTTGGTAAAGCCTGATTTGAAATTTACCACTAAGCTACAGTTACCACAATCTAATGAAGTGACTTTCTGTGTCTCAAATACAGCAATAAGTCAGATTAAGACCAGTTCTCATCAAATTAATATATTAGCATTCTAAAATTAAATGTTTCTATTATTTGAAAGAATTTCTTCATTTTCTAATACAGAATTCACTTTCTAATATTTAATGGAAAAAAATTCTACCCCAGAAATCTGAAGAATGTAGCTGTGCACCACACTTTTATAGACTTTTAAAATAACTTTTTGGATAATTTCTCACTTTTTAAATTTTCCTTGTACCCTAGGAATCCCCTTTTCTCCTCACCATGTCAAACAAGATTGTTAACCGCAGTAAACTTTAACAATAATAAATAAATCGTGCGTCTTTTTAAAAGACAAAAATTCTCCTAAAACATGTGGATGAAAATTCATTTTATGCACATTTTGATTGCTCTTTGACAGCGAGTTTTCTACCAGTCTGCATCAGAGCAAAACTTCCTTTTGGCATTAAATTTATTGTTGGGATTTACTCAAGAGGTGTCAGTTTTGTGACTAAAAGGTGTAGACGTAGGTGTTTTGCTGACCGTGTTGTGTAAGTATTTGTGAGAGTATCCTTTTCATGCCACAAAATTTTGCACTTCCAACTGCTTTTGTTTAGGAAAATATACTGTTTCAGAGTGCAGAATTTGGCAAGATGAGAGTATTTAAATTAGGCATATAAATGTGGTCTTCTAAAGTTTGTTGTGGCACATAATGCACTGCAAAGAAACGTTAATGGCCCTTACTACAGCAACTGAAAGCGGCTGCAGTAAGGGTCTGGCAGAGCATCTCAAGAGTGGATTTGATGATGTCCATAGTTTCTAGACTTCAGCAAGTCATTGACAGCAAGCATTAAAAACACTGCTTATATGTATAATTATGTTAGTTTGTCCAATTAAGTGCCTGAAAGGAGGGACTATGTATAAACATGTAAGGTAATGTGTTAACGGCTAACACAATACTTTTGTTAAACCCTTTGAATTAAAGATGAAAGTCTGCTCTTCAGTCACATCTCGATTCATGGATTGATTTAAAATCCACTGTGGTGGTTTAAACAGGCGAAACAAACACTTAGCCTTAACCATACATCATCCTGTTTGAGACACAATATATCTTGTCAATATCACAATATTATAAGCAGTGATGGGAGTAACGCCGTTACTTGTAACTGTTTCAGAGTGCAGAATTTGGCAAGATGAGAGTATTTAAATTAGGCATATAAATGTGGTCTTCTAAAGTTTGTTGTGGCACATAATGCACTGCAAAGAAACGTTAATGGCCCTTACTACAGCAACTGAAAGCGGCTGCAGTAAGGGTCTTGTTACTTGTAACGCCGTTACTAACGGCGTTACTTTTTTCAGTAACGAGTCATCTAATTACTATTCCTATCGTTACAACGCCGTTACAACGCCGTTACAGTTACTAACAAGAAAATGCATCTTATATCAGTTACACGGAAGTAGCTGTAAGTAATCTGGACGCTACAGCTTTAAGCAGCTGCGCGGACGGTAATCACGATCACTTTCTAGCACAACACCTGGAGCTAAGGGGGCAAAACAATCGCATGAGTGCTGCTGTTTGACTGAGGAAGAATAAAGTAGTCGTGGTAAGCCAGTCACATGACCACTTCAAGACAAAGCAACAAGGTGATATATAGCAGTTTTAAAACTGTGTTGATAGGCCACGTAAAACCAGAGTCATGATAAACAATATATACGCGGCGTTTTTTCCTCAATAGTTTTGTCACGTTTGCTGTCTAAGGACAGCGCTAGCAAGCACTCTGTGTTTATGAGAGAAAAACAAAAACAAAACAAAAAACAAAAACAGGCGAAGTTAGGCGTGACGGCAAGAGAGAGAGAGAGCAGAAAAAGAGAGAGAGCGAGTTTTGAGATGTGAGAGTTTTGTGACGTTTAACGTGTTTGGAGTGTGTAGTTGCCCTGCGACAGACTGGCAACCTGTCCAGGGTGTACCCCGCCTCTCGCCCTATGACAGCTGGGATAGGCTCCAGCGCCCCCTCCGCGACCCTGAAAAGGGATAAGCGGAAGCGAATGGATGGATGGATGGATGGAGTGTGTAGTTCATGTGTTGTCTTGTGTAGTTAGTGTGTAGTGTTGTGGTTAGTTTTGTGTTGTGTGTCAGAACAATGAGGCGACTGCTGTCTCCAGGTAGAAACAGGAGTGATACACCTGCTGCTGTCAGACCTGCAGGTATCAGGCTGTGATGTTCTCCTTTATAGTGGACAGAAATTATGTTTTCGGAGTGGCACAAATAATTTGTGTGGCATCTTATTGAATAAAGAACAGCTGATTATTCTGTAAATAGTTTGAAATGGTTATTTTAAAAAAAGGGTAAAAGGTAAATTGATGCAAATAACTCATATATTAAATAAATAACTAAAATTGACAATTTATATTTGCATTTAAAGTTATGAAATATGATTCAATAAACATGTTTGTGGTTGTTACAGTAGAAAATATAACTTTTTCTACTCTGATTTTATGGTTTTTGTCTGATGTTAGATCAATTGTGTTAATACAGTCTGTCAAAATGAAAACATAACTGTAAATTCACACACGTGAGGTTGTGCTGAAAAGGATGATACCAAACAAGGCAAAGTAAATAGTTTTTAAAGGTAAAATGTGGAAAATCAAAAGTAGTTAAAAATGGCCAATTATACCCTGGACCCCAGAGGGTTAAATGGTTTTTTTTTTTTACAGTAACGCAATAGTTACTTTTCAAGTAATTAATTACTTGAAAAGTAATTAATTACTTTTAGAATATTGTAACTCAGTTACTTTTTTGAAGAAGTAACTAGTAACTATAATTAATTACTTTTTCAAAGTAACTTGCCCAACACTGATTATAAGTATTGCCTCAATAGAAATAGAGCTGTCTTTCAGATCACATTCTTATCTTGGCTCAGGCATTGGTTTCTGCCTTTTATGTTTTGAAGTCACCCAGTAACTGTCTGCTTTTAGCAGCGATCTGTTTCTGTAAATATTGTAACATCCAGATTCCTCTGTTGTAATCTGGAGTTTAAAGAAACAAGATAGCACAAACAAACATGGAAGAGTTTTATTGAAATGATCTCTCTAGCAAAAGTCCAGCTAAACATCTGATTTCTTAAAGTGTCTCAAAAATAAGATATGAAACGTATTATGCAGTGTGCTACAAACATGATGTATTTTATTATATGAAAAATAAAGACCAAAAAAGGGACAGCAGTAAGTACATAACAATAATATGATCATGTGAGTGCATATGAGATCACAATAAAGACTTGACAATAAATGATTTTGTCAGTGCAGAGTCTGTCGTGTTCCTTCATGCGGGTCGATCTCCTCCACCAGGCAGCATCAGCAGTGTGTGGATGACGGACATGTGCTTAATCCCATAAGACACCAGCAGGGCTTTGTCCTCCAGCGGCTTCGTCCTGAACACCACCCGCATTTCACCAACTGAGCAGAAGCAGAGAGAAGAGCTTTAAAGAGCTGGGCTTGCTTCAGGCCTTTTAGAGTAGATCAGCAAAGCTAATATTTGGATTGTTTAATGTATGTGATCTGATGAGTTAGTGATACTAACAAAAGATGATTTGATTTGTATTTTTTCAAAGAAAGTTTCCACTTAGAAGACAATTTTCATTATTAAATCATTATATCTGCTGTAGACCACTAAAAGTCATGTTTGTGGTTATTGTGTGTGTTGTCTGATTGGCTGAAGACAACATAAATAGACACTGCACTTGCACTGCATTTAAATAGAGAGTTCTGTAAACAGAATCTGCTGTTCAATAAAAGTATGACATTTGCATTTCTATAAAAATGTAAAAGCAGACGATAAGAAAAGTCATGCTTACTTATCACCAGCGCTTTGGCGATTTTGCTTTTCAGCTCCATCACAGTGAGGGCCTTCATCTGGTCCATATTGTCACAAATATCGACTATCTTCTCCTCTCCCCTCGGTCCGTTTACTTTCAGCTGGACGGACATTTTAGCACTAAGAGCTGGATCTGTTTCCACTTCAATAAGACTTTTATCAAGGCTTTTCAACTATCTTGTCCGAGAGACAAAATCCCAGCAGTCGCCGCCCATTTGGGTATTCAGGTAAACAACTTCCTCCTGTGGAGTGCTTCGGCACACTGTAAGTGACGAGTCAGTTCTAACTATGGGCAAGATGTGGGTCAGCAAGCAAGGTGTTCCCAACTCCCAAATAAATGTGAAAAAATATTTTATGTTTTTCTTCAGCCAGTAGAAAAAGCAACACAAGCACAGTTTCTAATGTGTGATTAGGATATGGATGCTGTATACTTCAATGGTTTATTGGTTTTATAATGAAGCCAGGTCATCAGCAGATTTCTGAGTCATTATCTCTGGCATCAAGTCTGTTTTGGACCTGGTCATGCGCCAGTTTTTGGTTGAGATAAGTTTTGGGAATTATAAGTAAACATTAACTTTTTTTTTTTTTACTTGCTGTTGCTTTCCACCAGTTGCAGTAATGGAAGGCTGAATTGTTTTATTTAGGTTATCAGTGCTGCTCACAGATTTATTGCTTTATTTTGAAAATATGTGTTTTTATTGCACTACCTTTGGAACTTATGTTATGAGGTGTTTGTGCTGAGATGCTGTGTTACACTTTCTTGAAACATGGAGCTGTATGTTACAGTCAAACATCTGCACTTTCGTCTCACCTGTTCAAAGGTTGTTGTTCCAGAAGACTTGTTCAGATACAACTTTACAAACATATGCCGTGCTGCCAGGTTCTTCTTAAAGAGACACGAGTTTCCCCTGAAAGCCCCTCTAAACATGAGGCCAGATTAGGCTCTCAGCCCTTATCTTCCCTGCTTAGCTTCTTATGGCCTTGTCTTGTCTTGTGTTTTTACTTACTTTTCCCTGGAACACTCTCTCACAGTCTGTTCTCTAAAACCTAAAAGAGGAATTATGGATTTGATCAACTGGTCTCTGAATGCAATTGACACCCCTTCTCAACGAGAAGTTTGGGCTCGGGTGAGCCTGACTGCTGAAAATATCTACCTATTCAGAACCATGGTAACAGGGTTCTTGCTGATCGGAGCTGGCTTGGCCCTGGCTTATCGAAGAATTAAGGAAGTGGAACCGGCTGTTCAAACCCCCACAAGGCTGCCCGCTGGGATTGAAATGATGGGACGAGGCGTGAGTTTCTCAAAATGGGCTCATTGAGTGCAGCACGGATAAGATCTTGGAGAACGCACGGCTGCCGTGAATACTCAGAACAAGACCTCTGAGTGAAAAACTGGATTACATCTGGAGGGGCTAGCTCGAATAACACCTTTGAGCGCAAATTCGATCACATCTTGGGGACGTGCACTGCGGTCGTGAGTTCTCAGAACCTGCTCTTTGAGCAAAAAGAACGACAACATCACGGAACGTAAGTTTGGATAACATCATAGAAAGCTCGCGGCTCTCCAACGGGAGATTGAGAGACCAGTGTTGGACTGTTAGAACAGCTTTGAAATTCATATGAGTTGTTCGCACTAAAGTAAAAACCACCATCACTTCATGCGGAGACCCCTCCAGCGCCAGCTGCGGCCTCAAGGCTGGAGCTGAACAAAACACCCTGATAACGACTGTGTTTAGACTGTTCCCCCCATTCCATGCAAGGCCACCTGGGTTGGCTGGAAGACTGTTTACTTAGCCTGGCGGGGCGAAGGACACTGTCTCAGCTGAACTCTGGACACACACACACACACACATACACTGATATGCACACACTGATCCCCCCTCCCTTTCCAAACACCTTCGATGCTTGTGCCCTACCTGGGAAGATGGCAGTCGACTGGACCAGCGCAGACATGCTGCAGAACCGGATGCGCTGTCTACACCGGCTCTCTCTTACCCTTTACCCGCCCCTGTTGCTTGTCTTGTGTTTCTATGGTGTATTGATAGTCATGTGCTTTTTGTGCTGAGGTGTTTTTTCTGTTATCAAACTGTTCTCCCACTAGGAGCTCAGTCTGAGTGGAGTTTTTTTTTTCTCCTCCTCTTACCTCATGTTATGTATTTTCGTTGTTTTTTTCCTATCAGCCTACCTTTCTGACATGTCTCCCCAATGTGATGTTTGTGTAAAGTTGGTCAGAAGGTTCCTTTGTAAGTGCGCATGCGCCATTAGCGTGCTGCCTGCTGTAACCCTAATTTCCTTCAGGATTGATAAAGTATTCTGATTCTGATTCTGATAAACAAGCCAAACTTCTTCATTCATTTTCTAATTTTACTGTCATCAAATTAACATTTTACATGCTAACTGAGGCCTTTAGAGACGTAGCTCTTGGAAGTTTATATGGACCTCAAATTTTTGGATATGCCGTTCCCAGACCGATGGGCAGAAACAATTGCTTTTTTAAGATCACAGCTCATGTCTTTCCTCCTACACCGTAAAAAAGAAAATCCTAAAAAAACAGTAATATTCTGGCAGCTGGGGCGCCAAAATAATACCAGAAAATAACTTTCTCATGAAAATACGGTTATTTTCAGTAATGACAATACAGTTTGTTGCCATAATTTTACATGGGATTCTGCCTTTTTCAAGTGCTTTTAAACATTAAATTAGGAACAATTTAACGTGATTAAACAATGAAATTACCTATAAACAAGGTCAATGAATGCGGCAATATGAATAATAATATTTAAATGTACAGAAATATACAGTTAACAGTTGGTTTAAATAATAATGGATTGCATTCATATAGCACTTTTTGAGACCCTCAAAGTGCTTTACAATTCCACTTTATAATTCCCCTCTGGCCATCACTAGTAGGTTGTGGGTGAAGTGTCTTGCCCAAGGACACAACGACCGAGAGTGTCCGAGCCGGGGCTCGAACCGGCAACCTTTAAGGCGAACTGCCAACGCTTTAGCCACGATCACCCTAAATAACAATAATTATTATTATTATTTGATGTAAAAAAAGGTTATAAGAATCATTTTATATATTTTTCCATAGCATTACATTTGAATTTAACAGTTCAATCTTTCAAATAACGGACAAATATTTGTGAAATTATGATGCATTTGTGAATGTATTTTAACAATCTAAATATGCATATGTACAGACAGACACATTTAAAAAACAAGAAAATGATGTTTTATTACATTTACAGTGATTTTACGTTAATTTACATTTGAAATGTAAAATCACAGTCTATTTATGTGAATTTAATGATATTCTAGAAGAACAGTACAAGACTGTAAAATAAACTGTAAAATACTTTTATAATACATTTTTTTTACAGTGTAGGCATTGCGTTAACACATGCCTGAAAACTCCAGACCAGCAAACTGACAGAGCGTTTGCTTTTATAGAAGTGTTCACACTTACTGACATTAACATTAACATTAAATATCATTTTCAGAGACACAGAGACACAGTTTTCCAAGGAATATTTTGTGGGATGTTTATTTTGTTTTGTTTTGGTTTTATTTAAAGTGTTTAAAGTGTTGATGATTAACTGTACATTAAAACGGAGTCACTGTGCCACCTGGTATCAACTTAAAAATGAAAGTTATTTACATATAAAGTTTGAGGATTTTAATTGTTTGTTTTGGTTTTTGGTTATTGTCACTTGTTTCATTTGTTCATCATTGTTTCATTATATTTATTACCTTACGTTTTATGTCATGCGTTTTTTTACGATGAAAGAGCAACTTTCTGCTTTATGGGAATAACACTAAGTGATTTTCATTCGTGTTTCAGTTTCCTTGATATGAAAATCCTTCATCTTCACGTTTCTTCATCTAGATTGTTCAGTATGGTTTAAACAAGAAATAGAGGTGTAAAAGACGAGACAGACAATTTCTTGCATGAAAGTCTCCATTACATTTTTAATGTAATATTTAAACTGGGTAAAGGAACCACAGAAAGCACACAGACCATTTCAAATGTTAAACAACCTTTAGTAATAACGTGACCATCAGTAACACAAAGTGAAAACATGTCTCACCCATTGCTGTAACACTCCAGACTGTGATTATATGTGACTTAGGCTTGTTTATTGATTGTTTTTTGTATCTTTGAGTCTCAGTTTTTAAAAGGTTAAAAGGTCATCTTTCCAAATAATCCTGGATCCTGGACTCCAAAGTGGACCAAACCAAAACCACTTGGTAAATTTGCTATGATTTTCAGGCAGTGAATTTTTTTAAAATGTAATTATGCAAATAAACAAACTTCCTTGGTAGAAATAACCAACCTCGTGTTTTTATATATGTGCGCAACTTGTTGAAATTGAAATTGACTATTTGCGCTTTCCGTAGCAGGTTGTTTGTCATGTCAACATGGCTGCCGTCAGGAGCGGTTTGACTCCGGTCTGCTTAACAAGATGTTTCCTAAGACAGACAGGCAAACCAAGCCGAGGCGGCCATCCTCTCTCAGACATCTGGAGCCACGTAGGTCTTCTTCACAGTTTCATGTTCGGTACTTTGTCTGTGCTTCCGAAGCAAAGATACAAATAGCTTTTTCTCCACGGCTAACTAGCTCGCCGGCTAGCATCATGCCTCCTGTGTGACTTTGACAGTAACAGGCTCTCCAGCAAAGACAAGAAAGACAGGACTCTCTGCTGTTCAGGGTAACTGTAAAACCAGCAGGATTTAAACCAGAAAGCGCGGACAGGTCAGCTAAAAACACTGAAATACGGAATTAGTAGGAGTTTGTTTGATGTTATTGAAAATCCGTAATGCTACATCAGTGTGACTGCACAGTCTGCCAGTTTGTAAAGAACCATTACAGCTTTTCTCTCCGATGTATAATAATGAGAGGTTTTATGAAAATAGATTAACCTCATTTAAACTATGCCAAAGTTTAATAACCCATGTCCTGCAGGAATCACCTGCAAACCTCTAGAGGTCAGTATAGGTTTAACTTGAACTACATGTTCTGTTTTCCCAAACGTCAATGTATCTATTAAGGATGTATTATAGTAATTGTTAAACAAATGCAAAGATTGACGATCATATTTAAAAAGGATCACATTGCATTAGTTTATGTGGCCAAAGAGTTATATAAGTCACATTGTTTAATTCAAGCAGCACTTTACTGCAGTAAAGTCTTGATGCATGCCCAATCATACAGGTAAGTAAATCCCAAAAGGTTGATTCTGTTCATCTGTACGCAGCGTTTTCAATGCAAGTCACCCTCACAGCTTATTGTTCATTCAGTGCGCTGGTTTTAGTTATTGCACAATGTAGAAAAGATGCAGCTGTAAAACATTAACATCTTATATTGTTTTCTGTTACTGAACTGGTTCAGAAGCAGGAGACTAAACTGAAAATATCTTTTTTAAAAATTCTGTAATTACTGTTCACCAAGTAAAAACAAACGTACAACGTTATGGTGTAGCACCTCTGTGACTTAGGCTAACTTGTCCGACATCCAGAAACTGCAGAAAGGGTTTCATGATCAAATTACACAATTAGTGAGGGAAATCAGTCACTATTAAAGAATTACATTTTGATTGCTGCAACACAAGGAATGCTATCCTATGATCCTATGGTGAAAAGGTTGTAGCTTAGTAAATTATTCTAAGGATTCAATTTGAAATATAATCATTAATTATACAAGCTTTATTTTTTACTTTCCTGTTGCTTCTTGTCTTTATTTAAAAAAAAAAAAAAAAAAAAAAAAAAAGGTTATTCTGCAGTTAGTGTATCAGACCGACAGGTCTTTGTCCTCCTTCTGTCCACACAGCGGTTAATCCAGAGGTCACATCTCCACACAGTGTTTGAGTGCCGCAGCCCTGCCACCAGGGCTCTGCTGGGCCGCAGACACCATGACAAGTTCCTCTGGGTGAACGCCGTGGCCGTCAGACACAACAGCTCACAGGTGGGTCGCCACACAGGTTATGTAGTCACTACAGTTAGATCTATGCCATTCTTTAACCTTTTTCACACATTAAAGTTAATCTGACTTATACTGTTTTTTTGAGCCGACTCACTTACTGGTGTAAACTGATAGTAGTCACGGTATCATTTAAATGTTGGTTTAAAAAAAAAGTGTCTGTGAGTTTTTACTGGAGTGCAGTGGCCAGCCTGAAGACCTGGAAAGGTTTGTGTTTGTCGTGTGTCAAACTAAAGTGTGTCAAATGTTTTAGCCTCTTCATGTAACAGGATTGGGAGTGGCCTGTAGGATTTAAATCCTCTATCACAGCCACAGGTGGACTGTAGAGTGAATTGAGTCGCGTAGGATCCAGTAACACATTACAAGTTGATGTAATCTTAACAACTGGATCCAGTTTATAGAAACACTGAAATTAAACAAATTGAACTCCTGTGAGGTTACACTATTACATTTCTACTTAACTGATGTGTAGAGTTTATCTTGACATTCACAGATCCCGCCTGATGGTGGATCCATTGCAGTTCCAGTAACAGAAACTTTAAACAGTCCTCCAGTCCTGGAGTCTGTCACACAGCCTGTCACTGAGCAGGTGAGTCTGCATCCAAAGTAAATCTTCCGCATCCCTCAGCTACGTGATCACTTCAATCATTTGGTGCTTTTGTCATTTTTAATAATTTTAGATCCTAGGTGGGACGGTTTCCAGTGTGTTACCAGCAGCAGAGAGCTCTGTTCTTCCTCTCGTGTCTGCTGACCCTGCTCCTGTTTTAACACAGCCGGTCTCTGAGCAGGTCGCTGATGTGGCACCGACTGCAGTGGAGGTCCTGCAGGCCGTTGCTGGAGAGCCTCGTTTAGCAGAGCTTGGACTAGCTGGTCACACACCAGTGGGGCTGGTCCAGAATATGTTAGAGTTCATTCACATGGATCTGGGTTTGCCCTGGTGGGGAGCCATTGTTGTGGGTAAGCATGCTTTAACACTTCTTATCTGTCAGTATCAGTGCGTCACTTTAGGCCACCCAAACACAGGGCTGGGTTTATATTTTCCTCGAGTTTTCTTTAAGAAGCGCCTTGTTTTTGATTTCCTGTGTCTATTCTCATCCTCTGCTTTCCTTCCTCCAGCGACCGTGTTTGCTCGCTTGGCTGTGTTTCCCGTCATAGTGAAGGGCCAGCGAGAGGCGGCGAAGCTGAACAACGTGCTGCCCGAGATGACCAAACTGACCAACAGGATGAATGAGGCCAAGCAGAGCGGAAACAAGTTTGAATGTAAATGTTCTCTCCTCTTTCTTCTTGGCCTTATACTCACTCTTTAGACATTCAGCTGATCCTGAGCTGCTGCTGCTGCTGTCTCTGGTTCTGTCACAGTTTCCAAAGCGTACTCTGACCTGAACCTGTTCCAGAAGAAACATGACGTGAATCCTCTTCGTGGCTTCCTGATCCCTTTGGTGCAGGTCAGTTATTCTCAGCTTTCTGTGTTATTGGCATGAATGTTTCAGGCAGACTAATTAAACAAATTTTACACTTCAGCTTAGTACTTGCTTATGTGGAGCTCACAGCTATTACAGTGTAAGCAAAGGTGGAATTTAGATTTTTAGGTGCATTTATGATTAACAAGAAGTTATTTTTAGTTCATCTTGACTGTAACACACAAAAACTAAAAATGCAGTTTGTAAGTAAGATTTTGGTGTCTAGCTTTTTGCCATGGCGGGTTTTGTTGAAAGGGTTTTATTTAGACATCACAAACACAGCCATATGTCAAATATATGTCCCTTCAAAATAAAGGCGTGTGTTTGGTGCAGGGGAGCAGCTTCATGGATTCATCATCATAAAACAGAGAAACTATTCATGGCTGTTAAATTAGTGATGAATGTATGTGTACCTTTGCAGATATGCTAGTTATTATCATCGACTTTGCTTTGTTGCTTCAACGTGTTTGTGATTGTTTTTGCTGGAGCTTTGTTTTTCCCATTTTTCTCTCTGGCCTCACTCATCTGCCCACAACCCTCAGACACCCGTCTTCATCTCCTTCTTCATCGCCCTGAGAAAGATGGCCTATCTGCCAGTGCCCAGCATGCAGACAGGAGGCATGCTGTGGTTTGCAGACCTGACGGCATCAGATCCTTTTTATATTCTGCCTTTGGCCGTCACTGGAACGATGTTTTTCATCCTGGAGGTGAACTCAGATCTCTTATTTCCCAAAAGAAACACAGCAACAAAAAGAGAGTGATGGTTAAAAAATTACTGACCCACTTCATCACCATCTTTTTTTCCTCAGCTGGGTGCAGAGTCTGGGATTGACAACCCCAACCTGCGAGCCATGAAGACGGTGTTCAGGATCATGCCTTTAGTCATCTTCCCTCTCACCATCAACTTCCCCACGGTTAGTGAATCTTTCGCTCACATCTGTTATTGTTCTCATAAAAAACATCACTGAAACATCTCTTTATTTTTTTTTTTTCTTCGTACAAACTTCAGGCAGTCTTTACCTACTGGCTGACCTCAAACTGCTTCTCCCTGTGTCAAGTGGCTCTGCTCAGACACCCCTTAATCAGAAAAAAGTTGAAGATCCCTGAAAGGATCAAGCACCCGGCCTCCGCTCTGCCACAGAGCGACGGATTGATCGAAAGCATGAAAAAGGGTTGGTGTTATGAGCATAAATCTGTCGATAAATAGAGGAGGACTATAAATCTAGTTGTAGTTTGTAGCACTTTGTTTCCACTCTGATTGTTTTTGTGTTTGTCTGTGTTGGAACTGGTTTGGTCTGCAGGTTGGAAGAACGCTCAGCTGGCCCACCAGCTGGAAGAGCGTGAGCGAAGAATAAAAAATCATCTGGACCTCGCTGCCAAAGGTCAGTCCCAGTCTTCAGCTGATCCACAGAGACCTTTTGTTCCCTGTCAGGGGTTTTTCCCTCCTTGCAGAAAAATGACTCACTTTATTTAGAGGGAGGGAGAAAAAAAAACTTTATTTGAAATGGTTGCTCATTTATATAAACTCTGACCCAAGTACATTTGTCGTCTTGCCCTCCACCTTACAGACTGACACCAGACACAGTCAATTTAGCGGAGTAGAATTCACTCGCTTTTATTTTGAAGGTTTATTCACTGCTGACCCGCTTCCTGATCCTTCCTGTCAGTCAGCTACCCTGTCAGGGCGGTCGGCCTGTCTGCTGTAGTCCCTGTTCTGTTATGGAGCAGGTGGAGAACGGATTCATGTGCTGAAAAGCTGCAGGGTTAGAGCTGATTGTTGTGTGTATTTGTTCCTAAGTAGGCCTCATTGTAGTTGTGGAAGAACATGTGTTATTATTTAAAAGCTGTTTAAAAAAAGAAATGGCTTTGACCTTTGATGCACACACAGACAGCCAAGAGCATGTGCCCTTAACCTACCGAACAGTGCGACATATACAATTTATTTCTGTGGGAATTATCCGGGCAGTTATTCAGTGGCTACTTCAGTACTACCTGCTTTATAAGGAATTTACTGCATTTTAAAGGCTTAAAAGAAAGATTTAAGATCCTTAAAAACGACAGGTTTTAATAAAGGATTGGGAAGTATAAAAAATAACTTTTTTTTTTTTTTTAAACTCTTGTAATCAGTAGTGTTAAATAAATTAGCGTTTGAAGAGATAAATACAGATTCTTGAGTGTGAAACCTGATCAGAGTACTCTGATCCAGTGAGCAACTTACTGTTGGATGGTTGTAAATTTAGCAGGAAAGTGATATTTCAAGTAATGTTAACATATATATATATTAATAAATACTAATATGGACATTTTTTATTCAAAAGATCAAAGGTTAGCTTGTTGTGGAAAAGAGGCTTTTTGGCAAACGTTTTCTGATTTCTAGATGTTTGGAGCTTATATTTCACAGCAGACATTTCACATATTTGCACCTCGTCTCATTTCTATGTGCATCCTCAGTTCCTTTCCTCATCTCCTCTCCTTACATCTTACTTCCTTTCATCAGAGATATGATTGGAGGAGGCGATGAAGAGACATGAAGAAGGCAACAATGTAGTGCTTTATTTAATGTGGGGGGAGTGTCCAGGTGAACTTAAGTGTTCATGACAACTTAAATGTCAGGAGTCACAATGACAGCAGTGCACGGGAACTATTTTTATTCACCACACACAGGTGAGAAGGACAGAGGTTGATCAGGCAGTTGATCATCATTGTAGCATCCTGTCTCTTGCACACACCGAGATTAAAAACACTCTGAGGACAGGATACACCTGTGTGTCCGTGTTTATGGCTGTTCCAGCAAACCACCTCTATCTTCCAGATATATTTTAGGAATTGAAACATTCCTCATGATGGCTACTGAGATTAATTTCTAGGTGACAGGTAGGGGGAGACTCCACACGTGTTTGTCTTTACACCTCCTAAACACTCGGTGGAGCTGTTTGACTTGTTGCTGTTCTGCTGCCGGACTTTTATCACTTGATGCCACCGTGGTTTATCTAAGAGTTGTCTCATTTCATTTCTCCCTGCAGGTCCACTGAGACAGACTTTTACCCACAATCCTCTAGAGCA
This sequence comes from Simochromis diagramma, assembly GCF_900408965.1. Lineage (NCBI taxonomy): Eukaryota > Metazoa > Chordata > Actinopteri > Cichliformes > Cichlidae > Simochromis > Simochromis diagramma. The sequence continues at coordinate 2,600,340 of NW_024387038.1, read as the reverse complement.
GAAACCTCCCATTGCAGCAGCATCAGCTAAAGACAAGTCTGCTGGAAGCAAGACGAGACCATGGAAGGACACTATTGGATAAATCCAACCAGCTGTCAGCGTGGCAGTAATGATGAATTGTGTACATATTTATGGATAGAAGAGAGGTCGGGAAGAGTTAGGGGTATGAATATGTGTTCTAATAAAAATGTAAACTGCCTCAACACAACCTTATTGTATGTCTGCTTATTTCAACAAAACAAACGGCTGTCTTCATGTTGTCAACGAGTAATTTTATTATAAATACATGTTTGCAGCTCAACTTTTTCAAACTGTTTCACACTTGTTTAAAAATAGCCCTTCAGTAGTCTCTGACATTATAAAACTTCATGAATGTTCATCCACCTGAGTGAGCGTGGAGTCAGTCTCATCTGTTCTGTTTCTGTGAGCAAATGATGATAAAAACACGATCAGCAGCGCTCTCGGTTCCAAAGATGCAGCCTGCTGGACCGATTTCTACAACAACCGGCCACCTTCAAGTGAAATCAAAAAAGGTTTTGCATTTAGGTAATTTCAAACAAACTACTTGTGTTGACATAATTAAATACAGTCCGAAGTCACGCTTGGCTTCAGGGAAGTGCCGCCTATGAGCAGCATCATTAACACATTCTTTAACATCATCACAGGGTGGTGGCTGACGGGTCTGAGAACTGGATCCCGCTTTAAGCCCAAATGTTTGGTCCACTGCGGTCTCGCAACAGCGGCGGCTGGCAAAGATCCAGGCTGAGCTGAGAGTCTGTTGTTTGTGCGTCACCGGCCGCCAGCAGGGCGTTAAAACGAGCGTCTCTACTCGAGTTTGTCGATGTCCATCTCGGTCAGGACAGAGAAGCACACTTTCTGAATCCCCATGCCACATTTGGCTAAAAGAGACATGAAGGAGGTTAGAACGCAGGATTTAGGTAAAGCATTTACACTTTGATGATCAGAATAATGCAGAAAAACATCTGGATTCTTCCAAATCTTACCGATGAACCTTCGCAGCCACAGCGGTCTTTTGTGAGCCGGGGTGTAGCAGCAGAGGAAGTAGACGGGCACTCCCGACAGGGCGATGCCGATGCCGATCAGGGAGTTGATGGTGTCACTGTACAGAGGCACCACCACCAGGAAGATGGTGAGGATGCAGAAAACAATGGGGTAGAACAAACTGAGCTGCGGAAGGAAAAGAGAGAGAGAGCCGGGTGAGACGATGGGATGAATTACTGCCTCAAAAATTCTTTTCGCCAACGTGACTAAGTGAAACATGCTGGATTTTAAAGCCTTTTCCAGTTTATCGACTGCTGTACTCAATACGGGGTCATCAATTACAAAATGCACGTTGTTTTTAATAGGACTTAAACCAAGCGATAAAGGTCGTAGACCCATCAGGAAAGAGTTTACGGAGGTCATAAATTGAGAGAGAGGAACCACAGGTTTTTCATAGACATCATTATAATCAGCCCAACCAATGGAGTCGCCCCCTGCTGGCCAGTAGAAAGAATGCAGGTTGAAGAATTAGAACCTGCGATGCTTTTCTAACCTGAAGGCTGCCTCCTTTTTGTTATGCAGCCTGTGAGTACACAGTGACCAGTCTGAGCATGTGTGCAGTTCAAAAATTAAAAGTGTTCAGGAGTTAGTCAGTTTCCTGATTGTTTCACTCCGGCGGTTATGTCCTGAGCTGCAGTGACGATTTTGCAATAAAAAGTGGAGATTTTATATTTTCACACTGGCTTCACTTTTCTATCTCAGCAGCACCATCAGTCTACTATTGTCTGTTTACAGGTAACACTGCACATACATCTGAAACATTTCATTTAAATACCTTTAAAGGCCTCTTTCTGTCCGGCTGCTTCCATCGCAGATATAGTTGCCCCAGGATGGACAAACCAACGAAGAACCAGTAGCTGAAGCTGTAGTAGTTGATCAGCCTGAAGACATCTTCTACACAGAGGTATATGAGAGCCATGACGCCCTGCAGGAAAGTACGGGAATCACGGTGAGTAAGGGTGAGGGCAAAAAAAGCATGGCATTAAATTAAAACAATTAGACAACAAAGAAAAAAACAACTGACGTTGAAGAGCAGGGCGGGGACGGGAGTGTAGCGGTTGACGTGGATCATGCACAGGAAGTCGGGCAGGTGGCCTTCTCTGGAGCCCACGAAGAACAGCCTTTCGAGACAAAATAAAGCGATGATGAGGATTGGTTTATTTTGACTGGTTTTAATGACCTCGCAAAGTAGCCTAAAGAACGATAGAGATACCTGGAGGCAGCAAGGATGGAGGCATTGAGTCCTCCAAAGCAGGACAGAGCCACAGCCAGAGGAATGGTCCAGTTCATCACACCAAACACCTGATCTGCAAATGTCTGCAGAGGGAAAACTCTTCAACAAAAGCTACACCTCGTACATGTCAAGCCTACATCATTCAGTGTGGATCGGAGGAACTTACCACAGCCACAGCATCACTGTCTAAGATTGCAGGAATTGGGAGGATAGTGTAGTAGGCCACGTTGGTGAGAATATAGATCACAGTCACGATGGGCATGGAAATAGCGATGGCCAGAGGCAGGTTTCTGTAGTTCAGAGAGAGAAACAGCAGAGGGCAGCAAAAGAGATCAGAGAGATTCTCATAGAGAGAAAAGATCCAGAGTTTTGTCTGAAGTCTCTGAGTCAAAAGGATATTAAGTGATAAGGAGCGGGTGTTTGTCACTTATTCTGTCTGTGAACTCTGAGAAAGGCTTTTGATCTAATCACATGTGTGGCCTTGCGTTTGGCTGTGTGAATCAAAGAATAAACCTGAAACACACACATGAGAATACTTCAGAGCCTCTCCTCCCATTTTCCCTCCCTTTGCTTTTCATCTCTGTGTTTTGTTTGGTACTCAGACAAGAGGAAGCCGTAGCAGTCCAAGCTACCGCTACTTGTTGTCATGCACTGATCATTTCAGTTTTATAGCCTTAACTCTGAACTTTATCCAGATGCTTCAGGAAAAGTAGACTGCTCATAGACTGCTTGTTGTATGTTTAAAGACGTAATTGTGAATATAATAGCTGCAAATGTAAAATTAAGTGTAAGCTAGTCTGCTATTCTGGCCATTTGGCTCTAAAGGGAGGACACGGTTTATAAAATAAAGATGTTAATTTTTTGGATAAGACTTAAACTATCCATTAAAAGCATTAACTCATGAGTTAAATATTTATAATAAGGTAACAGAGCAGCGAAGCCAAAAGTGTAGTTTTCTCTTCTTTGCAAAAACACATGAGTCGCCCCCTGCTGGTCATTAAGGGCTATATCTTTGGGACAAAGTGACACAAACCACTTTGGGGTTCTGTCAAAAAGGCCATTGGGTGTAAAGAGAAAAACCTGTCACATTTGAACCTGTTTGTTAATGTCTCAAGTCTAAAAAGCCCATTACCATCACTGAAAATGTTTTTTATCATCCGTGAGTCAAAAATTCATGTTATATAAAATTTTCAGCTTATTCAGAAATTTGAGTCCAAAGTCCAACTTTTGAGATAATAACTTGAAATTTTGACTTATGCATGACAAAAAAAAATTTTCATTGGCAGAAATGAGCTTCCATACTCCGGTGTCTAGGAATGGAATTATACATTTGAAACCAAAGTAATTTAATTCCCATATGATGGGATGATTTAATGCTCATAGTGGCAAATGGTTCATGTGACATCATGCGTATTAACTCACCTCTCTGGGTTCTTGATCTCCTCTGTGACAAAGTTGAGGGTGTCCCATCCAGAGTAGGAGAACAGAGCCGAATACAGAGCCAGAGCGATGGCTCCTGGATCTCGAGATGAGCCATCAAATAGCCCCTCGAAGTTCTGGGTGTGACCTAGAAGGAAGTGACAGCATGGCACTGTGTGAGCATCATGTAGTTAACCTAATTAAACTCCTACCCTCCACATAACAATCTTATCTGATTGTTCTTTAACAGTTTTATATTAGTTATAACAGCAGATAATTTTTTTATGGATTTAGTGAAGGAGGACATGCAGAGTGTTGATGTGACAGAGACAGGGTAAAAGACGAAAGAAGAAGAAGAAAAAGAAAAACGAGAAAAAGAAAAAGTGTGTGTGAGTTGCTGATGTGTTTGAGCACCTTGTCCGATCTTCACCAGGCCGGTGATGATGACGGCGATGAGAGCAATAACTTTGGCGTAGGTGAAGAAGTCCTGGACTCGGGTTCCCCACTTGACATAAGCGCAGTTGACAAAGGTCAGCAAACCTGAAGGCGAGGGAGCGAAACACATGAACACACACGTATCATTCAAACACAGACTCGCACAGCAACAGACATTTGCTCTTTAAACTGTGTGTGTTTGTGTGTTTGTGTCTGTGCCAGCGTGTTTCCATGTGAGAGAGCGGCTGATTTAAGGAAGCACTGCTGCTGACTCAAGCAGACCGGATAGTTGTTTGTCAGACAAGGAAACAGCTGAGTGCAGCACATAACACACGCATACTGAAATACACACATGTACGGTCATGGAAGTGAGACCAAGTTTAAAAGCTTGAAAGAAGAAATAATTAAACAAGCACCGATCTGTTCTGATGAGCTTGTATGTTTCGGCCTGAGGTTGGAGATTTGTCACGATTGGCACTTATTGACCTACAGCCTCTGGTCCTGATAAGTAAAGTGGTCTCTGCTGCATTCTTCCTTATTGCCCTCCTTCACCTTGATCAGCATTAATGGTGTTGGAAAACATGTTTTTCTGCTCCTCTCTGTCACTTATCTCTCTCACGCGCGCTCTCTGACTCTGGCACCTTATCAGTAAGGGACCGCCTAGTTCACGGGACATCGTAAAAATTACTACCTCCATTGATAGCGTGCAATACTCCGTTTTGCGAAAGCGAATCTTTTTATTAATGAATGTAAATTAATTGCTGTAGTTCAGTTTAGTGTGTTTACTCGCCACACTAAACTAGATGTGCAGACAAGAGACCAAAACAGGAATGCATCATCTTCCACCACACTGACAGCTAGAGGGTAATAACAGGATGCCTGTTCAAACACAGCAGAGCACAATGCCTCAGATGGAGGCGATCAAGGATGAGTGATGGAGGAGGAGGCTGTGCCACCCAGAGGTGGAGGTTTGAGATCAGGTGTGAGAGACAGGCAGGCCAGTGATACAGAGATGCTGAAGACTGCGTAGCTGTTAGCAGACGATGACCTTGAGTACGGGTTGGGCGGACTTTACACCTGAGTTCACGTGCTTCTGATAACCGCCCCTCACAAACAAAACGTTTGAACAGTATGTGGATGTGAACTGAGCTGAGTGTATCTGAAATGACCATATTAAAGATATCTTCTCTCACTTTGACATCACAGAGACAAGAATAGATAAAAACTGCACACACAATGACCTAATCACTCAAAATTTGGACGTTTTATAGAAGCATGGCCCGCGCATATTAATAAAGTTATACAGTTACACGACATCTGAGATAATCAGTCAAAATTCTTCCACTGCAAAACACTTTGACCCAACCAGACTTTTAAATACTCAGTCCAACTCAAATCATTCGATAGTAAATTATTACACAGGATGTAAACTTTCACTTATTATAATCTGAATGTTTTTATCTGTCATGTTAAGGTACTGAAGTCACAACTCTCTATCTTATTCTGCTAATCAGTTCAAGGTCACGATGGCTCCTACCTCGGCTGCCGTGGAGTACGCCCTGAAACGGGGAACCGCTCACACTCACATCCGCACATGTGGTCTGTTAGTTTAATTAAACGAATCTTTGGGTTACGGGAGGAAGCATGCTGTACCCCGCACAGGTACATGCAAACTCCACACAGAAAGGCCCCGGGTGGCCGGTGGATTCAAACCCAGGACCTCATTCACCCCCATCCCAGTTCTCTGTCTACACATGACCTCATTGCACTACAAGCTGTTTGTTCTTGTGTTTTATCATAATTTTTATAAAACAGAACTTACATGTTGTCTTTACTTTTTACTTTTCGGCCTTGTGCAGAGATCAGAGCAGTTTCAGCACTGTCATGTCTAAAACCTTTCTTTTCTAGTCTTGAGTGAAATAGGGTGAAGGTGAATATGAAACAGAGGGACTTCATTACAGCAGCTACATTTACATTTACTGCACTGCCTTCACTTAAAAGGAAGCGGTGCTGTTTAAGCACTTCACTCATGTGCTGGCTGAGCTATCAGAGGAGAGGCTTGTCAGGTCAGAGTGCCCCTGCAGGGAGGACTTTACCTCATAGCTACCAGCCTCTCTGTCGTCCTCTGCTTACTGGTGCGTGGCACAAAAGTGTGTGTGTGTGTGTGTGCACGCATTCAAGCGTGTGTGTGTGTGTTGCGCGCCCACCTTTTAGGTGGGTCAATGGATTTAAAGGAGGACATATATTTGTTATCAGGGCTTATCTGGGAGATATTAACAAGTTCTCTCTGTACCTTTGACTCAGTGTGCAGTTGCGTAGTCTTTATCTCGTGGTAGATTTGATCTTTCTACATTTACAGGAAAAAAAAAAAAAAGGAAAAGCTGTGATTCATGTCCTTGTGTGATGAGCCCACACCAGGTTTTCCAAAGCCACTGCTCTGAGATTGAGTAAAAAGTGGCTTTTCCTCCCACTTAATCTACCAAATGGATGATTTTAGGGTGGATCGGTTCCTCTTTAATCAGATGTTAGTGAGTGTTTCTGCTGTAGACCTGCTGACTCTAACCGACTGCCACCATTTTTCACTTCTCTAGTTTCTGCAGCTCACGTGATCTGTCATAGATGTGAAACCACGGCTGTAACACAGACGGCATTATTGACACTGGATATCACTCACGCACTCACGCACTGACTCATCTTCAGTCTCCAGATGTGTACTTACATATGCAAGCAGCAGCCAGCAGCCTGTTGGCCAGGTACGGGGCTATGCAGGTGGGGAAGATGGGCTGCACCATGTAGTTGGAGAACGTGATGGCAATAACGGCCTGGCTGGTGGGCTCGATGATCAGCAGCGAAGTCCACAAGCGGATGAAAGCCATGAAACCCCCGAAGGCCTCCAGGATGTAGGCGTAGGAGGCCCCGGACTTGGTGATGGTGGTCCCCAGCTCGGCGTAGCACAGGGCGCCGAACACGGAGAAGATCCCGCCGATGGTCCACACCACCAGGGAGAGACCATAAGAAGCGCTGTGGATGAGGACGCCCTTGGGCGAGACGAAGATCCCCGAGCCGATCATGTTCCCCACGATCAAGCATACTCCGTTCACGAGGGAGATCTCCTTCTTGAGCTTCATGGACTCCTGCGAGTCATCTGACTTCTCTGACGGGGGGCCGCCGTTGGACGGCTCTTCTGTCGGGATGAGGCTGTGAGAAGCCATTGTTCGAGTTTGGTGGTTTTAATTTATTTTAAAAAGGAAAACAGTCACAAAATAAGAGGGTTTGTTTGGCCTTGGTGTGTGATGAAGATTGGAAAATTCCTCCTCGAGCTATCTTCGTTTATCTCCCGCCATCTGTGAAGGCAACACGCAGGTGTCATATCAGCGATGTTGTCACAACTCAGACACACAGCAAATACTCGCGTTGTCCCGATCCGGTCACACAAAAACACACTCGCATGCCAGAGGCACTAATGTCAGAACAAACATGCAGAAAAGACAACGCACAACGAGTGTGGACACGGTTGGATTCGAGAGCGGGATTTGGGGATTGGAGGGCCATTAGGCCGCACACCAAATGGCCTTTTAAGGTTGAGTGTATTTACAGAGAGACGGGGAGGGGAGCAAACACGTTGCGTGCCTCAGACACCGGCTTCTCGCTGGTAACCACAAGCAGAGAAAGAATCCCTGACTAAGACTCACACTTAGACTCCCAGATCCACCTACGCCGGCATATGCAGAGTTTCAGTGTCAGCACAGCGGCCACAAGTCACATGTTTTCCAAAGTTCATTATCGTCAGCATGTGTGCAATTTGATGATGATGCAGACACGTTAGGCAGCAGGTTCAATAATCTGGCTTTACACAATCTCTTTACATATCATGAACTGCCAGTGTGGTTTTGAATGACAGTGTTTTCACTGCATTAATGCCAATTTAAAGTGTAGTTATTTACAGTATTTACACTTTGATCATTCAGGCTTCTGGCTTTTTCATAAAGTCAGCGCATATAAATAAGTATACGTCAGGTGTAGAGGTACACGGAGAAGCATAAATGCAAGATATCGATCCAAAGATCATAAACTGGATACAGCTCGTAAGTAATAAGGAACTCAGATACAGGAGAGACCCGAGCATGGAAAGCCTGATATGAACACACAGACACAGACTCACAGAAGCATGAAGCTTTTGTGAGGAGAATGTAAGAGAGGCTGTGAAGTTCAGATACCTCGTGGCAACAGCAGCAGTAGGAGCAGCAGCACGTGTCTTGATGAAGGAGTCACTGCAAAGAAGGAGGACAGCAGATTGGACGTGAAGCATGCCGGAGAAGCTCAGAGGCGAAGCTCTTGCAGACAGAAAGTGCAAAGTTCAAAAGCTGTTGATAAGTAGGTTTCTTTTTGAGCTACTTAAGGTCACATCCTGGATACAGGAAGTCCTGTTGTTTACGCAACTGGACACAAGTAACAGTTCAGATTAATGAAGCAGCGATAATAAAAAGTATCATTATGTTTTCAAGGCAGCTGTGGAAACATCTGAAACACATCAGAGGGTTTCTAATTAGTTATTTCTTCCATGTAAAAGATCTCAGATCACTCACTCGTAAAAGCAGCCAGGCATGATAAAACAACTCTCCTGAATTAACACTTCTACTTAAATCATTATGAAACACAAGCAGCAGTTTTGGGGGGGGGACACTCACCCTCTCCAGAGGCTCCTCAGCTCCTCTCTGCTCCTCTTGGGGTCCTCTAAATCACTGCAGCACAGTCTGATCGCAAATACTGTATTACCGGTATTTCAAAATCCACTCTCTGTTCTGTTATTTCATTGTCCTGCCTCCCTGTCACAGTCGTAAATAAACCACTTCATGCGCCTTCCTCTTCTCTCTCTGCTGTGCTGCTGCTCGGTTTCCTCTTGTTCTGCTTTGCTCCGACCCTCCTCGGCTGATGCGTTTGAGGTGTTGTGCACTTCTGGTTCCCAACGACGCTTTTAATCGACCGAGGAAACGAGTTCAAGGCGAGAGTGGGAGGGCTTTAGTTCACCTCAGCGTTGTTTTCCTATGAGTGAAACCTACGGGTGTGTGATTCAATTATCTCGCCCATCACACAGGTGTTATCTGCAGCTTACCTGCTCTTCTCTGATCAGTGTGACAGTGGAAATAAAAGGAGGACTGAGGGTTTTTCCACGATTACTATTATGCAAATGCATCTGGAGACAGTTTGATGATATAATGCTGTTAGAAATGTTCACTTTAAGGCTCATCTGAACAATGGTCGTAATTATCCACTCATGTAAGACTAGCCTGCGTTTTCTCCTTCACTTTAAGTACATCCCATTACAGTGTTGTGATGTTGTTTATAACACAGGCAATATTGTAATAAAACAGTTATATTGGTTTATAAAACTGAGGGAAATAGCGTAACTTAGCTGATGCGTGTCTGTGTGAGGCTTAAATGTACATTTAATTAAGAGTCGCGTCAGTGCAACAAGTAATTCATACGTTTCTGTGTTTCTGCTGTTTGATGGATGACCAAACACAAGCTATTGCGCCCTCTTGTGGATATGAAATAAACTGAATGGTGATTAAATTATCAGTTTCTAGTGATCTCGGTTTGATTCTGACTGAAATGAAGATGATTTAAAAGAGAAAGATCCGAGAGAAAAAACATCAAGCGCACGTGAACCTTCAATAATGCAGATATTATGGAAAAGTAGAAAAACCAGTAGGTCATTTTTATCTTTCTTTCTTTGTCGTTTGCTTTGTTTGCTTACTCGTGATTCTCCCCAAAGTGTGCGTTGGGTCCACCTGGTGGGCTGTGAAGGTACTACAGGTAGGCTGCTACAGGTCAGTTACAAGAAATAAAGTCTCTAAAGTAAAAGGGTTTGCAGTGAACATAAAAACAAATGTATAAAGTAAAAACAACATAAATTTTGTGTTTTTATTTTCATAATGCATTTTTGTTTTTTCCATTTTGTCTTTTGTCTGACCCGTTTTTTGATCTCTGTTATGTCTAATTAACAGGCAAACACTTAACCTGGAGATGTAAGAGCCAGGTCCCTGCAGACAAACTGTTAATTAAGAATCAGCCTCAACAATCAAATCACCAGATGCTCAAAATGAACTCACAGAAGATCCAAATACTTCATCTTTGTTCCTGTGTGTCGGTCACAGTTATGATGTAAAACTGTGCGGCTCTGTTTGTGAGGAAATGTCTGATGTGGCCATCAGCGAATACTTACAGAGCGTAACGAGAACATTTTGAGTGAAAAAGAGACAAAACAAACAAAACTCCTGCCCCACTAATACAACCTGGGGAACAAAAAAATGATTTAAAAAGTTAAAAATACGTGACTCATATTGCACATTTTACAGCTATTATTGTCCCGATTCAAAAATCAAATCACTAATTAATCATAAGCCTTTTTTTAAGGATTTATTCGAGGATGTTTCGCTTGAATGGCAGCTTTAATTAATCAGATCAAATTAATTACTGGCGACTGTGAAGTAATCAGTTTCTTTGTCTTTTAAAACGATGCTAATTCCTCATTGCTCCAAGGCTAAACAGGTTTAAACGCTGACCTTTGACCCCTTGAGAAACTTTTGTCCTTTTTCCCTGGAGATGATTGATGCCCACAGAGGGTTGATTAAAGCTCACTGATGAGTGTGCTGAGGCGTGATTAAAGCCTGTAAACACATCCAGCATCACACCTGTTGGATTTTATATTCACTTCTATCTAAATGGCTTCTTTTCTGTCTCTCGCTCCCGCTCTCTCTCTCTTTTTGTCTTTTTTTTTTTTTTTTTGATTGAGACACGTCCGCTGTCACTCATGAACGCATGTGGACAAACTTCTCACACATGGCTCCTTTCTCCCCCTTTGTCCCGCTCCCTGCCCTGGGCATTCTTTTCATTGGTTACCAGTTGTCATGGTTTCAGGGAGCCCCTGCAGGCTAAAAAAAAAAAAAAAAAACTAGAGGGATTAAAGGCGGCCATTTTGGGGACAGCTGGACCAGGTTGGTCCCTGTTGCCCCCTGTCCCGCTCCCAGTCACTGTGCGAGGGGGGACGAGGGCCGGCATTGTGTGAGGATTAGAGCTTCCTGTGTGTCAGCTCATTACACGGGGGAGTGTAGGGGTGACGGGTGGAGCAAAAAGAGTGAGGGAGCGAAATGAAAGAGAAAATTTAAAAGAAAAAAGGAGTGAGTATGAAAGAGAGTATGACACAGAGAAGGGGAGCGAAAGGCAGGAGAGGGGGGGGTATAGGGAGGGAGGTGGCAGCCTCTACAGCTGCACCCTCAATCACACTCATACAGGCTCCGATTATCCTTTTCACACACACTCACACACACATGAACAGCGCAGGGGAACTGAAACATATTAAAAGACACCGAGAGCAAAAAAAGAAAAGAAAAAGCAGAATCTGGAGACAGCTAGCCCAGAGTCTCAGACAAAGGACCCCACCTTCCTCCTCCTCCTCCTCCAATCCAGACACACAGAGAAACTGGAACAAACAAGAGAAAACTGACCAACAGTGTGCACACAGAATAAGAGTCATGCAAGCAGAATACTTAAACAGATAGATGACTTCACAGAGACACGGGATTAAACCCAACCCAGACAAAAAATGCCCCCCCCCCCCCCCCCACACACACACACACACACACACACACAAAACGAAACCCACCAGACGAGCAACAAACAGGTCTCCTCTTCACATTGCCTTTTGTTTTATTTATCTTTTATACATCTCATGGGAACATATTTTTGTCTTTGCTACAAAAAAAAGAAAAAAGGGTTTACAAAGGGGGGAGCAAAGCATACAAAAAGCTAAACTGAGCTAAAGCAGGAATGCAGTGAGTGCAGACAGTTGGTGCAGGAGCAGGACACCCTCAAGTGCTCTGAGAGAGAAGGGAGGATGAAGGAGGAGGCAGGAGGGCGGTTATAACGGACGGGGCTCATACTTGTTGCGGGTTTCACAATGCAGATAACAGCAACCATCAATACAGCAACGCAAACAGGGCCCTGTGAGGGCCGGGGTAGCTTACAGTTTTAAGTACGGGACTCACACAGTCACCGGCAGCATTACGACCAAACAGCATCACGGATTCAATCATTTCAGCAGGTTTTTCGGCAGCACAAGGCAAAGTGCAGCTCACAGTGTAGCTCGGCACATGCATTCAGCAGCATCACATTAAAAAAAAAAAAAAGGAACAAAGTAGGAAACAATAAGAAGTCTTAAAATGTAACCGCAGCTGTATTTACAAACTCTGGCCATTCCTAATCTGGCCTGTTTTGGTATTGACTTCATTTTGTAAAATTCTGGACACTCTTCTTTTTAAAAAAAACAAACAAAAAAAACACAAAAATCAGCTATCATAGAGTCTGTGCTGAACAAGCACCACGATAACAGAAAAAGAACAAGTAATTCAGCTCATGGTAATGCTGTGAAGTGTGTAAATAAGGCCTCACCGTGGTCTCCAAAATAGAAAAATACATAGCTAAAACACTACATTCACAAAATCACTGGAATCATACTACAGTATAAACTACAGCAGACCTATCTGCCTAACAAAAAGGTAAATATGAATTAGAATTATTATTACGCTAGGAAACAAATCTCGTTCTATTAAGTAAAAGAAAAATACATTCCCTTGTCAGGACCCTTAAAAACTGACATTCAACAGCACTAACTTTCTACGCGGTGGTGTCCATAGCCTCGTCTGCCGCGTCACAGCCGACGCTGTTCGGCAGAGGATCTGTGCTGTCGCCTTTCTCGGGGGATTTAACCAATCCCTGCTTTTCATCCTGCTGTGCGGCGTTTTTACGATCCTCCGCAAAGTCATTGTCATTGGTTTGAGCCTTGGAGGGGGTACTGGTCAGCACGCCGGGGTGGGTCTTCATATGACCCTGTTGACAGGACACAAGGATATTTATTTACAGATACAAAATCTCAAATTAAAAACTTTTACATCACACTATCTATTATCTCTTCTCTCACCTTAAGTCCGCTCCGGCTAGCGTAAGCCTTTCCACAGTGGGAGCAGCTGTAGGGTTTCTCTGGGCGATGAGGCTGTGTGTGTGGTGTTGGTGCTGGTGTTGGTGCTGATGCTGCTGGGACCGAGGGCTCAGCATCCGCAGAAGGCTTTTCTGGAGTGTCCTTCTCCAGCTCTGTGTCCAACCCAGACAAAGACTCTCTGAGTGTTTCACTTTTCCCTTTACTGTGGGCAGCATCTCGTTCCTGTGACTCATGTGGTGCACTGCCACAGGCCTCATCTGCTTCTGGGATAGCTGTGGGGCTGACGGGAGGGGGGAGTGAAGGTACGGGATTTGCAGTGGGGTTACTATCAGGAGTTATTGTGGGTTTATCTGTCGAGGACTCTTCATCATGATTAACGCCTCTGTGTGGCAGATCATTTTCTGCACCAGGCTTTGAAATGCAGAGAGAAAGGGGGACGTCGTCACCCTCTGAATCTCCATTTGCCAAAGCTGGGGGTGCTTTGAAAGGGCTGCCCAGGTCAGTGTGGGTCTCCTCCTCAGAGGACATGGAGCCATTCACCAGGCTACCGTCAGCTGGGATGCTGTCCTCTGGCCCTGCTGAAGTGAGGTTATGGGTCAGAGGTGGGCTAACACTGGACGTGGAGCGCTCTGATTCCTCTGTCTTCACAGATGTGGTGTCATTAGCTGCAGATTGCTTAAAAGTGGACCCTGAGCTTAGAGCATCAATTTGAGACTTGGTGCCTGTTGTTAAGGCCAAAGGAAGGAGCTGTGTTTTAGATTGGGAGCTAATGGAGTCATTCTCACCATCATCAAAGACGCCACTGTCCATTTCTGCAGCATCTTCGGGGGGAACATCTTCATCGGGCGGTATCTGTCCTCCGAGGTGCAAGCGGATGTGGTGCTGAAGAACCAGGGCATTGGTGAACTTGCGTGGGCACAGGGGGCAGGAGTTCAGGGCACGGCTATTGGGCGGCCTCGCACGGTGAGTGGCCAGGTGGGCCCTAAGGCTGCCCTTTGTTGAGAAGGAACGACCACAAAGCTTACAAGGGAACGGGCGCTCTCCCAAATGTGTGGCCTGGTGCAAGCGAAGAGCTCTGGGGCAGCTAAGAACACGCAAACACACACCACACTGATTAGCAGCCTGGACGGCGGGGAGAGATGGGGTAGTTCTAATAGCGCCCGAACCCTGGCTTGTCTCTGATCCTGCAGCATTAGCACTAGGACTCAGTCCAAGAGCAGCCAACATTTCCCTGCGGTAGGCACTGGAGGTGGTGGTCAGGTCGTGGCCATGGGTGTCTCCGTTGGCTTCAGTAGTGGTGTGTGAGGAGGTGGAGGGCGAAGAGGCAGAAGAAGAGGAGGAGACACCTGGGTGAGGCTGCTTTTCAAGCTTCTGTACCAGCCGCTGCAACTTGGATGTATCAGAGGTAGAGGTAGTGGGAGAGGATGAGGAGGGGGAGGAGGCAGATGGTTTGGGGAAAGGTGGGAAAGGGAAAGGTAGCTGATGAGGCGAAGTGAGGTGGGAGGTGGATGGGTGTCCCGGTGGTCGGAGAAGCGCGAGGTGGTGAGGGGAGGTACCTCCAGGGAAGAGAATCTTAGGCAGGTGAGCCAGCTGGGAGTACGGCGAGGCTGAATGGAGGCTCGAGTGAGGAGGAGTGTTTTCGTCAAAGCGCTGCTGCTTTGCTCCTTTAAACTGGCTGCCCACAGAGGACGAAGATGACGAAGAGGAAGACGGGAGCACACTGCTGGATGCGCTTGCAGCGGCTGCCGCTGAAGCTCTGTTCAGCTGTAGCAGCGAATGAGCTGTGGACAGCAGAGCCATGTCCACAGAGGGGGGCAGAGGTAGGGAGGAAGGCGAGGCCCGAGCCGAGCCACTGGACAGGAATCCTAAAGCCATGCTCTCTGTGATGCCGGGAACGCTTCCTTTCACCGCGTTAAATGTTTCATCATCATCAGCTCGCCGTTTGCGCCTCCTCTGGATGCTCCCTGTGGCCGATCCGCCCTGCGTTTGCTCTGACAGCGCTGGGGGCAGCAGGGAGAGCGACAGCTCTGGGTTCTGCTCTCTGTGTCGCAGGAAATGAGCTTTAAGGTTCCCCCTGGTTGTGAAACGGCTCAGGCAGACTGGACACTGGTAGGGCCTTTCCCCTGTGTGGGACCTCAGGTGGATCTGCAGGGACGAGTCGCTGCTCAGCACCTTCCCACAAAAGCGGCAGATGTGCTGAGGGCGTCCTGATGAGGAGGCAGAGGTAAGAGAGGAGCTGGACTGGAGGTCCTGGGGATGGCTGGTGGGAGGAAGTGAAGGAGTTGGGAAGCTGACGCCATTACTGTGAGCGAATGAAGAGGTGTTAGACGATTTTTCATGGAGGTAGCGCGGTGGCAGGCCCAGCGACAGGGACAAGGGGTGTAGGGAGGCAACAGAGGAGCTAATAGTGGATGAAAGAGATGAGGAAGAAGACGATGATAATGAGGACGAGGTAGAGGAAGACGCAGCTCTGCTGCTGTTGTTGTGTGAAGCGCCTGACTTGGAGACAGCCGGTTGGGGGAAGAGAGCTGATGGAAGGCCAGTCAAAAGTGACGAGGCTGTGGTGACTGGAGTGGCAGTGGAAGGATGCGTTGGGGATGAAGATGCTGCTCCGTTAGGTTTCAGGTTGCTTTCCGTTCCACTGGCTTGTGCATTGTTGTCCTGGCCAAAGACAGCTCCTCCAAGCCTCAGAACGTGCCTGCAGATCTCTTCTGTTATCTGCATCTGGTGGATTTGGCGCTGTTGTAAAACCCTCAGCTCCTCTAAGAGCACCGCCAGTGTGGGAGGGACCTGGCTCTGTCCCTGCTCCCCTGGTGAGCTGGTGGCCTGCTGTTGACCTGGACTTGAGCTTTCACGGTGAGGTGGAACACATTGAGAAGAGGAGGAGGAAGAGGAGGTGGAGGTAGTGGTGGTGGCTGAACTTCCAGTCTGCGGGGAGGTCATGGTGGAGTGAGAGTTCCCTTGGCTGTGGGAACCAGAGGTCTGACCCAGGGGGGGAGGTGAGTGAGTCTGGGAAGACAGCGACGGGTGAGGGAAGTCCGGGGAGAGGGAGGAGTGGGTGTTGGGAAGAGATGTTGTGAAGGGGGCGATGTGGCTGGGCCAGTGGGGAGGAGGTGAGCTCTCGCTGGGTAAGGAGGGCGCGTGGAGCCCTCCAGGGGATGGGCGAGGGGCCAGAGGCGGCTGGCAGTCTTGAAGAGATGTGGGGGATGAGGAGGAGGAGGATCCTGATGAGGTCACTTCTGAGCCGAGAGATGTGGATGGTGACTTTAAGCCCAGATGGTCATCTGAGGATTTAGAAGAAAAAGAAGAATGATGAGGGGTTTTTTTTAAAAACCTGCATGTTTATTTGACAAAGCTCCGATATCAACCCAAATATACAGCTTTGTGAATTTATCTGAACTCTGTTTGTTCCTTTGCCTCCAGTTATTGTTTATGAATTTAGTTTTAAAAAATTCTGTGTGCATACCAAAAGATACAGTTACAACATCAAAAGAAATTCCTGCTGGAAAGTGGCCTTGAACATGCAAATAAACAAGAAACTCAACCGTCCACGAGTCTTTGTGATATCTTGTCTCAATCTGTGCTCTCCGGAGTAAAACTCCTCAAACATCTTGTGCACACACATACAAAAAAAAAAGCTCACAGACCACCTTGCTGCTATAGCAACACATTTTAGAGGACAATGGGCATCACCAAGACAACCCATAGCCCCTCTTAACCCACTCCCTACAGCGGTTACGTCTTTCATCTCCCTATTCACCCTCCCCCGCCTTACGTCACAGTGGAGGTCAAGGGTCAGGCCAAGCTAAGGGTTCTGGGCACTGTCCACACACTCTGATTGGTCAACTAATCTGACCTCTGGCACTCAGGGGTCAAATTCTTTCAGAAATCTTGAGCACGGAGTGAGAAAGAGTAAAAAAGAAAAAGAAATGAGGGGGAGGGTAACAACAATGGAGAGACAAACTAACTACTCCCTCCTGGAGAGACAGTGATGGAATGAAAGACTGTACCTCAAGCGAAACTCCTTCCCTACAAACCTGCAAGCAGATAAGCCTCAAACTAAAACTTCCACTATTAATTGTGAGAGTTTGCCCCAGGGGAGCTGGTGCATGCATCAGAAGCTATATCCCACTAATAATGTGACAAAAACCTCCGTATTCTCTGAAATGTTTTCAATCCCCCCGCCTGTGTTAGGAGTATACAGTCAATAGGGCTAAAGGGTGAGAAAGAAGGAGCAAAGAAAGGGGAGGGGGGCTGTATTAAGAAAGGTGGAAAAATGAGGGGGAGAGGGGCACATAAGGAAGAAAAGCATGGATGAAGAGCAAAAGAAGATCAGAATAGAAAGGGTGGAAGATTAATCTTTACCCCCCAAAAAAACCACTGCCCCCCGCCCCCACCCTATTGCACCTTATTGTGAAGAAGTAAGAGAGTGCTCCATACTAATCAAAGCCCTCCAGCAGTCAGCGCTGAGCAGCCTGTTGGTCTCCAAGAGGATGAACAGCACACGAAAATGGCCACAGATGTATGTTAGTTAATCCTACCCACAAGAGCAAGTTTATTGGCCCCGTCCAAAGTGCCCCAGGTCTCATTTATAAGTGGGGTCTATTGCACTAAACTAGTAAGCAGAATTGTGAGGTGGGACTTTTTTTCAGTCAGTTAAATCAGGTGCATTTGTCGGAATGCAAATGAAAACATGAACTTGCAAAAGTTCGAGAAAAGAAATCAAAGAAAACCCGCTCATGACTTAAATGCTAACTTTTGCGTTGGTAAATGAATTTAAAGATTTAAGTTCTTATAGTGAATTTCACAAGCAGCCAGTAGCCTGTGAGCAACGTTGTTTATAACAATCTTATGCCGCTTTGATTTAACAAAAAAAGAGAAAGAAACACAAAAATCCAAAAATAAAAAGCGCACGAACACTCGTAAACATGTTTTCTCACCGTGCGACTGCAGCCTCGGGCCCCCTGGATCCGCGTTAACGAGATGCTGGGGTCTCTTCTGTTTCCGGCGTGACATGATTCACGGCGAGTCAGACGGAGAGGGGGGCATCCGTCGGTTCAATGGCAGTTTTTTTTTTCTTGCGCACTTGGACGAGCTTCCGAGAGCATCCAAATTTAAGATGTGCTGCAACTCCTTGGCTTTAAAAAAGAAAAAAGAAGAAGAAGAAGAAGAAGAAAGGGGGAGTTTTGAAAGAGCGGGTCTTTCATGGAACAAAGTTCCAAAAAGAAAAAGTGATGTTTGGAAATCCGCCGGGCTGCACCGTGTCACATGAAGCTTGCCGTGTGTGTGGCTGTTTTCTAAAGTCTCTTCTACCCCCCAAAAAAACTTGTCCAATTTGCGCCCCTCCTCTCCCACTGCTGCCCCACTGCATGCACATACAGGGAGCGCACACACAGTCACACGTACACACTATATACACACACGCACACAGAACCACTCCTTGTTCTATGATATTTGCATTTGAATGGCGTGCAACACACAGCCTCCCCGGTTCTCCTTTTCTCTCTATCTCGCCCCCCCTCAGCTTTATTTTTCTTAACACTCTCACGCTGCAGCCATAAACTTTCAATAAAAAACCGACAATGGCGTCAAAGCCCGTTGGATGTCTAAAAAACAAATTAAAACGGGCGTAAGATGTGGCCTTTTTGTTCGAGATAAATGTTTCAATCATTATAGCAAGAGAGTGAGTGCGAGAGAGAGAGAGAGAGAGAGAGAGAGAGACGATGATGGCTCTGATTAAGATGCAGTAACACGCGTAAAACTAATCCAACAGGTAACTTAGCAATCAGGTGCCATGCCTCGATCCTCCTGTGCGCTCTGCACCTATACTTTGATCCTAGTCATAATAATGAAGTCAAGCTGGCAGGTGGTTTCCGTCAGCGTGAGTCAAAAATCTGCCTTCCCAGCATTGAGCTGAGAAGGCGAGATGTAGCCTTTGATTTCCTCGGGGCCAATTATCAACAACAGTGCAGCGAGCGGCTAATGTTTGCAAGTGGGGCCACACATCCATTCCACATGCATGCATGTAATTCGTGTGTGTTATCACCGAGCGCATAATACCCACCCCCAGCACCACCACCACCCAAAAAAAGCATCTTACACTGGAGCTCTATTTAAAAGGCAGAGAATAGATGGGAATCTTTGACAATGGCGTGCTGGACACAGTTGAGTGAGCATCTCCCCTCTCTCACTATGAACCCCCGGACCCGCTGCTGCACAACACAATGCCCCTCTTTCACCCCCTGCCTTTACTCCTGTACCACGTGGAGAAATGGATAAAAGCAGGAGAGGGGGAGAAAAAAAAGTGGTGGCGGAGGAGGAAGGGGGCCATATTTAAGTAGGTGTCTCACATAAAGCATATAGACTGGCCGCTCAGAGGCTGTGTAGGGAAAATGGGCAGTATTTGATTTTGAGGAAATGCCTGCCATTCAGAGTTTAACAGTTTAAGCTCACAATGATGGACTTTAGTCAAGCTTTTTCACGTCACTTTGAAATACGGCACTATTTCGAAAAGAAAGAAAAAGAAAGAAAGAAAGAAAAGTTAGGACACTATAACATGTAAAACCATTATTATTATTATTATTATTATTATTATTATTATTATTATTATTATTATTATTATTATGCTGAAACAAGCATGGTCCTTCCTGAAATCCAGGATAGCAACAGATGGCACATAATATATTATCTCTGGCATGGTTCCCTCACTGATATCCAGATCACATTCTCATTATCATTGTTGTTGTTGTTTTATTTATGTCCCTTTTGTAAGGAAGCCTGGAAGCATAAATACTTGTGCCAGCAAAAGCAGCTACAAAAAAAAAACATGAATTCAAAAAGGCAACATATACGTTTTTGCCAATATATGCGCTATGTGGCTTCATAACGTTAGACAGTGAAGTACAGTAACTGAAATATTATATTTATTTCCATTACTGCTTTATTACATAGAGACACCTGCAAGACGGTATAATACATAATATGTATTATGTGTGTGGAATCTTATGCCTGACAGGTGTGCTCACCTGTCTCAGAAAGAAGAGTTTTTGTACAGTTTTACAGAGAATGGCAGGAATGAATTCTTTGAAGTGTTCTTTACGGCAGGCGGATTGAGCAAGTCTGAGAGAGAATGAGTTTTGCTAGCTCACTACTGTGGAGTGGAGTGGGTGAGATGGGTTTGCCACTATGGAGAGCAGTTTATTCAGTGACCACCTGTTGCCAACGATGGTTCCTGCCTTCTGAATCAGTTTGTATAGCCTGCTGCCATCTCTGGGACTGATGCTGCCTTCCAAGCACACAACAGCAAAGTAGATGGCACTTCCAACATTCTTGCTGCACACAATTTGAATCCGGAAAAGTAGAGTGAGGTCATCCTCTTCTTCTGCAAATTCAGAATTGAACTTACTGTAGCTTAGTGTGGTAGCTACCAGTGGTCATGTAGGCCTAATTTTTATTTATTTTTTTGTTTATTTTTCCACACCACAGTTTGTAGGGCTTCACTGGATTTATGTTATAATAATAGTAATAATAATAATAATAATAATAATAATAATAATAATAATAATAATAATAATAATAATAAAGTATAACACGAATCTTGCTTGAGATTTACATTAAAAGTTTGGCCCTAACTTTGTGAGTTATTCTAAAGTTCTTAAATTGTAGTGTAAAGGTTTTGCCATCGTGATTGGTAGAGCTTGAGCTGTATCAGCCAATCAGATTTCAGTAGTGATGTCACTTGCGGGGTCATCTTCAGAGTAAAGAATTAACGGTAGGTTTTGGTCTTTGAAATTAGCCATTTTTACCAGTGTTTTGGGGTTGTGTTAAAGTCCGTGTGTATAATGTCGAAAGTATATATTTTTTAATAGTCTGCTAAAGGAAAAAAAGGGTTGAAATGACACTTTAACGAGCTTGTTATTAGCAAGTGCAGAGCGCCTCAGGCTTTCACTAGCTAAGCTTCTAGTGCTAGCATCTAATGTCGATAATGCTGCTCAGTTTCGGGTAGCAGAGCTTTTACGTTTTATACAACAAAACTGTATTTTAACGGTTTTATTTTTTCATAAATATATATTATAAGCCACTACAAATTAAATAAAAAAGGGTTTCAGCGTTTACAAATAATAACCTTTGCTTTATTCCACTGTAAAAAGTACATTTATCCAACGTGGGATCTATAGAGTTATTTTAGCCCCCATACAGTTACTGTAGCTTAGCTTTTGATGAACATTTTGTAGGTACATGAAATATGTACCTACAAAAAACTTGATAAAAACAATTTGTGGGAATATGTGAACATAAAACTTTAAACATGTAATAAATAAGCTCCTATAAATTACCAAAATGTTGTAGGTTAAGGCCAGCTGCAGCTGTATTAATAAAAACTATTGTCCACCTTGTTTTTAATACAAAGGTTTCAGATTAAAGTAAAATGTAGACCTCTAAAATAATGTCTGATTGTGATTAAAATAGTTCAAACAAAGACCAAACTACTCCTGCATCGCATTGGGCCTTGTGTTATGGAAATTTGATTGTTAGTCTTTGGACATCATGTTTTTGCTTTGTAGTTTTTTTCTCTGAATGACTTTTTACTGTCCTTTACAAAGGCATGTCCATCTGCGATGACACCCTCCTGTGTAATTTCCCAAAGTGTCGCGCTAAGCTGAGCGCCTTCGCTTGGGTCACAGCATGCTCACATGTTTTCTGCGATCAGCACGGATCTGAGAAGTTCAGCCGTTCTCCAGTCATCTGCCCTGCATGCTCGTCTGCACTGTCTGGAAAGCTGGACATTGTGAGGATGGAGCTGTCGCCCTCTGAGGAGTATAAAGCGATGGTGCTGACAGGTCTGCGACCAGACATAGTGCTGGACATCAGTTCCCGTGCTCTGG
The DNA here is from genome assembly GCF_900408965.1 of Simochromis diagramma. NCBI lineage: Eukaryota > Metazoa > Chordata > Actinopteri > Cichliformes > Cichlidae > Simochromis > Simochromis diagramma. The sequence goes on along the minus strand of NW_024387038.1, from coordinate 2,578,307 downwards.
CCTTCTGGAGCTATCAGGTCAAGTATCTCCATGTGAACAATCAATACAAAAGCAGACAAGTGTGAGAGAAGCTCCCACATCATCCCAGAAAAATCTAATTTTTTATTCGTAAAGTAGCATTAGCATATGTAATGATGCCATGCCCATCTGATCAAAACAAGTTACAGAATGTAAGTGGTCTCTTTTTATCTACGTTTGAAACCAGGATAATTTTCTAGCTGTGATCCCTCCCCTTTTTTAATTATTTTTTTAACTCATGCTAAATGCTAAATTTGAGATTCTGTTTATTTAAAGAATTAAAATGATGAAAAAGGTGAGTTGGTAAACAATCAGCTGATTCTGAGGTGCTCAGCTGGCCGTGTACTTCCTCGTATATAAACCCTGATGGTCCGTTTATGTCAGTCAGATCTTGTGTAGCGTGTAAGTGTTGGTGTGTGCAGGTGCATCAAGAGCGTATCTATCAAGAGTACAGTCTGTCACGGGCCGAATCACAGCTGAAGCAGATGGAGAAGATGCTGACTCAGCAGAACCAGAGCAGAGAACTGGAGCTTACCGCCTTGAAAGGAGAAATCGCCTCCCTGAAGAAAGTAAATGACACAACTCTCATCACCACACAAGACATTAATACACTAAACTTGTAACCTGGTGTAAAATAGCTTCGAAGGCTAAGATGTAAAATTACAAGGAGCACGTGGTCGTCTTAACTGTGAATCTTGAAGACATACATAGAGTAAAACTAGATTTCTCTGTATCCTGATGGCCAGATGATGGACGAGTACAAGAGGAATTACAGCGAGGTGTCTGAGAAGCTGATGCAGAGAAACCGGCAGTACCAGAAACTACAGGGGCTGTACGACTCTCTGAGGATGCGTAGCATGGTGGTGGGTGCTGGAGAAAGACATACAGAGCAACAAATGGGACATCAAGACTACAACGCTGATAATAATGCCGGTAATGTAAGCACATTGTTGTTCATTTGTAGTTTTTAAAGGTGCATTGTTGGACAGAGATGAAGGCTTGGCAACTAGTTTATGACAATGGACACAGACATGACTAGTTATTTTCACTTTTAAAGGTCAAACCATAATATTGTTTTCAAATATGAACAGCAGCATTTATGCTTAATCACAAATGACAGAATTTTAGCCCCCCTATCAGTATTTACCAAGGGCAGGGAATTTTTAACACAGCTTTTCCAACCATGCTAGTTTTATTAAGTCTCACACACGTGTCCTGAGCTGTCCCAGCCCATTCTTCTTTGGTACATCTCAAAAACCTGTCCAGATTTGCTGGTCTTCTGGCATGAACCTTGGTCTTATGCTTTGCGCAGGCGAGTCAGTGACATTCACTTTGGTTATCTGGGGGTCGTTCTTGACCAGGAGCAAACTATGTTTTGGGTCGTTGTCGTGTTGTAAGACAAATCGGCGATACAGATCCAGTTTTGCTGCTGATTGCTTCAGGTTTTCTTTCATAATCGTCACATGTCCTTTCTTCATGATTCCTACCACATTGATGAGATTCCCAGTTCCGGACGTACTAAAGCATGCATAAAACATAATGCTTCCTAAACCGTGTTTCATTGTGTAGACCGTGTTCTTTGGGTTATACGCCTCTCCCTGCTTTCTCCAAACATAAGCAGCATCTCTGTGGCCAAAGAAAGTGCCTCCAGTCTCCATAATTATTCTCCAGGTTGTCCTCACTTCATTCTGTCTTGAAAGTGTCTCTTCTGCAAAAATTCAGTTTTTCTTGGTCTGCAACCTTGCAGTCCATTCCTGTGCAGGCACTAAACTAAACTAACAAATTCAATTTCCAGACTTAGCAAAGTCATTCCCTCGTGTCTTCAGAGTTGTTCTGAGGTCTTTAGCCACATCTCGTACCAGTTTTCTTTCCAGAGACTTATATTAAACATTTTGTTTCCTATCTCTGCCAGGCTTGCTCTGTGTGGCTCTCTTTGAATTTCTTGATGTGTTTCTCACTCTGGTTCGGAAACACTGCAGTAGCTTTGTATATCCATCTCCAAACCCTTGCTGAAGTGTTAAACTGTGTGTGTAAATTGGAAGATAACCCTCAGTTTTAACTTGATTTTACAGACTTTGACCATAACAAGTTAAAACACATCATTGCACAGTAGTGGTCTGTGCAATGGCTCAATAAAAAGGTCAGTTTTTCACGAGGCTAATAATATATGATACAATAAATAACTTCTGTTAATAATAATGATATAATAATATATATAATATATACCTTTTAAAAGTGTTACCTAACAACATTTACTAATGATGCCTAAATGTTAAAGGCATTATTAGTAAATGTTGTTAGGTAAGAAGCAGTAACTTTTTGTTGTTGGCTGAGTACACAAACAATGTGAAGATGTCATTATGGCCTCTATTACCTGCACTTAACTAAAGCTGTTTGCTGTTTGGCAGAAAAACTACTAAAGTCCATAGTAAAATATTACTTATGTTCAGAAAACAAAGATAAATAAGGACTCTGCTTTCATAAAATCAGCTTTCACATTGTGCTCACGTTGACGAATGAGAAGAGGAAGGAATCAGGGTAAAAGAATAATGCTTAATGGCAACGAAAGAAGACAGGGCTTTTATCAAAAAGACTTTGTCATCAGGAAAGAACAGCAGGAGTAATGAGCTGAATGTCTATGTAAGGGAATTTTTAGTGAGAATAACAATGAAAGACATCCATCAACCTCCTGTGTGTCACTCAGGGGTGGCTCGGCATGCGACTCCTCAGAGGAGCCCTCCGTTCCTGTCCCTCGGCCCTGAAGGGGACAGTCGATTCTTGTCCGTCCTGGAGGCTGATGGAGGAAAGACCTTCTTCCAGTTCAGCTCCCCTGGCAGGGATAAATGCCGGCCCTTCATCAGGAAGCACTGAGAGCAGCAGTCTGCAGTTATCCATGTTACTCTCCTCTGTTCTGCTGTACTCACTTTAGCAGGAGACGTTTGCTCTTATTTTGTGCACTGCTTATTTCCTGTTCAAACCATAAATATGTATTTAACAGTATTAACAAATATGGGATTTCATTTTATATTTTGTTACATGTTATTCCTAAGTAAATAATAAAAATCTCAAGCATATTTTCACAGAGTTATGTCTTACACCTAACACTTATCTGTCGCTTAACAAAAAGCTTTCAGGTGCAATCACTTTTTCCTCATTTCTGTATTTAAATATAGGATTATAAAGTAATGAAGAGTTGTAAAGCTTTAAAAGAGAAAGTACAAATGGATCATTTCACATTTCTGTGTCATCAGATTCACATAATGAATATTGATGATTTGCAATAATCATTAAGAAACAGTATAGGTGGTCAGTCAGAGGATTTATTAGAGAAAGAGGCACAACACCACTGGATCCTCAAAGTTTCATAACATCAGAGATGAGGGAGAAGAAAAACTTTAGGGGAAGAGAGATTTTTAAAACTTTATTTTGGAACAAAGATTTTATGGGATTTTTCAGGTTTATCAGATTCTGCTGTTTTCCACTACATGCAGCATGAGCATTTAAACGTATCTATTAATTTACATAATGCTACAAAAGATTTGCTTCTGGAAACACTTCATGCAGTGCTGTGGAAATTTAATAGCAATAATCTGAAGTAATCATTTCCTGTATGACTTTATCAGCCTTTCCTGTTGTAGTAGAGGGATTTTGGCCCACTCTTCTTTATAGCCATGCTTCAGTTCATTGAGGTCTGGACTTTGACTGGGTCACTGCATAATCGTGTAGTCCTGTAGAAAACCTTCATTTTCACATCACAGTATGTATCCTGTTATACAAAGCAGGAAGCCTTAAACCTGAGCTGTGATCAGTTCTTTATTGGGATCCAAGATGTGATGTGAATGAGTTTTTCACTGCAAAACCAAAGCAGTACAAGCCAGGCCATAAAAACTGGTTTGTGGAGACATGAGTTACAGTGGATAGACAGCATGCTGAAAGTTGATCACCAGGCCATGTCACAACTTTAAATCATAATGACAGCTGAATTTAATTCAGTTGCATCAGTTTCACCAAGGGCTTTGTTACATTACTACTTTTAACAACAACAACAAAAAAAAGGAAGTACTACTTATGGGACAACTCAAAATGTCTTTTTGTTTTTGAGAACTTTAGTTTTAACATACAAGAAAAAAAAAAATACACTTAAAACATGATACATATTTTTTCCTCTCTCCTTTTTTTTTTTTTTTTTTTTTTAAAACTGAGGTCACAACTGTCACGTCACAGGTTCTTTCCTTTACAAATAACCCACGTTCGGCCCCACGGAGTATAAAAAAGGTTTATAAATACAAAGAAATGTAACACTGTGACCTATTTACAGATCTGCATAAAACTGCTACAAATGCTTCAAAATCCAGCAAAGAGAGAAAACGAGAAAGCTTGGTCCTTGGGCTTTCAGTCTGCTTCACTCGCTCTGAGGCTTGTAGCTGACGGAGGCAGCGATCTGACTTTTAACGTTTTGCTTTTTGCCGTTGACGATGAGCAGCAGAGGAGAGTCCACTCGTATACTTCTAAAATCAAGTGACTGGTAGAGAGGACAGGAGAAGGTCACATACTCAGTCAGACGTTATTGCGTTGATTGTAAACAGCATTCATTAATGCAACACTTACCTTATCTTTATGGGTTATACTGTGTCGTTTAACTTGAGGTTCAGGAATGACTACAGAATCTCCTATTAGGACGCCCCAGCTATCTGCTGTGTTGTAAACCATCACCACTATACAAGTCTCCTCACTGTCCACCATGCCAAACGTACTGGAGGAAAAATAAAAAAGAAGATTGTAAGATTTTACATTGCTTCACTTTTACAGCCAGAGTCAAGCTGCACGTGCATTAAAGGACCATTACTGTTAAATAAGATTCTCTTACAAGGCCATGCGACCCTCAGAGGCCAGGCTGAACACCACCTTCCCCAGAGCGGCCACCCCAGCATTGTGGCCATGTGTCAGGGAGGAAAGTGTCCGGGGCTCCAGGCTGCCCACACGGCCTGCCGGGGAGCGAAACTGAGGAGACGAGCAGGGGCCCAAAGCAGACGTGTTGAGGTTCGACAGCATCGTCCGTAACCGGCGGGCTTTCACCTTCCCCTGAACACACAAGGCAGACTGAAGCTTAAGGGAAAAAACTAGAGTCAAATGTGCTCTTTGCTGCCATCATGTGGTAAAAAACTGACTTGTATGTCACTCTGATAAGCATTTATAACAGTGGAAGCAAACAGGCTCAAAGGTCATGTGCTACTCATACACATAACTACGACTAACAATAAAGACAACGTGTGTAATAAAAAGATGATGACATTAAAGAAATTATGTGATCTTAAAATACTTGAATTACGTTTAAGCACTTCAGTTAACTCTACTCTTCTTTTCTTTTTTTAAATCCGTCCTTGACTCAATGACATGATTTCTGCAGCCATTATTTTGTGTCAGGAGTCAAGAGCTACAGCATTTAGATTACCCTTTTACTCTAGACAGATATCACTTTGCCGCCACTGATTACATGTCAATCATTAACATTTTGGAGTATTTCTGGGTATTTTACAGCATCAGTGTGTCAGAGCTTACTTAGTCATTGATAATATTAAATCTGATGGTGGCTGATAAACCACCTTGGAGACTCTTAGCCCGACCAAATCACAGCATGATTTTCACCGACTTCTTTTCTGTACGTTTTTGTAACAGGACATAAACAGTATGCCGGTACTTTTGTAAAGAGTCTCCTACCTTGTTCTGTAAGAGTTCGGTGACTTTCTCCAAATATTCCAGCAGCTGCTTCTCTCTCTCTGGTGGCTCCTTCCAGCCGGGGTCGAGCTCGGCGGCTCGACTGTAGCCGGCGAGCGCAGACCCGTACATCTCCTCGTACTGGAACAGTGTGGATCTGTTGAAATGCAGCTCTGGGTAACAAGAGGCAGCTCGATCCACCGTCTCCTACACGGGAGGAAAACGGGAATAAAATACAGATGCGCATGTTGATTATTTATTTACGGTATTCATTTTATTATTTATCGGTATTCCCTCTGGTGTGTATCCGTTTAAGTCTGTACTCACAGATTGTGTGTAGGCACTTAGAGCTTGTTGAGATAGCTGTGGATTCTGTCCACAAGTGAAAAACAGCGACACGTAGGCATTTCCCAGGATATCTGTAGAAACAAAGGCAGAACGACATGAATTAATGCCCCAACAGTCTTTAGCATCTCTAACAAAGAGCACCGTCTGTCTTCACTCTACTCACACCAGGACGTCCCATCCTTCACGTCCAGCTGCACGGCCTGCCGGGCCATGTCCACGCTTTCCAGCACCTGCTTGCCGTGAGCGTCGTTGTCAGCCGCGGGCAGCTGCCTCAGCACCATGGACAAGTTACGAAGAGACACTTTGTTCTTGCTCTACAGAGGTGGAAAACAAAACATACTAACATGAATGAATCCTAACAGAAAGGATAGGAGATGTTATCTGGATTAATGCTCAGAAATAGCTTTTCAATTCACCAGATGTTGTTGCAGAACACTTCAGTGGAAGTACTGACAGGGATCGGAAAAGCAGGCATATTTCTCCCACATTGGCTGTCTGTTATATCCAGAATTGAATTAAAAATCCTGCTCCTCACAAAGTCTTGAATAATCAGGCTCTCGTCTTAAAGACCTCATAGTACCGCATCGCCCCGTTAGAGCTCTTTGCTCACAGACTGCTGGCTTACTTGTTGTTTATTAGCTTATAGTTAAGCATAGCTGAATCAGGTGACCCTGAACAATCCCTTAGTTATGCTGAAATAAGCTTAGGCTTAAACTTCCCATGATTCACTGAGCATTTCTTCTTCAATCCCTGCTTTTCACTCACAATGTGCTTATACACCACTATTGTGTCCCTCCCCTCATCCCCCACAGGTCACAGCAGATGGCTGCTCCTGCCTCAGTCTGGACCTGCCAGGGGTTTCTTCCTGTTAAAAGGGAGTTTTTTCTTCCCACTGTCACCAAGTGCTTGCTCAAAGGGGAAGCGTCTGACTGGGAGTTTTCTCTGTATTATTGCAGGGTCTTTAATATAAAGCGCCTTGAGTGATTTGGCGCTATATAAATAAAACTGAACTGAATCAACGTGACAGTTTGGCATTTTAAAAATGTGGTAGATTTGTTTTTGACAATATGGCTACATGTTTTTAGCAAACAGCATTATGTTTTTATACAGTATTAAACAGAACACAAAAGTGAAGTTATTGAATATTTTCTTTGCTTACTAAAGTATATAAAGGTCTTTTTTTGTATTACTGATTCTTGTGGTGTGAATGGACGTGTCTGAATAACTTTCCAGCTTTACCAAAATTAGCACAATTATTCATAATAAAGTTTGAATTACAAGAGATTCCCGGGATAAATTGTGGGAAAAAAATGAAGTAACCTGGTAAAAGCAGGAGTGTTTGCAGGTATGGAATGTGGGAAGACAATAAACCAAAGAGGACAAACCTTCCTTTCGCCATCATTACCTGCTGTAAGGCACCAGTGAAGCAGTTTTTGGCACCGATCAGGTCTCCTTTTTTCCAGTACTGCTCCCCTAACGTGTTCCAGCCCTCCACCAGGCCAGGCTGCAGCTTCACCGCGCGGGACAGACACTCCTCTGCTGCAGCACTGAAGTCTGGAGCCACGTTCAGACATCGTCCCTTTTGCAGCAAGAACTCGGCTTTGTGTTTAAAGGCGTCTGTTGGAAGTTGTAAACGGAGCAGTCGTGAATGAAAGCCTGCAAATTAACTCACTTTTTTTTTATTTTTTTTTATTTAAAGAGACCCTTACCTTCTTTTTCCTCCAGCTTCTTCAGCGTTTGTGCCATCTCCTCTGCTACGTCGCTGTGTTTCCGTCCTGCATCCTCCACACTGTGAGTCTCAAAATAACAATCTCTGAACTTATACAGCTCATCCACCAGCTCCTGTCGGGAGAGAAGACAAGAAACAGACATAAAAATAGATCAAAAAGACATTTCTCTCAACCACATCTGCCTGTAGTACAACACTGAGACACAACAACACATCAACAAATACTGCTGAGGAGTGAAACTACCCGAGTAACTAATAATTTAACTAGTACTAACAGTTTATACTACACTTGGGAATGTTCTGTGCAAAAGTCTGTAGCCACTGCAGATTTCTTTACACTATGTTAGAAAACAGGTGTCCAGAGATTTATTAAAATTAATAAACATATATGGAAATACAATATACAAAGGCAAAAAAAGGAGTCTTTGGGAATAGTTCTTGTGGCTTCTTTAATGACATTCAAAGCTCTTCTTTGGATGCTGGCTGCCTTTTGTTCTGTTCTCTGTGAAGATGATCCTAAACCCCTGAAGACAAACAATGGAGCCACTGCCCATCAGACTTTTTCCACATGGATCAAAATATGACGGTATTATCTGTGTTCAGAATTTCACTAATTTTGATAAGATCGTCAACATCACTGGCTCTCATCAGCACATACTAACAATGATTTGGACCAAAAAACACTGTCATATGTAAAATTTGGGTTCATCACTCCATCAGACCTGTTGCCACTGATTTTCAGTCCAGTTGTTGCGTATGTGGGCATACCGCATTTTTCCTATTTCTTAAGTACATGACTTTCAGTTACTGTTCCATCTACTATAGTTATTTTTTTAAGCCTGTCTTTTCTTCTTTTGTCCACCACTTGTTCAGTTTCCTTATTTTTCTTAAGGACACACTGCACACCATGCATGAGATATAGCATAGTTTTACGCTAATACCTCTTTGGGAATCGCCCATTTGTGCAAAAATACCGTTTTCTGTCTGTCAAGCTGTTATCTTTCGCGTTTTCCATAGATACGACTAAAGAAGTTGGAAGAAATTATGCATTTTTGTGACAAGCTGCTGGTAAAAAAGTCCCTAAAAATACAATTAAAAATTGGTTCTTTGTCAACATGTTTGTTATGTGTAGACATGACAGCATTTTCAGGCTTGGATGATTCACATTTCACTTTGGAGTCATTTAAACAAACAACAGCATTCCTATGAAAATGGTCAGGTATAAGATCTGGACTGGAAAGGAGTGAAAAAGGAGCCAATGTCAAAAGAAACACTTTGAAAGACCTCCATAAAACCTGGAAAACTATTGCTCAAGACCACTGAAAATATTAGTACAAGACTTTCGTGCGGTATTGTGTTACTGCATGTTCACTGTTAGTTTTTTCTCGTTTTCTAAGTTAACCATACTTCGGTCCTAAGTGAACGTCTGCTACACAGTACTCCCAGAGTGAAATATTGGTATTGAAAGAGTTCGTTTTTGTAACATTATAAGGCACGAACCATCGAAGGGCCTGCAGAGAACAAATCAGTACAGCTGCACTCCTCATCCTTGGTGCACTAAACCCGAGGCACCCTGACAATGTGGTGACTCAGCAAGAAGCGCACAGATCCTCATCTTTCGTGTTGCACCGTACCCGCTTCCCAGATGAGAAGCGCACAGATCAAAGCAAAGCGCGAATATCAGCCCGTTATCTGGTGGTTTAAAGCTGTGGTATGAAACATCTGTGGCCAATCTAGCTACAGAAGGGTAAGTGTGGCACTCCTGCACCTGACATAGCAGAAAACCTTAAAGCTACTACAAAAAAAATCTGTTCTTCGGCGTGACAGCTGCAGCCAGCTGTTGTTTCTGGAGACTCCAAGGAAGCAACACATGACACCGTCCTCACGGGAAGCTAGCCGGGCACAAAGGCTGGAGACAGTCGGAGCATTTGAATAAATGTGTGATTCCGCTGAGAAGAGTTACCTTCATAATCTGCAGCTCGTCTTTGTTTTCCACAGCCTCACCACTCTTCTCTTCTTCCGCCATCTTTGCGTTAGAGCATGGAACAGCAGCAAAATCTGACAGCGAGCTGGAACAAAATGCGCCAAGTTACTTAATAACTATTAGATATTAGTCTATACAGTATGTCTGCTGCCACAGAACGGTAATTTCTTTAAGGAAGCATCGCGAGTGCAGTCTGTTTCAGCACAGAGGAAACGGGCTTTTAATTTCGGCGACGCCGGAAATTGAAGTAGTCCGTACTGAAAACGAATCCGCCTGGAAAATTAACAGATGAAGTTTAACGTGATGACTGGTTTAGTTACCAACATGCCACTTTCGTAGACTGAGATATATATGTATTATATTTTACATCATATACCCTCAATCCTAAAACCACGACAAATCACTACGAAAGCGGAACGTTCAATCCCAATCAACCCGTGTGCTACCCGACACACGTTTTCGTGTTGCACCGTACCCGCTTCCCTCCAAGAGTGGACTGGATTCAACTTTTGTTTAGTTTCCCGGACACTCGGTGCTCGGTGAGGCCAGTATTGGTGTTTTTCCTTCAGCTGAGTCCATTTCGTCATGTCGGACACATGGAGCAACATCCAGGCGCACAAGAAGCAGCTGGACTCTCTGCGGGAGAGGCTGCAGCGACGACGGAAAGACCCGGCTCAGCTGTCCGCCGGTAGGTTCAGGCCGGGCAGTGCCCAGCTAACGCTGGTATTGATACCAAAGGGGTAGTTCCCCCCATATATTTAACTTTACGTATCTTAATTCAGGTCTGCAGCGCTTTGCAGCCATCTAGACTGTGTAAGCTGCCGTGTTATGGCGATATCGTTTTCCTCTGGTGCTCTAAGCGCCAAATTACAAATAGAAAAGCTTACTAGAAACAAGGAAAGAAGGGGGGAACATCCACTAACCTTTCTGTGAGTGGTTTAATTAAAGAACGTAATATAGTTATTACTATGTCTGAACTACACCTTTCAACCATATCACTGGTGTCACTGACGGTGTGGCAAGATGTAAATAAACATCAGTGGGTCCCCTCTCAGCTGAGATCAAAGTTAGTTCACTGCACACACGCCAGCCTCTCCATCCTGCCTGCACTCTCTTCTTCAAGTCTCTTGTCTTTTGCTTTGATGGTGTATTAAGTTAATTGGGGATTTTAAATCGGATTCGAAGCGCTTAACGTGTATAGGATAAAATGATTGTGTTTAGATGTGATTGAAGTGCTCGGTAAATCTTGAAAAGCACAGAAATGCGCTCCAGTCCATTCATTTAGTAGCTGATTTAATTGAGCGAATTTGCCTTTGCTGGCAAAAGGGGAACAGAGTTTTATCAAATGAAGGTGGGGTTTTACTCGGTTGTTGTTGGAAACTAACAAAATACTGTGTTCATTCTTGCTAAATGTGATGCAACAAAGACATTACTATCTATATTATTGATCAGTCAGGTATTCTGTTACAGATAACCAGTAAATTTAGCTCAGAGTATCCAGCAGTTGTAGTAATTTGCTATAAAGCTGCCTAAGCTCATTTGCTTTGATGCCATGCTGGGGATGTAGCAGTGTATATCAACAGTACAAGCGCTGGACATTTACCGATGGCAGTAATTGATATGAGCTGAAAAACTTTAAAGCAGTTCTGCTGTTTCACTGTGAAGATTTCCCTAATTCCTCAAAACAAAAAGGAGTAACAAACAACAACAAAGGATGATTCTTGTACCATTAAATTAATCAACTATTTTTATAATTACTTAACCTTTTTATCTGAAAGTTATGAAATGTTTCAGGAATTTAAAATTGGAAATATTGACAATTTTCTCTGAACTTGGTGCTTCATCTTTTGTTGTCCCCCCAGATGGTGGTGGCAGCACAGACGGCACCACAGTCAGGAGTGACAGCCCTGCCCCAGCAGCTCCGTCCACCTCGCAGGAGGAAACAGAAAAACCACCAGACCCTGAACTGGAGAAGAGGCTGCTGGGATATCTGTCTGATCTGAGTCTCACACTGCCAACAGACTCCCTTTCCATCACAAATGAACTCAACAGTGTGAGTTTTTGTCTCCGGTGCTCGTGTTATCCTTGAACTCAGTGATGTGGGTTTATTTTTGACATCTCTGTTTTGTTTGCTTCTCGTCACAGTCAGAAACAGCCGTTAGTCACGGCTGCATCCAGAGCCTGCTGCTTAAATTCTCTGCTCAGGAGCTCATCGAGGTCCGAGAGCCCACCTCGGCTCCTTCTTCTTCTACAACTTCCTCCTCCACGTCAACCCCCACGGTGGTCGTAGCTGTGGACCACACAAAACTTTGGGCTATGATTGGATCTGTAGCTGGAGCCCAGAGAACTGGAGTCAAGAGAAAAGCAGAAGACCAAATGCACAGCAAAAGGGCTGCAGGCTTCTCGCCCTCGCTTCAGAGCTCTGCTTCTCCTCCTCACTCGTCAACCACATCGCTGACGCCGGCCTCCTCCTCAGAGCCGGGGCCTTCGGCGTCAGGGAGCGGGACGGAGAAGAAGGGCAGGAGCAGTAAAAGCCAGTCGTCTCATTTGGACATGGAGATCGAAAGCCTCCTGAACCAACAGTCCACCAAGGAGCAGCAGAGCAAGAAGGTAACAGAGAGTTTTTGTTGTTGTTGTTGCTGTTTTTGTTTCTTTTGTAACTGATTAAAAATCGGCGTTTCGTTACTGCTGCAGCTATCACGTGACTCTCTTTCGCATCCAGTTAAGCCGAGAGATTCTGGAGCTGCTGAACGCCAGCACAGCCAAGGAGCAGTCCATCGTGGAAAAGTTCAGATCCCGCGGCCGAGCTCAGGTCCAAGAGTTCTGCGATCATGGGACCAAAGAAGAATGTGTTCGCGCTGGAGACACGCCTCAGCCATGCACCAAGTTACACTTTCGGTTTGTATTTGCTTCACAAAGTCTGACACTGTTACAGACAGCCCCACAGATTAAACTGCTACCAACAAAAAAACATGAAATCAAACACAGCAGACATGATAATAAACTAACAAGACTGAAAGTTTATTTCCACGACAGTCCTGGATTGTCCAAATCATGAGAATACAGGCTGCTGTGCTACAGCTAGAAAAGAGCGTATCATAAATATGGGAAATTCTAGCTCACCTGCTAAGTACATTTACCCAATAATTGCTTTGTTTTTCAAGTATAGCAAACATCCTTAAGTGTTTGAGTAATACTCTCTTTGGCCTCCAGGTGGCACTGTGATTATGCTAAATACTCTGTTTGATATAAATATGAGACACACCACGTTTTGAGAGTGTCCTGCTCATACATGTGTCTAATGTGCTGCACCAGAAGTTTTATTTTGCATCATTTTAAGTTTTCTAATGCATAAAGTTTGGAAAACTGTCCTACATAAAAAGGGGATTCTCTGCCCACTTTTATTATGTTCATGTGAGCATTTAACAGCTTAAACCTTGCATTAACCACAGACTCCGAAATGCAATTTTTTTTAACTTTGTGATGTTAACTTTATGTTTTGTCATGCAGTCGCATCATCAACAAGCACACAGACGAGAGCCTCGGCGACTGCTCCTTCCTCAACACCTGTTTCCACATGGACACCTGTAAGTACGTCCACTATGAGATCGACAGCCCCCCGGAGACCGAGGGGAACCTGCTGGGGCCCCAGGCGGGGACCACAGAGCTTGGTCTCCACGCAGGGGACGCCGACAGCAATGTGGGCAAACTCTTCCCTTCACAGGTGAGGAGGAGGATGGGGATGATTTAAAAGAAGCCTATGAGACTGGACCCATTCGTGTGTCATAATGTCTTTTAAAATCGTAAAATAGTGTGATTTATGTGCTTTGGTACTCAGTGGATCTGCTGTGATATCCGCTACCTGGACGTGTCCATCCTGGGTAAGTTCGCCGTAGTGATGGCTGACCCTCCCTGGGACATCCACATGGAGCTGCCCTACGGTACTCTGACCGATGACGAGATGAGAAAACTGAACATCCCCATCCTGCAGGATGACGGCTTCCTCTTCCTTTGGGTCACTGGCAGGTAACTAAAAAGAAGTCCAGAAATGTGGCTCAGTTAGCAGGACAGCTGACCACTTTATGTCAACATTTAACTCATAGCTGAATGTTTCATTTGATCTACAAATTAACGCCCCTCAGCCTGTTTAAGTTAAACTTCTAGAGAATAATGGCTGCTTTTTTTTCCTATGAAACGCTTTCCCTTAAGATGAGACTTCACTTAGTTTACTACAATTTAATATAAACGTTTTAAAGTCTAGATTAGATAAATAGATCGATAGATAGATAGAAGCTTGGGCAACAGACAGTCATTGACAGAATGAAAGACTGGGTAAAGAAATGGGGCATGTCGTCATTCAGCAAGGCTCTAACGAAGTAGACTTTTAGCTGGGAACAAGGTGTTTAAGTGAGCAGTGCACATATGCCCAACATTAACATGTGGCGGTGATGGGGAAAACCTGGTGGCTTAGTTTGCATTGGCTTAGCAAATAAATCTATCGAACAGGGAACTTGCACAATGCTTCTCTGTTCTCGTTAATATGACACCGGCCGCACGGTGCCAGATCTCTACAGTTTTACATTCACTCGTCATAAATGATGAGAGGCCCGGTCAGTGTTTGCGTACAGCTCTTCACTCAGCTTCAGCACGACAGGAAGCTGGCACTACTTTGTGCTGCTATTCAGGTTAATTATTTACCCAAAGAAGGTAACTACATGTCTGACAACTGATATTTCCCCCAATCCTAAACATTATTCTTAGAAATGGTATTCATACTCAACGTTCTCTTCCTGTTTCAGGGCTATGGAGCTGGGCAGAGAGTGTCTCAGCCTTTGGGGGTAAGTTTTGCCTTTCTGTCAACATCGTGTCATATTTTTCCCCTTATTTTTTTATCATTCAGCCTTTATCCTCCTCTCTCAGCTATGAGCGTGTGGATGAAATCATTTGGGTGAAAACCAACCAGCTCCAGAGAATCATCCGCACCGGCAGGACGGGTCATTGGCTGAACCACGGGAAGGAGCACTGCCTGGTAGGTTTGAACCAATCTCAGTGTTATACTGTGAGGACGGTCCCGTTGGGGTTCGGGCTCGAGGAATTTAACCTTCAGCAACTTTTTGCTTTTGTCGTTCTTAACCGTCCAGTAGCTGAAATAGCTGAACCTGTGTTGTCTCATTCTAAACGTGTTTGTCTTCAGGTTGGTGTAAAAGGAAACCCGCAGGGGTTCAACAGGGGTTTGGACTGTGATGTCATCGTGGCAGAGGTAAACAGCTGTAAATCCTCTGTTATACGTGGTGTCATTACCCATAATTCCTTCAGCCTGAGTCATGTCTGTGCGCTCTCAGGTCCGCTCCACGAGTCACAAGCCAGACGAGATCTACGGCATGATAGAGAGACTCTCACCCGGCACCAGGAAGATTGAGCTCTTTGGTCGACCCCACAATGTCCAGCCTAACTGGTAACATACCATCATGCTTTAATTTAGAGACCAGCGAGCTGCTCTACACACCTCACAATGTCTGTGTCATTTCCTGTCCAGGATAACTCTCGGGAACCAGCTGGACGGCATTCATCTGTTGGATCCCGAGGTCGTGGCTCGGTTTAAGAAACGTTATCCAGACGGCGTCATCTCCAAACCCAAAAACATCCAGTCATCATAACTGCTCACAACTCTGAAGAAGTTTGTTTTCAAACTGTTTTATTTTTTTTATACCTGTAAACATTTTTTTAATAAATATTGTCCACTAGATGCCCCGTCTCCATCTTGCCTGTGTACTTTTCACGGCTTCTCTGCACATTATCCATAATGATCGCATCGCCGGGCCTCCACACGATACCATATTATTGCTATTTTTAGTATTTTGCGATAAAACATGCAACTTATCACATTTTTTCAACAACAAATTGTGTCCTCAAAGCTAAAAGTTTGTCATCTGTTTCATCCAGTAACATAAAGTTATCTCACTTTATTTTTTTCCTGCAAAATGAGACTGTCAAGCAGACCGTCACTAAAACCTGCCATAAATGTTGCTATAAGAGCGAGCACGTCTGATATCAGTCCACAAGTTGGAAGTTATTTGCAATTTGTTTCTGATAACACTCCAATTAACTGCGATAAATCATCAAAACTCACATCTGCTGTTGTCTACACAAACAGAAATTCACATTTAACTATTAGATTTGCACTCAGTAAACTTCCTGTTCCATAGTAATATAACCAGAAAACAAACAGTAGGCAGCCAGTCGAGTTGGGCTCATGTGCCTGAGCTTATTCTGAGTTAGGAAGCAGCTTCGTTAAGGTCAGTGTCCAGTGTTGAACCGCGAGTTTGCTTAGGTGATGTTTTTTGCAGATGGTCGTGCACGAGAGGAGCCCTCTTGTTTGTAGCATTCCTGGAGTATTTGAATTTAGTTTTTAGAAAATGCCAATATTTGGTATCCTTGTGTCTTTACAACATTGTCAAGCAATATATCCCCCAGCCCAAAAAAAACACACCGGAGACATTTTGTTACAACTTATTTTATATTTGCTTAGTTTAGAATGAAGATATTTTTGACGTACTCTGGATTTGAACAAGTGATCATTAGTCTTTTTTTTTTTTTTTGATCAGCATTTAACAGTCATAGCTTTTCAATTTGGGCAAATACAGAAAGGTTTTCTTACAAAAAAAAAAAAACGTGCATTTTAAAAACACAGCCAGAGCGTCTTTTTTTCTAATTAAAAATATTGATCAGAATCAAGCAAGACTAAGAAAATACCTATCAGAAATAAGCTGCTGTGTAGCTCGGCTTATTTCATACGGTTGCCCTGTGGTGCACAACACAACTGGATTTCAGCAAGCCTTTCTGAAAGTATCAGGGCCACCGTAGATCTCACAGATGAACTATTAACTATTAACAACACTGCTGTTAAACAGGCTCAGACCTGGTCAGCAGTTAATGTCTTTTATAAAACAGCAAACCATTTTCTGTTTTATTACCTCACTTTAAACTAGCAGGGTTCTGTGTCACAGAGCAGGATTAGAAAGTTAATTCACGATGATGACTTAATGATGAGGTTTAGATAGTCACACACTTCATCACACTCAATGCTATCTTCCTCCTCTCGCTTTGTGAAACAGCCTTAATTAACTCCAGCCATGATCTAATAAGCAAATTGATCTTTTTCTACAAAGGTAGTCAAAAAAAAAAGAAATATAAAAGAAACACAGTAAAAAAAAAAACCTTCCAAACAGAAGACAAAGTAATGCACTTATTGGTAGTGAACGCTGTAAACAACTCTCTACATTGTCCTCGCCCTCATCAGTATGCCCTATTGGGCAGCGGATCTACTCGTCTGACTTCTGAGCGCAGTCTCATCCCAGTCCTTTTTCCTCTGTCCTTTGAATCTGACGAATCATTAGCAGTTGTGTGCGAGCAGCGAGGAACAAGCAGTTAAAAGACAAACTGTGGTTCTGCAACTCTGCCGCCATTCTCATTTAAAGGTGGCGTCAAAATGTGTTTGCTCTACTATCGGGCTCCAAGCATAAACCGGCGATGGAAAACTGAGTCCATTCAAGTCCTATGAAGCCCTGGGTCTTCCTCAGTAGGTGGCATCCACTGCATTGATGTTGCTGTCCAGCTGGTGTCTGAAAGAAAGCCGGGCCTTGGTGGAGAAATAGATCTGGGAACCCCGATTGATGCTTCCTGTTCCTTCGCTGTCACTCCCCCAGGATGTCGTAGAGGACAGACGTGGCTTCATCTCCTCCACAGGCACTGTATGGGTGGCAGATAGAGAGTCAAGCGGTTTGTTCTGCATTTGATTTTCTCATACAGTTGGAATATACAGGAGGTGGTGCTCACCTGGAGGGGGCGGGCACTGCCTGCTCTTGCAGCGCTCTTTGCAGCGTCTGTAGAAGGGAAAGCACTGTAACATCTTCACACCCATGACAGAGATGCCTGAGGAGAGAAAGAAGTGAAGAAAGACATAAATATAAGTGAGCTGATTGGAAAGTACGCAAGTCTTCCACGAGCTTTCTCTCAAATATGAAGTAAGCCGAGTTAAACCATCGTGACAACACTTCTTCCACAGCTCGCACTTAAGCCGCCCCATCACAGCCACAGCAGCTCTGCTGACAGTTCATCGTCTCCTCACCAGGTCACCGTTTAATGGAATTATGATGCTGCGCTTCACCAGCGCGACCGCTTAATGTAAGCTGACAGTATCACCGAATGGCACGGCGGCCCAGCAACCAACCACTCAGTCACTATTTACCACTCCATCACCACCACCCTCCGCGCCGTCTAATCCTGGAACAGGACGTCAGTGCACTACAGCAGCCAGGGCGAATGATAAGCTCTCTTTTGACAAGCAAAGACATTTTACACAGAGGTCGTCTGATGTAGGCACGTCACAGCTGACAGCCTCATATCTCATATCAGCAAAAACTTCAGTTTCTCAAATTTGCCTCTAAATCTGTTGTTTTAACTGATATTGAAGAGCAAAAATCAAACTTTCAAAAAAAACAAAAAAAAAAAAACAGCTGCTCAACCTCGACCTATCTGCAGAGCTCGACCCAGACATGTCTGTCAAATTCATGATTTCCCTGCGGACTGTCCGCCTATCTGCAGCGGGGAGATAAAGGGTCACATGACGGCACAGAGCTGTAGCTGCTTAGAAAGAAAAAAAGGTATTTATTTTAGGCTAATCAGGTTAAGAAATAGGTCAGGTGAAATAGAGCAGAGGGAGCTGATGGACGTTGACAGTTTCTATTGTAGCTGCGCAGAGAAGTGCAAGCGCTCATTCCTCACATGCCAGTCTAATAAATGTTCACATTTAACTGTTACCAAACAAAGTGGAAACTGAGGAGATATTTACTGCACTTTCAGGTAAAATACATAAAGGAATAACACCATCTAACCACTTAGCAAGATTTCCTATCAGTAATGATTACAGGAATTCTTTTGAGGTACAATTGAAGGGCAACAGTGAAGTATGGAATGAATAACTGGCATCTGCACTGGTAGATGTTTTACTTCCCTTTGGGGTCTTTACAAATTGACAAAAGCAGAAGAAGGGAAAAATTGATGTTTAAGGGTTGCACAACTGCAAATATTTGCACACAAAAAACCACAAAGTGAAGCAAAAAGAATGCAAGATGTGACACAAAGCAGGCACGATTTTCTCCGGGTGTGATGTCTTTGTAGGATCGATGATGGATGGACAGGGAGCTTCAGACTTCAGTGTCCAGAGACCTGCAGTATAATTGTTTTGTCATGGTTGGCTAAAGATGAAAAGCTGAATTTATCAATATTATTTTTTAAATGCTGAGCTTTTTTTAAATTAAATATAGTTATATATGATATCTCTTATATGATGTACACCTTTTTAAACAGTCATGCAGGGCTTAAAGTGTACATTGACATCCTCATTATGACATGAGTGCCCAACCCCACCATTCGTTTAAAGGGATACAGTAATAATCAGCTCCTTATTTGCATTTGGGGGTGTTTTTTTTATATTGGAATTAAACCTTCAGCCAGTTAGTCACAATATTTATGATCAGAGCAGGTTTGATCCTAATCCTCCCACCTCTGTCTGAAGTAAACCTCGTCACTCTGATGGGGAAACCTCTTTTAGTTTGATAATTCACTGAGCCTCACTGTTTATTCATCCCAGAGGCACGTTTAGATATCTGATCGCAAACTGTAAACTGTGATTGCAACATAAAGAAAGGCAATCCTGGGTAAATCTACAACCCCCCAAAACCCCCGCCCCGACAACTATTTACTGCTGACTGGTCGTGCTGCTTGACTCAGTGAGGCAGACGTGACAGCTCGCACATACCCACGGTCTCAGAGCTGCTACACCCCGTCACAGACAAGCCAATGGGGGAGGTATGTGTCCACTAAGTGTGAAACTCTGACACTAATTTCACAGCCACCCTGTTTCTTGACAAGTTCTCACAGTACGAGCGTTTTTTCCTCCTCTATTTCCAACCATCCGATACTCCTCCCATCTGCATTTCAGTCAGGTGTGGCTCTGAAACCTTATGCCATCTACACGCACAGTGACTCCATTATGTTTAGGTCAATTTAGAGGTTCTGGGAAATCACAGTATAGCACGGGAACAGGGACAGTACAGAGTTTGAACCAGTTTCATACACACACACACAAACGCGCACACAATATGAAGGGCTGGTCAGTAGTGAGGAATTTTGGGCACAGATCTTGGTTGGCTGTGGGGGTCTGGCAGCACACAGTAGGCCTGGGAGCATGAAAAAGAAAAACAACCTCAGATGGCACACACAGACACACACACATAGAAGGGAGGGGGCAAGAGGAAAAGCACTTAAGGCAAAGGACAAAATAAAGAAGGCTGAGGATGGGATGAGAAAGAGCAGAAAAGGAAGACGACTAAGAAAAACATCATCATAAATTATTTTTAAAAAAGGCTTACAGTCACAAAAGGAGGATAGGAGTAATGAGGAAAAGTGGGGAAAGGGTTTGTGACTGTTAGGATCCCATGCCTGTTTGTCACAGCGGAGAGTTCAGCCTGCAGGCAGCTTATGTGGTTAACATGCCGCTCCCAAATAATGCAGTTTTACTTGTTCAATTAGCGCCGCTTTGCTGGTGAAGCTGAAGGTTGCGCAATCCCTCCGAGAAACATTAGCGAGCGGCTTCTGGCTCACGATCTATGCCAGTATTGTGTCACATCATTTAAAGCACATGTCTGTGCATGTGCGTGTGAGTGTGTGTCGTTGACGAAACCTAACAGAATAATTATGAAACTTAAGCTAAATTAAATCTGATCCCTTCATATATTTTGTACCCTCCACAAATGCCACCGATCCTCTCTGTCTGCACTCTTCAAAGCACATATTCATGCAGGAACATGATAACGATCTTCCCACACTTCCACTCAGCTGGGACTGGGCCTGACCTTTTCCAGTCAGTCCCAGGAGTTTTATTTAAGAAAAAATAAAAATAAAAGTTAAAAAGGCCAGTCTGCCTGCCACAAAGCTCCATACAGACTTTCCAGACTGGATGACGCACACACTATGTGCACGTCTACCTGCAGATGTCTCTGTGTGCATTAGTAGCAGCATGCAGTCAGCTTTTATTCATATTCATCAGAGATGGAAGATAAAACAGCTTTTAGAACATCTTTCCTTGAATATTCAAAGAAAAGTGATAGGCCCGCTCATTTTAAACCCCTACTTCTCTCTGTATTCACGAGACAAGTTGTTTTTAACTCCACAGAAATCTGTCAGCTATTCAGCTGCTCATAAATCAAACAAAGGAATGTAAAGATGCTCAAATTAATCTCATCCAGATGGATTTGAGCATGGGTGTTACCACTATAAAATATCAATTTGTGAAATTTCTTCCAGATATTCCACATTTAAAAACGTATGTTGTGTTTTTGCAAAGTGGAAGCATTTTAGAGCCACAGCAACTCAGCCAGGGAGTGTCAAACCACGTAAAGTTACAAAGTGAGGTCAACGAACTTCCAAAACTTTCTCTGGCATTAACATCAGCACTAAACTATCAGCTGGGAGCTTCATGGGTTTCTATGCCTGAGCGGCTCCTGTTGAAAAGTGCAGTGGGCCATATTTGAACTAATTCTTAAAGACTGCAAAATATATTTTTCATAAAATTAACTTACATGATTACACCAAATAGATGGAAAATCTCATGTCACGTCAACATGCTAGCCAGCTAATAACTCAACTTGTTTTATTTCAGTGTCTAGATGAGACGCTGATGCTGCACCTTTATGAAACAAGTCCTCTTTTTGATGTAACATTTATGTAACTGTTGAACTATATTTCAAATAAGAGTTTTTTTCTTACACAAAAAAGAAATCTTTGATGATTTCTGTTTTTAATTTTTAACATGTTTTATGGCTGTTTATTTTTGCCACTACAATAAAGAAATAAAATAGCCAAAATGTCGGATTGTTATCTCAATTTTTTTGACTTAGTAACTCAAACTTCTAAGAAAATAACAAAAAAAATAAAGATAATAACTTGATACTCTAAGTTAAGTTGAAATTTGTAACAAATCCGGTGTTGTAAACAATCTTCCACTTACATGCTAGCACTTGTACAACGAGAAACGTCTTTTCATTACTGGTTTATGCTTTTTATGAATCATAAACAACTTTCACGACACTTAACGCTTTCCCATGCCTGAACTTGTTATTTAAAGAAGTTCCCTAACCGGATTGTTAAATCTCCTTGTGCCTATGCTACAGGTACAGAGTGTGTGAGGTGGAGTCCTGTGCGCGCGTACAGGTGGAAGTTTGAATGAAATGCTCGGACTACGCCAGACGGACTAATCTGAGCTTTCATCTGGAGCACTGCGCGCATCACTCGTGTCTCTGTCTCCTTGAACAACTTTAAGCTGTGCGAAAGGGGCGGTGGCGTTTCCTCCTTGTCTAGGCTATTGAAATGTGTTAAAGTTGGTAGCATGAGGTTAAACATGCTTATAAATCGCATTATTGGACCATAAATCTTGCTGCTAATTAACGCAGAAGAAAGATAAGAAGAATAATCGGTGACTTATTCACGCGTAAATAATCGAGTGTGACAGGCTGTTGTCAGTAATAGTGTCTTCCATGCGTTGGCCAGACAGTGTCATAATCAGGCACCCTCCCACAAACACACACCTCCTCTTCTCACACTTAAGCTGTTTGATAAGAGAAGATCACATACGAGGTTATCTATTTATTCGAACAATAAATCATGACCTACGTGAAGCTTTAACAGAACATTTAAAAAACCCCGAGATGCACTCAAGCAAGTTTTTACAATACAACTTGATACAGCCTTTCAGTCATGGTTGAATTGAGGGTTAGTTTGATTACTTACCCGATTAAATAGTGGATACTGCTGATTTTCTTCTCGCTGTCTATTCACTCTTTATCTGCGTCCCCTCATTAAAATGTGCTTCACTCTGTGTCCTTGCTGCGCTGCCTCGTCCTGCCTGAGATCCGCGTCCTTATTGGCACCGTGGAGAGGTTTCAGTGGCGCGCAGTCGCCGCACTTTAAATAGCTAATCCCCGGAGCATGCTGAATGGACACGCCTGCTTTCTCTCACCCTCCCTCCTTTCTTGTGCGTTCCTCCTGTACACTCTCCCTCCCGGCTAACCCCTCCTTAATGCACGTACTGTAGGCTTGTGCAGTGCTTCCTGCGTATGTCGCTTTGTTGTGCCTCCATCTGCACGTGTTGATGTGGATAAAGCATAAATAGCCGCTTGTGTAGGAAGAACGAAATAACAGGTGCAAAATGACAAGTGAGTTAAGATGATTTTGACTCTCTCAAACTATCATCATGATGTGATCCTTGATATCGTTTGACATCCGGGAGTCAGGTTTTTCTATTTATTCTATACTGATCCATAGAGAGAGCATCACCGCTTTTCTTTCTTTATTTATATTTTGTACGGTTATGTTTTGTTACCATCACCATACTGTAGCCAACCCATGTTGTTGCACAAAATGACATTTCCTTTAATATTAGGTCTATGTAAACAAGGCATGAGATTTATGGTTCTCTGATTGGGGCTGGGGATCCTAAAAGTCCTGGACTGTTAGTTGACTTCTGTGCATATTTACATTGCCAACAAATGATGTTGATCACTTGCACCAGCGTTATCATTGAAAAACTAAAATTTCCAACAGATAGTGAGAAATCACTTATGTCGGGGTCCTTGTGTAAGGGGTACCTGGCTCCAGAAGGCTTAAAATCATTGCAAACCATAAAAAAATTGATTCACCTTAAGTCACACTTAGTTTCCTACTCAAGATGAAACTGATTATTTATGCCAAAACAAAACGTCAGCTTCAGCTTCAGAACACATCTTGCTATTGGCTCATTTTTCACACGCCTACAGTCGGTTTTTCTTTCTGTACCTTCTACAATCTATAATCTAATGGCAGGAATCACGCCTCTTTGTTCATGCCCCCAAAACATTCACAATATATAATGTTAAGGTCTTCCCGAGAGTCTGCACAGTAATAAAGACCGTGGATTTTGCCCTTTAGATACAGGTAAATAGTGATTTCAGGGAATAAAGGCTTGGCCAGATGTTTATACCTCGTCACCAGTCCAAATGAGTCACGTGGAGTCAGTTGCAGCCAGCTCAGATTTTGTTGCACACATTTAAAGTCTGTGCCAGCACAAGCAGCTAAAAATGATTTTTATATAACTTTGCAAACAGTTTTGTTGTCACTCCTGAACAAGAACGACCAGCTGTATATCAGGTAGGAACAAATGGACAACGCGAATCTCGCTACATGCTTTTTTTCCTGGCTTCTATTTAAGGCTTATCAAAGGCAGTGCTCTGGCTGCAGTGATTTGGAAATTTACCCAGATGAGTTCTTAGAGTGAGTCTGAGCCCGCTGCCCAGAAATCACCCAGGAAGTAGTTAGTGAAACAAGAGGCATGCTTTCTAAAACTTGTTCTTCCACTGTGAATGAGGAATTACACATAATTCAACTTTGTTCAGTACAATGCCTTAATAGTTCATTAGAGGACTATAAATTACGTTGTTTTTTACTGGAAATCACGCAGTTATTTTGAAGAGCATTTCTATTTTCATATAAACCTTTAGGTCACCTTAGTGGGACTTCAACCTTAACATCATCTGCTACATTGAGC
Source organism: Simochromis diagramma (assembly GCF_900408965.1). Taxonomy (NCBI): domain Eukaryota; kingdom Metazoa; phylum Chordata; class Actinopteri; order Cichliformes; family Cichlidae; genus Simochromis; species Simochromis diagramma. Next base: position 2,553,872 of record NW_024387038.1, on the reverse strand, counting down.
TGAAACCACCAGAGGTTTCTAATGGTTAAGTGGGTTTTCAACACTGTTTTCAACACTTTCCAATTGTTTTCTTACTCTTATTTTAGAGCACTGATTGTCAAAACAGCTCTTAAAGACAAAAACCTGGAATGGATTGGAGACTTAAATGAGCCAAATCTGTATTTTGGGTTGACAGTGAAGCTGCTCTTTAACAGTCTGTCTCCATGAGTTAAAGTCTGCGTTGTGGTCTTAATGGCAGCTGCACACTCACGCTTACAGATTTACACCTGTGGATGTGGGTGAAGGACAGACGTGCCACAGTGGGACATTCTCTCTAATTTTAAATCTGCCCTGTGAATGATTAACAGCAGGTCAGCAGACCAGAACTATCATGTTAAATCAGACATGCTTAAACAGATGTATCAGCCAGGCAAGTATTTGCTCTGATTTGCTGTTCTTAGTGGAGTTAATGACATTTTAATAGCTTAAAAACTCCATTTCCTTTTTTTGTTCAGCAGATTCTAAACTTGCACCGAAGTGATCCCTCTGCAATGTCACCTCTGTGCGTTCACACACTCTTTCCTATCCTTGTAAGGTGACAAGTGTCCCTGCCAGTCTGCTGGTGGCCTGAATATGATTACGAGGCAACAGTGTGTCGCTTCCTGTGAGTCCACGAGCAGCTTCAGATGTCAGGAGCTAAACCACACCCACTGTCCCACTGGCCTCAAGTACTTTTATGATATCAGGCCCTGTCATCTGAGAGGGGGGGGGGGGGTTACCTGAGGAGCAAGACGAAGCACTGTCGTACTATTGACACAACCAGTGGCTGAAAGGAGGACGTGAATGGAAAGGGCGACGACAGAAGTGTGCGTAAAAGCCTTCTAATCAGCAAAGGGGAAAATCCTCATGCTGCAGAGATGCATCCTGTTGTGCAGGCGACTGTGGAAAACAGCACTTCAGCTCTCTTGATGCGCAATCTTTTTCCTGGGCTAAATGGGTCATTTCAAGTGTTACTGTATACAACAGGATGTTGATTTTGTAAATGGTGATCTCCTTAGAGTCAAAAAGAAGGATAAATAAGATTATGCCTCACCACAGAAAGAAGTCTCTTTGGTCAACCTAATTTTGCACCCCTAGTGTCTGCAAAGCTGTTGTTACTGGAAAACAATGAGTGTCATTCAGTATTTCCTCTAGTTGAGTGAAAATATAAGAAAAACATTCATGCTTGCTTGAATTATACAGTTATGTCCTGTTTTTTTTAATCCTTTTTTTTTGCCCCAGAGTGTAAAGTCGTGTGAAGACCAAAGTTTTCACATGAATCAGCACAGTTTGGTGAAAAACTAAGTCCAACCTGCTTCCAAAGGAATCAAGACGGTACTTGTAAGCTAGGTGTTGCTATTTATCATCAGGAAGTTTGACTATTTCCATAAAAGCTAAAGTTTGGAGAGTTTTCTTGTTTGAAGCATTTTGCATTAATGCAATAGCGCAAAAGTCCCAGCAATTATATCCCAAGGTCAAAGCATGCAGTCCTCTGAGAAACTGCAAAAGAACTCTACAGCCCTCAGTTAGCATGTTACATGTTTGTGACAGTGCAATTAGAAAAGTACTGAACAACGATGGTTTGTTTGGATACGCCGTCAGAAGAAAGCGTCTTCTCTCTATGTCTGTGAAGCTTTTCAGTCATCCAGGTCATCGTAGTCTAAGGAGCTTGGAAAGAAAGGCGTCTGAAAAATCACCAGACTGCTGCAGCAATGTCCTTTGGTCAGATGGGACCAAAGTGGAGATGTTGGAGCATAATGCACAGCACCATGTTTGGTAAAATCCGAACACAGGAGTCATTGAATCGACACTAGAGTCAAACGTGAGGTCGACAGCTAAGCCTCGACCTAAATTGGCTCATGCAACAGGTGAATCATCACAAGGACAACGGAACAGAATGACTGAAAAAGAAAAGAATCGAGGTGCTGCAAGGCCTCAAAGTCCAGACTCAAATGCTGCGGTGGGACCTTAAGAGAGCTGTGCGTGTATAAATGCTTGATAAGCTCAGTGAACTGAAGCAATGCTGCAAAGAAAAGCGGGCCATTTAGTGTGATAAAGTGACACAGAAAATGATTATTGCAAGTCATGGGTGCTAAAGGTGGTTCAAGGGAAACTACTGAGTCATAGGGTGCACTTAGTTTTTTACAGAACTGCACAGAGTTTTTCACATAATTGTGCATGACTGGATAAGTATTTAATTTAAAAGGCTTAGAGAGCATTGTCTTGTTTCAAAAGTACTGTTCAAAGTATCAAATGGAAAAAGGAAAAACTTTAAAATACAAGCAGATATTTTTTTAATTGCATGATTATAATAGAAGGATCAATATCTATGTCATTAGTCACTGCAATCTATGGACAAGTGCTGCAAATTACCTATAAACGTACTTATACGTCAGTTACTCTTGACCCTCGTGCAGAAAAGCCTCACGTCCGGTTGTGTTGTTGATTTGTATTACCGTACTTCTCCTTCTATTATGCTGTTAGAGGAGGTCATGGAGCAGAGAAGGGAGGTTTAATAGAGTTGTTGGAGGAGGAGGACAGGCTGTGTGTGTCAGTGTGTGTATAATGACATTAGCATCTAGGATAATGTCTTTCTGCAGACAAATCCAGGGCAGATAAGATGTGCAAAGCCACTGTGTTTGTTTTCATCACTGATTGTTGTGAGAATTTTGAACACTAACTAAAATGCTGTCATCGCAGGTTTAAACCAGTCTAGTCGTCTCTTCCCTCCCCTTACCCCTCACCCCCTCTTGTTGTCCCCTCCCTCAGACACACACACCCACAGTTTAATTTTCTAGCATTTTGGTGTGTGTGTCTGTGGAACCGGTGCTGACTAGCTGAGGTCGCTCGCGGCTGGTTCCTGCCCCCCACCCTCCCCCTATACGCCTGTCCTCTCTGTGGTCTGTACATTGAGTTATTTATCTCCTGCTGTTGTTTCTACGTAAACAAGACGTACACATGTTTCACATAGTGAGCTCATTCACGTCGTAAAGGAGGCGTATCCTGCACAGCATGCAAATGAGTAGATAATTCTCCTGCAGGGCAAAGAGCACCATGCTGTCTTCTGCAGCCTCTTAAAGAGCGTGTACTTTGATATTAAATAGGTTTAAAGGGTCTGAAAGCTGATGATTCCCTGTTCAACATGATTACAAAAGCAAAGGAAGATAGAAAAAAAAGATGTGATTAAAAAAAGGGTCTATTTGGGAAACTGCAGAACAGATAGGGAGGTTCCTCCCAGGGCTGTATGTTCTAGATAAGGGAATTGTTTTATTCCCAGTTTGCTATAAAAACAAAACACATTAAAAGTCAGCTAACATTTACTCCACCAAGCATGCTCCTGGAACTTTCCTTTTTCCTTTTCAACTGGTTTGTTTTGATTTTGTACTTTAGCCCATAAGAACCTACGCCCTTTTACACATTGAGAAAAAGTTCCTGTTAAAGTTTCAACATTGACTCTCCCAGTTTTCCTGACAGTAAAAATGGGTTTGGGCTCTCATGGGTTAGATTCAACACAGATCACAGTTGTTACGTCGTGATCCACGCTCAGTCGTCCAGGCAGGGACATGCCGGAAGCATTTGTTCAGTCTGGAAGGCTGACAAAACTTTTCTCCCACTGAAAACAAAACGTCCAGTTGAACAGAACCAACTTTATGGGATCGCAACTGTTAATTAATTCTGTAGAGCATTTATAAAAGATGTGATGAGAGCATACGAAACTGCACCAAATGGGATGAACGGCAACTGAAATGATTTGATGGGTTTTCTGGGCTGATTATTTCTCAGCCGACACATTTCATTAACTAAATGAATTGCAGACACTTCATCGAACGGGTCAGTGATGATTTAACACCGTCCCAGCAGTGATGAAGAAATCCAGCAATCAGTGTTCTCACTGCATGTGACAGCATTAAAAAATCTCACTATCTGCTCTGTCTCAAGCCACATGTTACTTATATTTTGTTAGGAAAATGAGAAATAGGTGCAATGATTTATTGAAACAAGAGCAAACAGACGTGGAAACACAGTAAATAAGGCAAAACTGAGTTTGTACAATTATAATGAGTTTAAAAGTCAGAGATGACCTTTGATCTCCAACACAGTCTGAATTCAGAGCCAAACATTCGTGTCATTTTCTTTATGTAATCTTCAGGAATAGTTCTCCAGGCTTCTTTAAAGACATTCAAATGTTCCTGATTTTTAACTTGCAGTTGCTGCGCATCTGCTGCAGAGCATTTTGAGGCCTGCCTCTTCCTTCCTTTTTAGGGTTACAGCGAACACCATGCAGAGATATTCAGTATTATATTCAGCTAATAACTCTCTGAGAATCACCTCGATGGTGAAAGAAATCCTACTTTGTGTTATCTTTGGTATTTTTCATTGTGTTGTGTGTAGACACGTGAGTTAAGTGCTGTTTGAATGCCCGAGTGACTCAAAAGTTAATGTTAAGTGGTTTAAACAAACAAACAAACAAACATTCCTCTGGTCTGGTTCAAGGACTGGACTGAAAATGAGTGAAAAAGTAGCCAAAGGAAATCTGTGACAGTCCTTCAGAAACCTGGAGACGTATTGCTCAAGAGCACGTTAAGAATTACAAGAAAGTCTGGCTCCTGGGAAGAAAATATAAAGAAATGAGGGGGCGACTCCACACTTTTGAACTTCACTGTATATTTTCATAGAGCAAAAATATTGTGGGATATGTTGAGTGATTGGAGATTCATGAGTCACAGGTAGATTGAAAATAATAATCTGGCACTGAAAGTGTTAATATCACAGCTCCTCCATGCAGAGTGGAGCACAGACTGTCAGGTCTGCCTTGAAGCAATGGTGCAAACAGGCAAAGTGACACTGTGTCTTGTTGCTAATGCACATTATCACATCTCATAATAACACACTTCCCACTAACACGGGTGTCAGCATCTGCAGACACTTTGAAACTAACATGACTCGGACAAAAAGTCTTCGTGTCTGGATACCCGACGGGTGAGTTTTTATTGTGATTGTTCTTGACAAAGTGAGTTTGTTCTGATTAATAAACAGTTCAAATTTGGATTTTAAGATGTGTTGATTTTGGAGATGCTGAGCGAGCCGCTGAATGTGCCTCACTGTCTGCTTTGTGGCTCTGCTTCTGCTATTAGTGGTTGCCATAATGACCGGGTGGTGGACAGCGCTGAGTTATCAGGTACGTGCGTCTGAGCTGAAATTTGTGTTTGGCCAGTGACTGCAGGATGAGTGCTACTTTCAGATTAGGCTGCGGTGTGTGGGTGTGTTGAAGAGCTCTCCACCAAGAAACAAGCGGGAGAAGCAGGAGAGAAGAGTACACAGCTGCACAAACAGCAGGTTAATTCAATGTTTCTGGGAACGGCCAGATCTGCCTCGATGTCCCGTTTCCCTCCTGGCTCAAGCTGAGGCGAACAAAACAAAAGAATTTTATGCTCAAATGACCAGCCTGCCTCTTTTCCCCTCAGAGATGTGTGCACATACACCATTAAATGGATCTTTCTTTGCTTCTCTGGATTCTTTCACTGGGGCTCCGATTTGCATGAAAACTGGCAGAGAGCAGGGGCCCCTTCCTCTCTTCTCCCCTTCCCCTCATTCTTTTATCCCAAAATCGGTCACACTTTGTGCGCTGACATTATGCAAGAGAGCAGCACAGCACCGGACACTCAGTCGGCTAAGATTTGGCTCAAAGCGTTGGCCAGATCAACGTAACTCCTCCTCCGTGTCCGGGGGGGTTTTGTGAAGACAAAAACACGTTGAGAATAATTTGTGCTTGAGTTTTGCAACAAAGGAGCAGAGTCATGATTCAATCTGTGGCACACATGGACCTAAATCTCCCCAGAGATGGAACTAAGAAAAGAGACATCATTACTGAGGAAATCAGGCCACTAAAGCAGTTTAAATTCATTTATCTCTGCTGCCAAAGGGGCTCAGCCTACCTTACAGATACAGCTTTGGGTTATTTGGCATGTCCTAAGAGAGCGCGTCTATATTTACCTGGGTGCAGTCTCCCAACAGGCTTTTACCTTGAAAGTTAGGTAACAATTACCGCGAAGCTGCTCCAGGCAGCAAAAGATTACGAGCTTAACCTGCACCTACACTAACAGGCGCTCCTTCTGCAGACTGTGTACATCTGCAGTGTTCCCAGTGTCCACAGGGGGCGTTCTGACCTTTGGCCTTGTGTCTAATCAAAATAATCTCGTTACAACTGGCTCTCTCACTACACAGGAACAGGATGAGTAATTTACAGAGTTGCTAACTCTGATGTGTTCAAGTTCTTCTGGATAATCAGAGTTAACTGGTGACACAGTGCAGAGACTTCTGTTACAGCTGTGTGTGTGTGTTTACTGCGCAGTCACATTGTGAGGGCATGACTGAGTTTTTGGAGATAAGAAAGAAGTCTGTAGCAAATAGTAGGGTTTAATACTGGGGTAAAATCGGCTGCAGGTTAAGGCCGGGATGTCAGATTCATTTTTCATTATTGGCCACATGCAGCCAAGTTTGATCTTAAGCGGGTCAGACCAGTGAAAATCCTCTGTCAGCGTAAAGGTTGCTGCTTTGGGCTTAAGCTGTAAGAAATAAATGTGTAAAAGTCATGTTAGCTCAGAACTCTGACTGTCCTGAAATTAGACAACAGGAAATGTTTGTTGGTTAAAAGCATTTCCTCTTTTTTTTTTTGTTTTTTTATGGGGAACCCTGTAAAAATCATACTTTCAAACTTTCTTCTAAATGTTTATCTGTTAATTTTATTTTGGTGAGGTATGAATGGCCATCGGGGGAAGGTAGAAGTGCTGTAAAACCTGTGAAAATACAGTTAAAATTTATCCTTTGTTCACATTTTCCAAAGTTATCCTTTGGACCAGACTTGAGTCTTTGGCAACTGATTCTTATGTTCGACAGAGTCACAGTTCAGCCCTGTAAAGCGAGGGAGATGCCACTGTGTGGGAAGGATGCCACATAACTAATACTCTCCAGTTTTATAAAATAACTACCCTCTGAATTTGACTCTGGAGGGAAAAAACATATGCACCTTTAACACATTTAAGTAGTTGTTTTTTTGGGGGGGTAGGGGTTAGATGCACATTTTAAAGGCCAAAGAGATTAAAGAAAACATCTGGCACAAATAGCTCATAGTGACAAAAGTGCAGAGGATACAGTAGAGACAGGCAAAGGCAACAGCTGCTGTGGTGTTGGACATGCAGGTACAGCAACACTTCCACTGACACTTGTATAAAAAACAAACACACGGTCATGGACACAGAGCTGGAGTCAGATGATGAGTAACAGGTTACAGTGGATCTGTGATCTATATGTGATGCTGCTGTGGATGCCCATTCCACACACAGTGAGGTTGATCCACCTTTTATTCTTCATTTGGATCCGCATGATGTTGCAGATGATGGATGTTACTGATACGGTCATCTCAGGCACAGAATTCACAACCAGCACGTCCAAGTAACATCTTTATATTACCGTGTTTGCGTCCTGAAATATGTGTTAATGCTGCTGTGAGAGCTGTATCTGCTGTAGCAATGCTCCACACACAGGGTGTCTAAAGGCTTGTGTTAGTTCTGTGTAATAGCTCATAATTTGGTTGTGGGTTATAATCATAGCAGGGAACCATTATTACAGTTCAGATTGGCAACAGCCACCAGATTGGTGATAAATGTAGTACCATAGGCTCGTGCACAAGTTGTTGTTAGACGAAATGTCTGAAAGTCTTTGTAATAGCGATGGCGTGGTTTAAAAGTACTCAACCATGGGGTCTGACACCTTTCTGAAACAATCTCTTACTGATAATGAGGCTTAGTAAAGCAGCACTCCTCTAGATGAAGTGTTGAGCGCTGCTGCGTAACGAAGAGCAAATCCAGCGTAATTTAAAAATATGCTGCCTTTATTTTTTAAAGCTTTGATCACATTTTCACATTTGCCTGGTATACAGTGTAAGCCCACATCAAACAGTTATTTACTATTTATTCATATCCGCCCTGCGTTGAGTCCTCAGCACAGGAATTACTCCTTATTTCATAAATTATTTCAGTTAAAGGGATTACAAACAAGAAGATTGCAATTCACAAAATAATGGAGTTCGGTTCTGACACATTCTGGAAAGAGGAAAGAAAAGCGAGTCGATGAGCTTCTTCACAGAAGTGGCACCAATGGAGAAAAGCGTGGGGGCCCTTTTGGAGGCCGGTCACAGCAGGATTGTCTTCTTCGCCCTTACAGTCCGCTTTCATCCTGCAGCAGGACAAACATCACATGTTCAGTTGACATATCGGACAGGACGCCGGCTCTCAAATGACTAACAGGGGTGTTAATAAACTGGAGAACTGTGTTAATATGTAGACATCTGATGATACAGTTCACATGTGAATGTGGACGTTGTGGACAAGTTTCCACCAAAGCACATTGCTGCATACTTTGGATATAATGTCTAAAGATAAGTAGAAGGACGCAGGTCACCAGTAGATGTTTAACCGTGCGCTAAATGTGAGCTTAATCTTTAGCGTGTGGATTTGTCTTGTCGTTCGTACAGTTCATGTTGGTGTTTATGAATTTTGACCTTGTTTTCTGTCAAGCTGCTGGTTTACTTATTGCACCTTCATGGAAAGAAATCTGTCACTGCTTTTACATCATGTATATTTTTAGTAATTCTTTTAGCTGCTGCATCAAGAGGAAGGTATTGGAAAATGTTATCTGAAATATCTGAGACATGGGAATGTTTTTATGACCTTAAAGGTTTTTGTTTAAACTAACCTTTTATTGTTGAGTTTGGTGTTTTAGCTTTAGATTTCTTTGTGCAAGTTTGGATTTTTATGTAACATGCACTCATTGCACTTTTGGAAAAATGTGCTTATTTGTGAATTTGCACTACAAACACAAACAAGCAGAGGTTTCAGATTGCATAACGACTAAAGACAAACAAGAGATAAAATTAGCTCGGCTCTGCGCAAAAGTATGAAGATCCTGTTCGCAGCAACTGAAACCTACAAATGGCACATTATGTCTCATATCAATCGATCAGTCATTCAATTTGTACATCAGCCATAAACTGCTCTGTAAAAAGATACATTGAAAAGGTTACCAGATAGTTAGACGACCATTTTTGCACTCGAGTTTTGCATTTTGGCTTTTTTTAAAATCATTTGTAATTACATTTGGATGTGAGGATGGTTTAGGTTAGTGAAATAATGCAACGTGCACTACTGTGAAATTAATTTGTCTGCTGAACACAGCCCTGAAACAAAGTGTATGATGTGCTCACTCCTTGAAGTATCTTTTAGAACAACATAGCACTAAACAAGCGAGAGGCGGGTGTGACTGAGAACCAGAGGGCCCGTGGTGCCTGCTGTTCCCACATGGTAGGAGCTCGAGCACCTATTTTCTGTGTCAAACCCAGCTTACAGTGAAGAAAAAATTCTGTAATCTCATTGTTCAGACTGTCTTGTAATTATAAACCAGAAAGTTTTTGTTAATTTACAATTTTGTTTTCTTTCCTGAATATCTGACGCTCGTGCTCTGAATCACAACCTGCTTTATCAGCTATTTTACCCTACACAGGAACATCATTTATAAAAATTTATTATTAATTGAAAAAAATAAAACAAGCATAAAAAAGGTACATTTTCTTTATAATATGATTTCTTTGTGCAACCAGAGGAGTCGCCCCCTGCTGGTTATTAGAGGTATTAAGGGTTAGGGCACATATACACTGGCTTCACTTTTTCTTTTCCTAGAGCTTTTATACAGTCTGCAGTCTAAATTAGTTTAATAATACAAAGTATCGATTTTTTTAGACCTTGTTTCCCAAAATGCTTAAAAATTCCTTTAAATTAGTGCTGTTTCCGTCCCCACTGGGAGCCCTTTTCCTATCAACACAGGATCCAAACTACAAAACTTGTTTTTGTAATCACTGACAGGCTGGATGGAAGTCATGACCCGCAATCCAACAGCTCTAAAGAAATTCAGCCTGGAAGTACAAAATGGCCAACGGCCATAAATGGAGTTGCCGAGAAGAGCCGACTCAGTTCCAGCAACCAAACCAGCTACAGCACATTAGTGAGTCGTCACTACGACGCTCATGTTTGAATAAACTGTTTACAATTTTACTGCCTCGAACGTCTGACCTCTGAGACTCAAATACACTCAAGTGATTAGAAGGAATTCCTCTACCCTCGCCCAGCTCAGGCAGAGGTTTAGGATTCGTTCACTTACGTCTTTGCTGTCCCGACAGTCTCCGCAGATGCATCCCAAACAGCCGTTGATGGCCTGGAGGCCGCAGAGCACAATCTGCAGCAAGCCCATGGCCAGCAGGATGGAGAACAGAACGATGTTCCACAGCACTATGTTTTTAGGGTGCACACATGTAGTCCACATATCCTGGTTTACAAGGTAGCTCCCATTGCCCCTGTGAAGGAGAGGAGCAGTGGAGCATAAGCAGTGACCAGAGCTCATACTAACAGCATTAATGAAAATATGGATGGGGAAGTGAAGGAAAAGTGAAGGAGAAAAAAGTGTGAGGTGGAGAAAGAAAGCGAGTTGTAAAACTTTTCAACCTTACTTATTTACATAAATATTAAAGGAATACTTCTGAGAAATAATATAGTCAAAGGAGCTTGCAAAGAAAAGCGTCTGGACTTCTTTAGGTTACTTGAAGACGTTTCACCTCTCATCCGAGAAGCTTCTTCAAGCTTCTTCGAGAAATAATATATATTTTCTTTCTTGCTGATATGCTCTCACATCCCCTTAAATCAGCACAAAGTCTGGAAACAGGTTAATCCAGTCCAGGCAAGAAAAAACAAGTCTGTGCCGCAGCTCAACATCTCACGAACATCTTGTTTGTTTGAAAAATCGAAGATTAGATATGATATAATTTGATATTTTAGAACATTATTTCATTATTGCTACAATCATGTAAAAAAAATATTTCACAGGGCCTAATAGGACCTGGCTGGATCAACAAATGTAAGCTGCTCAGGTCCAGTGACCAGCCGACAGCTGGTATGAGGTGTTTCTGTTTATATGCTGTGTTTGGTTTTTACCAAATGTAACATGGTGCATTATGTCCAGACATCGCAAATTTGGTCTCATCTGTCTGAAGGACATTGTTCCAGAAGTCTTGTGGCTTGTTCAGATGCAGCTTTGCAACCCTAAGTAGTGCTGGGATGCTCTTTTTACGGGAAGAGGCTTTGAGCTTGGGTTTTTCACAGGACTGCATTTTGTTACAGACTCAACAGCTAAAAAAACAGGTTAAAAAAAATAATAAGCCAATACAGATTACCAAGAACAGCAGTAAACAGCTGTTCAGTAAACTGAAAATGAGTCACAATGTCCAACTTGCACAGTCTGAACAGGCAAAAGTAAGGTTATGTCCCTGATTTCTCTCTTTGTGACAGCTGCTCATGGGGCGAATTTATATTAGTTAAAGTTTTTCATTGATCAACATCCTGCAGTGTCTTTTCTTGAAATTCCCTTTCACATTAAACACTATCACTGCAGGACAGTGCTTGATCAGCATTTACTCTGCAGGCAGTAAATATTTATATGTGACATCTTCAAACTTTATTTAAAGGCTGTTGAAGGTTAAAGCTTTCCTCTAAACGGCATCACAGAAGTACAGAATACATTACAAGACAACGAAGTAAACCAAAATACACTGATACATAAATGAATCATTTCCCTTTTTGCAATCTAGAATTCTGAAAAATTTGTTTCCTCAATTTGATATCTTATCGCAGCCTATTCATAGTGACACAGACAGCAAACACAAAGGCATCTTTCCCAGCCTCCTTCCTCGCAGCAGATATAGAGCATGTCTTATGATCTGAGAGAATCACTTCTTGTTTTTCATATCATCCTTTCAGCACCATTAGAAATATTAAATGGCAAAATTGTTTGGGCTAAAAATCGACAGTTGACAGAACAGAAACGAGAAAGAGGAACTTAAAGTTTTCTGGAGGAAGGACAAGCCCAGGTCACATGTTAATAACCCAACATGTATTGTGTAATCAGACTTGTTTTTCTTGGTTTGCCCTTTAAACTGCTGTCATAACAGACAAGCCTGAATATTAACAACAAGCTCATATTTATTAACAGTTGTCCTAATTGCATGATGGGCCTTTATCACCTGCTTGTAAAATGACTCAGCGGTGACGATCACTTTGGGTGGATGCTTATGTAACCCTTTTAATTCCGTCTGAGTATCGATGAATATTGCAAATGTTTAAAAAGGTCAAGAAATACGTGATGGAACATACTGGCTCGCTGTGCCACCTACTGGACTTTAAGAGTATTGCAGGATAGGGCTGAAAGGGGAAGGTGACGTAGAGAAGGTGGCACTGATAAAAAGACAGGAAGCTGAGCTGTACATTGGAGGGATAGTGGATATACTGCACAAAGGAAGATGAAGATGCAGTCATCAGGCAGGAGGAAAAGAGGAAGACCTCAGAGGACATGTTAGAGGGTTGGTGTGACAGAGGGGGATGTTAGGGATAGGGTGATACTCTGTGCCAAACTCTAACAAAACCAACCAAAGGAAGAAAAATAATACAGTAATGATTATATATTTTGGTGCTTCTCAAAGAAAGCTAAAGCAGTTAAATATAACTTAAGAGAAAAGAAGAATAACTGAAAAAGGAAATGTATATATTTTAGCTGCCTGAAGGGTATCAGTCAAGACTATAATTACTGGCTCAATCTGCTGTTTCAGTGCTTATCAAAAAGTACATTTAAAAATATAATGATGAAGGTGGGACACTCACGTGCCCGTGTCTTTAAAGGGGTACTCCCATTCGCCATTTTCCACCTGGCAGTTGGGTCCAACAGCCAACCCAGCTGAGGCGACACTGGTGCAGTAAATCCCTCCAAGAACGCCGACGGCGGAGGATATGACCGAGCTGCACATCTAAAAGAAAGATGAGAACATTTAGGTGTTTTTTCACTCATGCAAGAGATTATGAATTATTGTAACTGTACAAGTATGTTTGTCCTTTAGAGAGATTTTTTTAGGTGATCTCTTTGCTGTCATTCATCATTTCTTTCTTTCTTTTTTTCATTTTTCTGGGACAAGTTCATGTTAATTTTACTCAAACTTAATGTGGAAAACAAATGGAAGGAGCCATGAATCACTGTAGGAGACACAGAAGTTATATGAAGCATACAACATACATATATATATATATAACCTAAATATTTACTGTTAAGGGTTTTGGTTTCCATATTGGGGTTTTTATAAAAGTCCATGAACAGGGCTTGGAAAAGAGAGAACTTGTGTTGCTTAACTTCTATTTCAAAGAGAAAAATGATTTCCTTTTTTGTTTTTTAACTTTTTTTTTTCTGAAAACTTGCAAAAATATAAATAATCAGGCCCTAAAACTAAAACATTATCAACTCAAGCATCATGGAGCTTTCTTTTAATAATAAATAAGCAGGTCGACATAGAGTAAAGCTAAACACAAACAAGTTTATTTTATCCCCTGTAGAAAAATTATTAGGTTACTAATTAACTGATATCATGTTTTATGGCTTTTATCCAATATGTAAAATATAAACAGTGCTTAAAAATGTATTAAACTGCCAACCAGTGTAAGGTTTAGGCTGCAGTTGCCCTAAATTAACAGTGTTGGTAATAACATTAAAAAAAGTTTCTGTTATAGTGCCTGTAACGGTTAATCCACCAGTACGAAGAAGCTCTTTAATGAAAACATTTATTTTTAAAAAGTTTAATGCTAAAATATAAGTAATTTTGTTATCCAGGAATTTTAAACAGCCAGTTTTGATTACTTGCTAATATAAAAATCTAATGCATATTTCCCCGATAAATAAAAATATCATTTGTAGCTTTAATCAAGTTTTTTGCATTAAAAATCAATATTTGTGTTTTCTTGTTTTTATGACAGGTGATCTGATGAATTTACTAACCCCTTTATGTACCGTTGTAGATATCACTGCAAGGTTATCTACCCAAAATAAAAAGGAATGGCAAAATGCACGTCTGTGATGTGTTACTGGACAGTGATCACATGGACAGCTCATGCACACAGTGGCTTTCTGCCTACGCTTACTCAAAGTTAGCCATTTATGGTCTCAGTGCATATAATTAACCCAGAGGATCGTACTGCCTCCAACGTTAGCAGCCTTTCAATGCAAACATATTTTTTTTATTTCCCTTTTTCTTTCTAAGTGTCAATGACCTAAGATGCTAAAAGTCGAAGCAGTGCATATTTTTAAAAATTGCTGTCTGGTTATTCAGACTTAATGGCTCCTCACTTCTGTAATTAGCGACGTAGTTCCTAATAATCAAAGAGAAGTGAGGATCTGGAATTCAGCTAAAGAGCTGTACTTCTGCAAAACATCTTCAGCAAAACTTTAAATACTTATTGTTTGAAGTACTAATGATTGTCTTTGTCAGGCGCACCTCAAACAGAGCATTTGGGCACATTAATGATCATGCACTAAAGTTTGTCCTTTGGACTTTTATAAACCTTTTATTACACATCATTATCAGTGCAGTCCCCCACACACAACAGTATTGTGTAACATGGAAATGCAATAAATCTTTCAAATGATTTCACTCACCCGGCAGCGGTTGCCACAGCAACCTTGTCCACAGCAACCCTTGCCCCCGGCCCTGATAGCTGAACAGCTCGGACACAGCATCTGACAGGTGCAGAGACGAAACATTACATCTGCTATCAAAAAACGGTTTTTGTTGTTGATGAATTCTCTCAAAAAACTCTTTTTTTTCTATTTCTTTGGGTCCACCCACAGGTTACATACTTATTTGTGTGTGCGCATGTGCACAATTGTGTGTGTGTGTATGTTCGCTTATCTATCAAACCAAATATTTGTAAATCCTGCATCAAGGTTTACCCAGCAGGCAGCGACATCCCAAAGTTAGACGAAAGGGATCAGACTTCCTGGTCTGAACTGAAATGTTATACTGAAGCACAAAATATTAAATATTTATGAATTATTTATTGATAGTGATAGCTCACACAATGTCAAGATAGTCCCCTTTAATAAGGGAAGTGTAACACAATTTAACTACTTTAGCTTCTTTAATAGCATTAAGGAAACTAAAGTAATGAAAGCTGGCAAATTAATGTAAACGCTACAACATTTCTATCTCAATTATAGCAGCATAAATACTTTAGTAATGCATTTAAGTGAGTTTATTCATTTTTATTATTAAAGATCTTTTATATGAGTGGTGTGATTTGGTTACATTCATTATTTATTTTCAGAATGACTTACATTTACATTCTTCTTCAATGGTTTGGTATCTAAAGCATGTTCTATGTACACATAAGCTGAGCTAGAATTAAAAATGTTTACTCAGTGAGTCATAACCCCTCTATAAAATAATCCTTAACCATTGTTAAAGGTGCTGCTTTTACTGGTTTTACATATGACAAGTCAAATAATAACATCACGCTGAACCCCAAACCACTAACAGGCTGATAGAGACAAAAAGGCGTGTACTATTAATAAAAATGCTCTAACAAAACTCTATGCTAATCTAAAAAGGATCATGCAGTAGTAATTCTCAATAAAACTCAATAAACGTAAGCAGTTTAACTTTACTAGTTTACACTACGAAACATAATGGCTGAAAAACCCAATAAAAATGAGCAATAAAACATTTCACCAGACTCTCTGCGTGGAACCGGTTTACTCACAATCAGGCCTCCTCCGAGGAGCCCCCCCATGAGCCAGACCTCGGTGGAGATCTCGCTGGTCTTCAGTTGCTTCCCGTCGGGGAAGAAGAGCAGCAGGTTGGAGATGATGCAGATGAAGGCTGAAGGCAGCAGGATCAGGCCCACCAGGCGGGCGCACTTTCCTGTACAACACATGGCTTAAGCTTCTTTTTTCTTTCACTTGGCTGCTCTGTGGATCTGACTCCCCTCTCAAGAGGAAGTCGGTGAAAAGTGCAGGAAACCAAAAAGAGGAGGTGAACGAGAGAGAAAGAGAGAGCGAAAGAGAGCGAGAGAGAGGAGATCACCTGTGGCGGCTCACGCCACGAAACTCAAATACAAGCAGTGACCGTTACAGCGGGGAACAGAGAGGGAACAAAGGCCAGATGTTGGCGTGGGTGCTCCCGATCTCTGATGTCAGAGCTGGGCGTCTCCTCACACGTCTTAGATAAAGATGAAAAGAGGTAGAGACTTATATTTGTAATGTAAAGTTAACCAGAGAAAAAAGTGAACCACTGATAGACTACATGGAAAGGTGTGGGGGGGCTGTGTACGTGTGTGTAATTGTGAGTGTAATTGTGTTTGTTTAGAGAGCTTCATCATTCTCTTAAATGCCCTTTGATACCTGCTGAAGATCTGAGGTCATTACTGCAAAGAGCTTGCTTGGCTTACTGTACATCCTGATGAGAGTGTGTCTACCAAGCTTAACGAAACTGGTGGAGCACGGTGTCTTTTGCTTCATCTACCAAATCTAATGTCTAAATCTGATATTGAATGCAATCTAGTAAAATTAATATTGTGGATGAATGTTCTCTTGGGATTTTGTGGTGATCTCTCTGAGAGATCGGTGCATGTAGTCTTAGGGGCTGGGAGAAAACTGCCAGATCACCATCGTTGTATGATTTCACACAGCTCTGAAATGAACAAAGTCATGTGAAGCATATTTAAAAACATTATGAAAAGTCAGGACTCGAGCTGATTGGTTACCTATAACATTTTGTAAAGATTTTTGTAATGTTTTTAAGCATTGCTGTAAAGATTTAAACCAAACAGCTCAGCACTTGAAGCACAACATCCTGCTGCCTTAAGTTTCATCCAACACGAATCATCATTGTTCGCTGACTTGTTTTACTTTAATTTCTTAATTACGTTTTTAAGCTATAGAAGGGGTTAATCAGCTCACATTGACTACACTCAAAAAAATAATTCATTGGATGAACGTAATTTTATCTTGCCACTTATATTCCATCTAAACAAATCATGTTATATTAATCCATCTTGATTGTGTTGTGTCAACACGATATATGTGTGTAGGTTTAACATAATATTAACATTAGCATTCAATTAATTTGACTTTTGTTCAATCAACATGTTTGCACCACGTTAGTCTAATTCAATTTATTTAAATCCATCTTATATTGTTTAAACACTTTGGCACATCAAAAATCAGTCTTGTTACATGAACTAGTAAAATATTTGTTACACCAATGATAATCCTGTTGAATGAATGAAATGTAACTTATGTCTGTAGTACATGTTGTATTCATATTAAGTAATGTTCAACCAAAAAAAAAAATCAATGGATTTACAGCAACTTCCAATCCACCCATCTTCTTAGCTTTATCTGGGCTGTAGAAGTGATAGGGCAAGAGGGACAGGGTACATCCTGGACAGGTCGTCAGTCAATCATACAGAGACAAACAATCATTTGCACTTTAACACCTTAGGGCAATTTAGAATAACCAGTTACTGCATGACTTTTAACTGTGGAGGAAACCAGAGTACGCAGAGAGAACCCACTGCAAACTTCGCCACATTGTGGATTTGAACCCAGGATCTTATTGCTCTGAGGCAACAGCACGAACCACCATGGCATTAATCTGTCAATGCAGACTTAACAAAAGTAGGAAAGCTATGCTTGATGATGCTTTATGTTGTTGTTCTTGACGAGTTAAACCATAAGAAATAGTAACAGCATGCACGTGGTGTGGTTGTCTTCCTCTTGTAACCCCACTGATTTTCCTGTGGTTTGACATCTAATGTGATCTTGTGAATTTCGTGAGTCGACCCCCAAAATGAAATTGGGTGGTTGTTACATGCATAAGATCCAAACTTGTAATTTGAACTAAATAATTCCATGTTTCTATGGTGAATGTAATTAAATCATGTAGCATCTGCATGAAATTCAGCAACTTAATTTGTTCTTGTTGAGATGACATCATACGGTTAGTTGCCTGGATCCAGCCACTCTTACTAGATTGTATGATGTCATCTCAACAAGAACAAATTAAGTTGCTGAATTTCATGCAGATGCTACATGATTTAATTAGGTTCACCATAGAAACATGGAATTATTTAGTTCAAATTACAAGTTTGGATCTTATGCATGTAACAACCACCCAATTTCATTTTTTTGAGTGTACATTTATAGCATCTGTCAATACAACAAATGATAGTGCCATAAAAGCACATTCCACCATCTGCTCATATCAGTCCACCCATGATTGAAGGGTGTGCTGATAACGATTTTTTTCCATGCACCTGATGAATCAATCACTCATTCAGTCACTCAGAAACAGTACTAAATGTCCAGATCCCTTGGGCTCAGAGTCTGGACAGCATATAAAAAAGAGAGAAGACAAAAATGTGTACTAGAAATGACTGCGTGGACTCTCAACTATGAAAGTATCAGGTCAAACTCCATCACCTGTGATGGTACCTAGGGGGTTCTCGGGGAAGGATGATGCCAAAAAGGCCTGAATCCATCTCAGACCTGCCACCCACCGAAAATATTTTGTGAATTTCAAAATGCAGCATGTATGACAGAGGAGCCCAGGAACTGCTGACACATTTACAATTCTCTGTCTCTCAAGAAAGCACTGAATCACCTCTACGCACTGTGCTGCATGACGACGATCCACCACACTGACAAACATGTCACTATAAAAAGACTATTTGCCCTCATAAACATGAGCAATAATTCTGAATAAAATGCAGCTGACAAATACAAATCAAAGTTTGATTTATTTTTGCAATAATTAATCATTAATGAAAAGTGCTCGTTGTAAATTCACTGTGTACCAATGACGTAAATTTCCATTTCATTTAAATCTTTCCATTGTACTTAAATAACAAAATTTACAGGGACATTTTTTTTTTCATGTAATCAAATTACTTAACGTGGGCATAAATATTTGTGAGTTCATGCCACTTTACAGGAAACGTGTCTCATTCAAAACGAGCAAATAATTTTTCACTAAAAGCAATCTATTCAATTTCAGTGCAGTTTTATTTATATTCCTGTTAAAAATCCCTTTTAACAGAAAGAAACCTCCAGCAGCATTCAGGGTCACCTAATCCAGCAGTAACTATAAGCTGTATCAAAAAAGAAAGAAAGAGTGTCTGTCTCCTAAATCCAAACTGGAAGCTTTAATATTTAGATATTAGAGCAGAAGAACTTGTTTTGGAATTAAAAAATAATAAAACAAATTATACCGCATCTCTTTAGAAAACACTGGACTGCATAGCAAATGTAATTCGCACAGGAGCAGCGTGTATAAGAGAC
Source organism: Simochromis diagramma (assembly GCF_900408965.1). Lineage (NCBI taxonomy): Eukaryota > Metazoa > Chordata > Actinopteri > Cichliformes > Cichlidae > Simochromis > Simochromis diagramma. The sequence continues at coordinate 2,534,597 of NW_024387038.1, read as the reverse complement.
CCACGGAAGCAGAATTTGTACTTTTAGCAAGTGGCTGTGTTCTTTTTAATGAACAAACGTGTGAGCCAGTGCAGCGGTGTGGTTCACTGAACAGCTCTGCACTACAATGAAAGCCTCTGTCACGGAGAGCTTTGAATACAGAGATGCTTGTTCAAATCATTGTGATGGTTTAACCCACTCGTGGAATTTAGGAAAGTTCTTGATGACTTTATTTCTAAGTATGTAGGAAACACAGATGAACAATAGAGGAAACAACAAATCTTTGCCTCTTCTTCCATCTGTTCAGTTTGGATGCCTTAAATATGTCCGAGCACTAAAACCAGTAAACAAGCCCCGCTCTGCCTTACACCACAGCAGCTTTATTCACACTTTCTGGTGATGTAGAACCTCCGAGTGTTTTACTTTGTCTGATTAAAAATTTAAATGATTCTCATCCCACTTTTCTCGCGAGAAAGTTGCCAAAAGCCAGGTCCTCTGCAGTCCTGACATAACGGTCCCAGTCTGGTCGATGACGCTGCACCCCTGCCAGCCAATAACGTGAACGGTAAACAGCTGTCACAAAGCCTCGTAGTTTCGCGGCCCCCTGGCAGCCGTCGGCAGACCTGAATTAAAAGCCACTTGCATTACCATAGTTTATTTCTTTGTCACGGGACAGCGTAGTTGGATAAGGTGACATAATCCAGAAGCGTCTTCAGCTACAATGACAGGCAAGTGCACCCCTCACGGAGTCTCAGCAGCCTCGGGGGTCATTTGTTTAATCACAGCTCACACAGGTTTGTTGCCTGTCATGCGCAGATCAAGTAAAGGAGCTCGTTTCAAAGTGCCTGCAGGCTCGGGACAAGGCTTACTGTCCATACAGCCGCTTCCCTGTCGGTGCGGCCGTGTTGACAGCAGATGGTGCCATAATCACAGGTAATAACAGACAGGAGTGTGTTTTGCAAGCTCATAAAGTGTGGTTGTCATAGATACCGTAATATTAAGTAATGGATGAAAGTGCAATTAAGCAAGCAGGCTACTGTCCTTAAGTGCAATTAACGGTGGCTTCATTTCAGGGGCCAGTATAGTGCTTTTTATGTGCTTATTAGTTTATCTGCAGATTAAATGTTGTGATAAAACCACAGCACAACAGCAACAGCAGTTATAGTACTCGTATGCTTCTCGTGTACTAATGCACTGTTTTTTATAATCAAGCAACAAAAACCAGATACAATATTTATTCATTTCTAAGATCCTGTGCTTTTCTTAATTATCACATGTATATAAGCATTTTTCTTATATGCTCACATGTATACATTTTAGGTTTTGATATTTAGATTTGTTTACTTAGGCTGATTCGATTGCAAGTCAGTGCACTGAATTTTATTTCTAGTGTGCACTCAATGGTCTATGTTCTTAACGACAGTAAATGAACCCAAGTACTCTTCCACCGATACTACTCACTATATAACATTATTCAATTTTCACTTTTATTTGACTGTTCTTCTAATATGAGAATTTGTGTTTATCCATAACCTCATACTCACAATTAATATACATGTTCGTGTATATTGCACTGTAGTAAATGTTATCGTTTGTTTGTTGCGCAGGATTTTGTAGCTTCTCATAATGCAGATGTGCTGCTGCAGTGAAACTTTCATTTCGTGGAATAAACCTATAAACTTTTTTTTATCCAATCCGCTTTGATCTCATCTGGCACTGAGCTTAACTTGGCTGTGAATTTCCCCAATGAGAGACAATAAAGGATATTGCTATTCTATTCTATTCTATTCTACTCTATTGTCTGTAACTTGGTTCAGTAGTAAAAACGGCATGCAGAAGTTATAATACAATAATGTGATCTCTATAGAAAGTAAATAAAACTGACAGAGGCAATTTCCTATCGTAATTCTTTTTATATATTTTAATAGTTTCGGCAGACTTTATTTATAAAACAATTTACGAATCACAGATTTTGACATACCAAGAGAAGGCAGTAAAACAGTCAGACCCAAATGTACACCTGACAAAGTACGATTGCTTTTCAAAAGCCGGAGATATCAAATATGATTTTACGATGCCTCCCAGTAGAGCACTGTAAAAGAGCCCAGGGTCTAAGTATTGTTAGGATTCCAGGCTGCAATGTGGAGAATGCATCTTATGGACTGACGGTGTGTGCCGAGCGGACTGCCATCCAGAGAGCTGTGGTGGAGGGCCACACACAGTTCAGCGCCATCGCCGTGACATGGTAAGACACTCAGTCTCAACAAAGCACGTTGCAACATATTCCTGAGCGCTCATCCTCTCCTCTCCTCTATGCAGTGACATCAAAGACCGCTTTGTTGGACCATGCGGAGCGTGCCGACAGGTCCTCATGGAGGTGAGGAGGTGTCTCTAAGGCATTTTTCCCATCTAGGAAAGTAACCCATGAATCCAGGAACCCATATTCATCCTTCCCTGTAAAACACATCTACAGTGATAAGTAGCTGTGTGTCTTCCAGCAGGAGAAGCTGCATTTTACAGGCTTGTTAAACTAGAACAGTAAAGTGTTATAGCTTTGCTACAGTGAAGGGCACTTTGTATCAGCAAAAAAAAGCATATTTTCTCCTCCTAAAATCTTGTCATAAACATTTAAGATTAGATTAGATTTATTATGTGTCCTTTCAGAAATTAAAATTGTACCTTTGGGGAACTGGAGGCGTCACACTTACAGACATCAAAGACAGTAACAACAAGAAAGTGCTGCAGTAAAATTGATGAAGATCAAATATGTACGAATATGTGCGAGTGACACCCATATCATACCACATCATATCATGTGTCACCTGGATTTGTTCAGGAGAGTTATACTGCAAGGTATAAAAGACCTCTGGACACGCGACATTCATAAACGTGGCACCCTGTAGCTCCAGCCCGATGTTAGTAAGGCGCATTCACCATGATACATCACTGAGCATGTCTCGCCCCTTTCCCACCACTTGTGATTCTCAATGTTGGGTTATACTTTGTTGTTGCTGACTTGCGATCTTCCTGCTGATGTTTACAGTGTGATTAGAAGGGATGTTTTCTGTAATCCAATAGACCATTTTAATCAAAATTAAAAACACAAACCACTCTAAACCTCATGCTTTACATACATGTAGCTTTTAGAAATATAATGCATGAACTTTATTTTGTTAAAGATGACCCATTATTGTTAGACTCGCCATTTAATCCAGTCCAATGATATTTTATTCCTGTTGAGTCTTGCCTGGGCTTTGAAATACTTTATGTTAGGAATAAATTATAATTTTGGAAATGACCCATTTTAAGCCTCGCTTGCTGATATTTTTATATCTTTTTTGCTCTCTCTCTCTGTGTTTCACAGTTTGGATCAGACTGGACTGTATACTTGACCAAGCCAGACGGCTCTTACAAAGAAACCAGCCTCAGTGAACTGTTGCCTTTAGCCTTTTCCCCATCACATCTAGCTAAGAACTGATGAAACCTCAGCGAGATCCTTCTTCGGCTGATCTTACAGTGACATAGCAAAATTAAATAATTAAATAAATAATAAATAAAAATAAAACAGCCTGTAGACTTCTATCATCTTTGAAGTTATTTTACGATAAATAAATGTAAATGTGATGCCAAGCTACCCATAAACAATAAAGCTTATTGTTTAAACGTCTGATGTTTTTTTGTTACGCAAGCGAGGCGTTACCAGAGAGATCTCACGATGACGTTTATGTGTCTGTCATGTGACCACGCTGGGCGTGTCTTAAATTAGTTTCCGGAAACATGGAGGCTGTACTGAGTGATGTGGTGGCTCCTGAAGACCTTCTAGTAAGTTTTCACGTTATTAAACTTCTTCCTTGGGATTAAAACACACATTTAGCATATGAGCGACTTTTCCTGTCGTCCCACGGCGTCTGTCAGTCGATAAACGTTGGTACTCGGGAGACATGTGACATGTCGACACGCACTTAGTCGCGTCACGTAGCTAGCTCGTGCTAATCATCATGTTTATGAGTGAACATCCGGACACTGTGTTATCGTAGTTTCGACTAATAAAACAGTTTATGGCTAATGTAGTTTGGCAGTGATGTTAGACTTTACTTTGTGAACTAACCTGCTCAATAGCTGAACATTGTAATTGTTCCTCGTGGATACACAACAAACAATACTGAGGAAGGGTCAGGGCATCTGCTAATATAAACACAATCGAAGTGACTTTTTCTGTAAATGAATAAATAATAATAAAATATGAAACAAGGTATAAATTTTAGGTATAAATCTGGGACTCTCCACCATTTGACCTTAGAACTGAAGAAGCTTCTCGGATGAGAGGTGAAACGTCTTCAAGCAACTTAAAGAAGTCCAGACGCTTTTCTTTGCAAGCTCCTTTGACTATGAAACCGGTCATTTTTGTCTATTTTTATAATTCCAGAAATTTGAGAAGAAATATAACAGCGAGCTGGCGAAGGGTGCTGTCTCCAAAGAAACAAAGTTTGAGTATGCTTGGTGTTTGATCAGGAGTAAATACTCACAGGATATCAAGAAGGGGATTGTACTTTTGGAGGGTAAGTCCACCCACTGCGCCTTATGTACTTATAATGTTATTACTTTTCTGTTGGCTAACAGGATTGTTGCAAGTGCCCCTTGCGGTGTACTGAAAATCCAGATAGCTTGAGTCATCAAAGTAGCTTCCTTTTTACCTCGTTAAATCACCATCGCAACTGATGCTGAACACATAACCAGGGCCCTGTACTACAAAGTGAGTTCAACATAGCTAGGATTTCTTTCTGCTATCAGGATTCACTTACCCTAACTTTTGGGAATCAGGATAAACGGTTACAGGAAGCTGGTTATCAACTCGTAAAATTAACCAGAGCTTTCCCTTGCACCACAAAATAATGTAACTGTAGTAACTAAAATTATAGAAATGTCCTTGGATTGTAGACTCGTTATAGGTTTCCTGATGACTCTTTTCCGTTGACGCAGTGCTGGTGCTGTACTTATTCAGTTTGGACTTTTTTGAGAACCAGCCCACAGTTCAACATGAGCATGTATATTGCTGCAGTAGTTAAGTCCAGCTCTTTCATTTAAGAAAACTGGCAAAGGGGACACCTGTCCTTTCATCTGGAGACTGTAATAGCTACTTTTATTATGTCTCAGCTTGATTATTGTGATGCCCTTAATGTTAGAGTTACCCATTCTTCCCTATCAACTCGATATTGGTGCAGAATGCTGCTGTGCTGTGCTGTGGGCACATTACACCTATTCTGGCTGCCTGTGCACTCTAGAGCCCAAGTTCTTGTATTTGTTTTTAAATCCTTAAATGGTCTAGGCCTGTCTTTATTCCCACCCTCCTGTCCGAGCTCTCTGGTCATCTGACTTGTTGTTCCTATGTGGATAAATTGCCTTTTCACATTAGACAGTCAGCTACGTGTCCATTTCAAAAACCCATGTTAAAGCACATTTATATTCTCTGACTTTCTACCCAGCATGTGACATACATCTCTGCTTGTTTTTATTGTTTTATACTTGCTTGTTTTTATTTTATTGCAGTTTTTATTGGTACTGTCTTCACTTCATTTTAATTTCATTTTTATGTACAGCACTCGGTGTCTTCTACAACTGTTTTAAAGTGCTTTATGAATAAAGTTGGTACGCTATGGACTGTTTCAAATGAATAGTTTAATCTTTTGTTTGGTTTTTGTCGTTGTTTTTGTTTTTAAGTAGTTATTTAACTACATTGTTAATGGACATCGGTATACAAAAAGTGTAAGATGGAAACTGTGATCCCAGGCAGGTCACTTCAAAACTTTACAGTAAACAAAGACTTGATAAGTTAAAAGTGGGAACAGAGCTGGTTTAGTTTCAGCCGTTGTTTAAGATGAGCCTTAAATGTGTGATAAGTAGAGCGCTCCGTTATTCCCATTGATAGACTCTTCCTGTAATTGGTTAGTATTTTGAGTAGTGACAGCACATTTTGTCCAAATTTAGTGAACCTATAAATTACTTCACAGTCCCCTCTAGTGGTGGCCCTAGTGCTAAACCCACAGTCTGTGCTTGCACTAATAAATAAAGGAGGTTGGCATGTCCAAGTAAAATCTTATACATAAAAAGTCAATTTTTAACATTATTAAAACTCAGGGATTTGTCATCAACACAGCAAAAATATTCCAATCTTCAAATGGGAATAACTTTTAATCAAGAATTTTTGTGGAGGTTTTTTCCCTTTTTTTGTAAATAATGAGTCTATTGATTTAAGTGTTGTTTCAGCTGTTAACGATAAGGTTTTGAAACAACAAACAATACAAATAAAAGGATTGTACAGTCTAAGCTGCGGTGACCATCACAGTCTAAGTTGCTGCTGGATTGCCCCTGCGGGGGTCCTGGAGCCCGGAACTGGGTGAGTGTGAGTGTGTGTGCGTACAGGTCTGTGTGTCTCCATGTTGGGTGAGTGTGTGAGTATTTTCATATGTGTCTTTGAGGGTGGGAATGCATGTTTGTGTCTGGTCTTAGACTCCACCTCTCTCAGAACATCTCCCCCCCATACTCCCTGCCAGTGGCTGGTGCCCCCGCCTGCTGGTGCACTGATGGTTCTCGGTGCTCGGGTGTGTACTGGCTCACTCTTGGCTGTTGCCTCTTAACATTTTATGCATTATTAGCACTGTATGCTACTCAGTAACATTCAATATTTTTATTTACTGTTACTGATGCTCATGTTGGTTGTTGCTGTGGTTTCCTACTGTCTTTTTTTTTTTTTTTTTTTTCATTTTTTTGGTTGTTGTTGTTTTTTTTCCTCTCCTTTCTTATAAAAAAAATAATAATAATGATAATGATGAGTGTCATCAGTGAGTCATTGCGGCAGCTCCTCCTGCGGTCGCTGAGGTCAGCGTCTCCAACTTTGGAACCAGCAATTTTGTGGTCTTTTTCTTTCTGTATAAATGGGTGGAACTGGTTTTGGATTAGGCACCGGCGCTGCGTCACTGGAAAAGCTCAGCACAGCCAGCTCCATTACCTGCACAGTGATTATTCTTGTAACTTGTGACTTTGTGGCTTCAGTGTGTTTTCAGCTTTCCTGGTTTGAATCGTGTGTTTGTTTGTTTGTGTGTTTGTTTGTTTGTTTGTTTTTCTCGTAGAACTGGTTCAGAAAGCATCAAAGGACGACTCCCGGGACTTTTTGTTCTACCTTGCAGTGGCCAACTACAGACTCAAAGTGAGTGGCACCTGTTTCTTCTCAGTTCAGGTTTATGGGAGACAAAATGAAGAAACAGACCTGCAGAAATCTCTGCTTTTGTATCACGCTGCTTTTGAGCTTCAGATAAGAGAGAGGGCAAAGGTCAAATCTGACAGACAGAGCAAAATATTTCTCTCTCTGCCTTTACCTCTTACTTCCTGCTCCTCCCTAAAAGCATGTCATCTTACTCATTGGTTCGCATTTACCGAGGGTTTTTCTAATTGGTCTAATCCTAAAGTACTGCTGAGGCATGGTTACATACACTAATAGGAAAATGTTTCCTTAACACACCCAGTTCTCTGTAAAAGAAATGTCCTCACTTGTATTTCAGTACCATAATGTGCTCCTCTCTGACCTCCCACTCACCATACTTGGAAGATAACTAATCAGACCTTCAAAGTCTGCAGGTCACAATGAACTCGGTCTCTTCCGTGTTACCTTTTGCACAATGAGCGTACATGAACGCCTTTTACCTGACGATCTTCAACACATGATGGGTTTCTTTCATGCTTGCCTGCGTGAATAAAAATGTCCTTTTTAATGATGCCAGAGAGACATGCCATTTAATGAATCTGTGGAAAAGTTTTGCCACTGAAGTCGGCGGTTACGCTGCCCGCATTCCCAACGAGCCGATCAGCAGCTGAAGCGGTAAACAAACGAACCAATCACAGGCATGCAGTGAGAGCTTCATGACCGTTTGAACTGTGTGGTGGGAGACATAAAAAGACGCAGATAAGCACACTTATTGGTATCCTTGGTTTGCCGTATCCGTTACATGAATCAGCATTTGTTTCGAGTGATCTGGAGGGATGACGTCGATCATGGCGGCACATTCAATGGAGGAGCGTTGTGTAACCTGGATGTGGATAGCAGGCGGAGAAAAAAAAAAAGTTTTTAGACCCTTTATTATGGAGCAAAGTCCCACTGACCACAGCAATTACTGCCATGGCTCTATCTCCCCATTAATTTAGATAGCCGCTTGGAGGTGTTACAGGGGTGGCTGTCGAGTGATGAGAGCTGCTTTTGGAAGGACTTCCGTAAACTAGACTTTCTCTTCTCCCTCCAGGAATATGAAAAAGCTCTCAAGTATATCCGCATTCTCCTAAAGAACGAGCCGGGGAACAAGCAGGCTCTGGAGATGGAGAAGCTCATCGACAAGGCTTTAAAGAAAGGTAAGAAAGAGGCACTAAATGGTTTCATAATAAAAGCGCTTGTGTTTTGAAAACTACATCCTGACCTTTTACCTCTTGATATCTAGATGGTCTTGTCGGCATGGCGATCGTCGGGGGAATCGGCCTTGGCGTGGCCGGTTTAGCGGGCCTCATCGGCTTGGCCGTGTCAAAAGGAGCTGCCAAATCCTAACTTGGGTGTGAGTGGGAACCTGGATGTTTTTCTGGACTCACACACTGACCAACCTGCATAAAAATAAAGCTTTTGTACTAAAAGCTTGGAAGACGTAGAATTCTGATTTGAGGGTGAAATTAAACTGCGTTATTTAAAAGATTTGAATATTGCCAGCTGTAACAGGGGTGAAAATCGTCGTACATACATTTGTTGACACACTAATAACCTGTCACTTCCTCATTTGTCGTTTAAACAAACTAGAATAGGAGACGTGTCGCTTAACCCTTATATAATTTTTATACTGTGCACTTCAGCCCAAATATTTACAGCTTGTAAAAAGAAAATTTGTCCAGATGCATGATTTTGCTTCAGTTGTTGTTCGTTGCATTGATTTTTGAAGCGTTACAGAAAGTGTTACTGATGAAGCGGAAAGTGAAGCCTGTAATCCTGTAATGAGGGAAGAGAATCATTTGTTTGATGGTGACGTCTCGGCCTCTGCTGAGGAGGCAGTGAGCAGATGTTTGCATTTACTCTGGACACGCAGTTTCTTAAAGGGATGCAGCTCTTATAATGGAAATTAAACTGTTTTATGTTGTGTAAAAAGCATTTCCTAACATTAATAATAATGGGTTGTTTTCCATCTCTATTAATAAAATGATTTTCAAATGAGAGATTTGTGTTGTATGCTTTTGATATCTCAGAGTAACACACACACACACTACTGTGGAGTAAAAGCTATACTTTAAATTCTTTTGCAGCACAAGTAGCACAAATAAGCATTTGATTACATGGAGTCCTCATTATAATAAGAAGATATTAAAACATTGAGCAATGTATTTATATGGATAAATACATTGTAATGAAATGAAATTAAGAAAAGTCAAAATCTGAATTTTACATAGTTAGCATAATTAGCCTATGTTGTTTGGGATATGTATTCACAAGTCACATTTTAATTGTACGTTGAAGCCTTTTATTCACCTGACATCCACAAACAGCACACAATCACCAGTTATCTAACACCTATGTCTGTGGGAAGAAGCTGGATTGCCCTCGCAGAGAAATCCACGCAGAAAGGATCTAAACGGCATTTAGACCAAGAACTTCAAGCAGTGACTGCACTGCTGTGCTTTAAAAAAGAAAATAATAATAATTGAATCAAATAATTAAATTAATCTACAAATGACTCAAAATCGTTTAAAATCCTTTTATAAAATTGAACGTAACTTTAAAAACATGTTATATACTTTTGAAGCTATTCTCATATTTACTTTAGAACCTGTTTAATGATACTAAAATATGTATGTATAATCTTTTTATTCGTTTGCTATTTGATAATGAACCGATAATCTGACATATGCGATATTGCGCAGTGGTGTTCCCATCACTGCCACGCATAACACACATCAGATCAACAAACACGGTGAACACAGCAGCTGTGAGCGCGGTGTCAAAGCTGTAGGTCCCGTCGAGTCACCGGCTCGCTCCCCTGACGATTCCCGGTCCACCTGACTGGTTTGTTAAAGAGCGGGAGCGCGCGCACGCAAGCTTCCTCACACACCAAATGAACTTGAACGCATTTAGCTCCCGAACTCCTTATTACCACAAGGCATATTTATGTTCACACGTCCCTCAGTATTAACACCTGAAGTCCACAACAGGCTCCGTGTCAGATTTTCCTTCCTGCTTCACCTTTGCGCACTTTGGCGCATCAGTCAACAGAATCTATGTAAAGCTCGGTGTTCTTCTGCACCCAAGCTGCTCGCGGGGTTATATAAAGGACCTGTTTGTGCTCCATCAAAACTGTCAGGGCTTTATTGAGATGAGAGCAAGATGTCATTCTATTTTATAGATTTATGGGACTGGTGTTGCATAGGTGTCCAAAAAATTCCATTTCCAAGAGCTCTTTTGTTTAACACGGCAAGAGATTTTCAGTAGGCTACAGCATTTAAGTCACAACACCGTCTTAAATCAACCAAACTCTGATTTGCATTAAAATGAAAATTGCTGTGAAATTTTAGCTTCACATATTAAATACTTTTCCAGCTGATTTTTTTTAATTACCGAATCAATCAACCGATAATATATTGAAAATATGAAAGAAGACCGGCTATTCTGCAAAGTCCCATATTCAAGAACACATTAATTTAAAAAAACAAACAAACAAAACAAAAAACCTTCAAAGTTGCAAAAGACAACTTGTGACAATTTTAAATGATAAACACTTGAATTACTCAATACTGTAAAATTAGACAATTTTTTTTAACATTACATTTTTTGTCACAAAAATGAAGAAAACTTTTATTCACCTTTCTTATTTTCTGCTCTGCTCTTTGCAAAAAAACATGTGATGGTCCATAGTTTGAATGTACAGTAGGCTACATAATAATTGCCGTTCAATTTAGCGTCATATATGTATTAGAATTAAAGGCGTGTTTTTTGTTTTTATGACATACAATGTTTATATCGTTTTTCTTGCACATTAAAATCAGAGGCAGTAATTGAAAATGCTTATTTCAAAAGATAAACTATTAAAGATGAAAGCCTGAAATGTTGAATTTTCTCACCATCAAAATAAAACGGGGTCTTGTGCATCAACGATGTCTGCGTATTGGCTTATTAAAATATGTAGTCTGACATATTTGTGCGCACAATTTCTGAATAGTAAATAGTTCACTGCACTATGATGCTAAAACAAAAGATAGAATGCTTTTAAACATCGATTTATTAGTCACAAAAATGAAGAAAATGCTATTTTCATGAAGGATCGAGCAAATAGTACAAAATTCTGGAGTTTCTACGGTACGCCTGTAAGTACAACTGGGAAAATTTCCTATAATGAAGAGCACCTCCCTTTCTTCAAGGCACCACCCACGCTCCTGTCATTGTTTCACTGATTTCATAAAAAGTGGGTCCTTGTAACTGATGCAGGTACTGTTTTATTAAGGTCCAGCATCACTCCAACACAAGACAGCTTATAATCTAGACATGGTTTGGGATGAAGAAGAACTGAATGGCTTTAAAACACACGGTGTAAGAGTTTCTACAAGGAAACAGGAGCCAGGATTCTGTAACACTGTAGCATTTTTCCTACCATATCCATAAAGACCAATCGATAAATCAAAGTCCGATATGAAACCCCATTCTTATCAATGTCATTTATTAACTGTTAGATTTACAATGAGGGATTTGGTGCACACAATGTGACAGCTTGTGTTGTGATCTCTGAGAGTTTAACCCACGCACGAGTTCGCTCACTCTCGATCATCCTCATATCTTGACCCTCGGAGAGATTCAAACAGTCAACATCTTTTTACAACGGGGAGGTTTATGGAGGCTATGGTTTATGTGCCGCGTTATCAGCGCGGTGGGATGTTACTTATTAACCCGGGTGAAAGGACCGAAACTCGGATCGGCCTGAGAAAACAATCATTTTCTCTGGTGTAAAATAGATGATCATTTAGGTAAACAATTAGATAAAACCATATCTGAAGAAACAAATATCCAAACAGAGGAGCAGAAAATAGACATGATGTCTAACTGACCCCCGAGCTGTCTCCAGCCTCTTCCCACGCGCAGTTTAAACACACTTAAACATCAATGATTCATCAGAGCTGGTGTAATTCAGCTCAGCTTCAGTGCGTCTGAGGGCCAACGTCCGTCAAGTACCCAGCGGGTTTAACACAGATACTAATGTTTAATCACCGCGAAGGAGCACAGTGTAGAGGCTCACTTACCCCCCGCTGTGCAGGTGTAACTACACTGGAAATTAAGGTTGTTGTATAATCCAGTTAAACAGCTGATTGCGGGCAGACACAAGGAAAGGCGGTACATGTTACTTTTTGTCTCTCTTTTATTGTGCTGTTCACATGTCATATTCATCATAATGTGAAAGTGAGTCTGTCTTTGTATGTGGGGCTGTGTCGTGAAACAGAGGCCAGAGGCATCTGCGGGAACAAAGGTTGTTTGTGTCGCAACCGATCACAGAGCGCTCACAACACTTTACAGGAGCGAAGCAGACGTCAAAATGAAGGGTGTCGGAATTATGGAAAAACTCTTAACCCTTGTCCTTTGCATTGCATTTTTAATTTCTTTAACTGATGATGTGTTGTTGCTGTTTCTTTTTAATCTGGCATTAACATAAATGACACCATGTGGGTGCTGCACAATCACAAGACAAGTTTCTTCTACTGTTTTTGTTTTCAAAGCACAAGAGTGTTTTTTAAACTTTTTTCTAAAATTAAAACAACAATAGCACAGGAAATGGACAAACAACACAGAAAAGAGGAAAAGCTTAAACAAACAGGATAGAAAGGGGGTCACGTGGTTAACTATATTCTCCCCATCATCATGATGTATATATAGTACCATGAAAAGGTGTTTTCTGAAAAGTCGTAGTAGAAAGATTTCTTATTTTTAGTGTATCTGTCCCAATTACATAATGTGTAAATACAAAATATAGTTTTTAAAGGATTATTTCTTCTATTTGGGGGGGGGGGGGGGGGGTATCCAAACCTACAACAGAACAAGAACAAAATAAATGCATAAATAAATAAATGTGCAGTTCCATAAATATAAAGTACTAATAAAGAAAGGGAGAGGCTTATTGGTAAACTTTGAAAAGACAGACAACAGAGATGACCTCTGTTTGTAGTCAGCAGCCAACTGTACACACCTGGAATCTGGTGACACAGCCATGCTGCACAGCTCTTGAGACAGCAGTGCATTCAGACCAAGTTCACGAGGCCGTTATTTAAGTGAATAATGAATATGAACAATTAACTGTTATTATTATAACTCATAGCATCACTTAATTGCAAACAGAAATTATGGCTTCAGTGTTAAATGTATGTATTAATAGTATTATAAGAAGGAGAAGAAGACATTATATAATAATACAGAAAAAGGCTATGGTCAAATATCTTAATACACACACACACACACACACACACACACACACACACACAAAGAAACACGTGTGCATGAATGCACACATACACATGTTAACACACATTTCATTTCCTTATAAGCCTTGTGGATTTTGCACCATCTGCAATGCAGCTTTTGATCATTTTTCATTATACTTGGATACAAATGATTTAAAATGAAAGATGCCAAATCTGTAACTTTCTGGAAAGTGAGTGGAAAGTGGAAAATCATAGTTGCTCTTTGAAGTTTCGACCTGTTGCTCATCAGGACAATGTTAATGTTTACCCAAGCATACCAACATTTGCTAATTGGCACTAGACTCTAGTAATAAAATCAAGATTTCTGTGTGGAAATTTCACCTTGTAAGTCTGTTTGTGCGTACCTCTGTGTGTCAAGATGGGAAAAGTGATTCTGAACACACCTATTGTGGCAGAAAATTAACACAGCGGTGAAACTGAATACTTTGGCATGTGTTTTCTGTCCATGGAGCAGCACTGCAATAGTATAAGATGCGGTCATGACATTTCACAAGTTTTGCTGACACTTTCACAGATGGGTACCGTCTGTACTTGAGAGATTCCTCAGCAAGATGAGTTCAGGTTTTAAAGATATTATGGTGGCACCAAATCCAAATTTATTCTTTGTGTACCAATAAATCCACACTGTCTGGACCTATGTGACAGACTTATACCTGCCATTCCCTGTGGGTATTTTGCGCTGGTAAAAAGCGGTGAATATTGCTCTCCAGTTTTAGCAATTTCCTCTTAGCATTGATATGCATGTTTCGATATGACACTTAAAGGTTGTGTAATACGTTAAACCATTTAAAGCAACTGATTGGTTTCATTATGGCTTTATGGGCGTGGTCAAAAATATTTGACTGTGGCCTGGCAACGTGAGCAACAGTCCAACAACTATTGTTTTATTTTGATACAAATGTTACTAAATCCTGATTGGTGTAGGAGATGTGAGGTCACCTTTTTTGTTTAGTTTTTTTAATTTAAAGTCCACCCCCCTCCACACACACACACACACACACACACACACACACACACACACAAATAATTGTGAATCTTTTAACAATTAGAGTCAATGATTATTTACAGACATACTGACGTTTTAAATAAACAAGTGGACACAAAAAACTTACTAAGCACTTACCTGCTCGATCTCATCTCTCTAGTTGTGTCCACTCATCACATGCTCATCTCGCCGGCTTTTAATGACCTGTTCTTGGAAGGCACATAAGATAAGATAAGATAAGATAAGATAAGATAGAACTTTATTAATCCCTCGGGTGGGTTCCTCTGGGAAATTCGACTTCCAAAAAAAGCACAGCAACGACCGAAGTTACAGTTACAGAATTGTTATATATATATATACACACACACACACACATATATATAAATATATATTATCTGCCAATAATAATGGCAGATATTTAGTTTGAAACACTTACATTGGTGTATGTAGTATGCATGTACTAACAGTATTTATCCTGTTGTACATGATATTCTTAATAGTCAGATGGGATGTAAAACTTCAAGTATCTAAAAGGGTTCCTTTTAAATTATCACAATTAAGCTATAATTAATATTAGATTATTGGTTTGCTGTGCTTTTTATATATTTTGAGTTCACATGGCTGTCATTGTGAAAGAGATTGGATCAGTTAAATAAAGATAAAATAAATAATATTGACTGTGGATATCCTGAAGTGCAATATTTTTGTTACTACACTGTTTTAATATAACCATATATTGTTTCTATTCTGAGGTACAATATCTTTTTTATATGGACCATTAATAATGTTCCAAATTTTCTTTTGTACATAACTAAATCTCAGACATTAATTAAATCACAGGAAAAGAAATGTGTGTAAAACGTACTGAAAATGTCAAATGTAATGCTTTAAAAAACGAACTAGTTAAAAGAAGCCATCAGGTAATCATTAAAAACATCAGCACAAATATCTGGGTGCCCCTTTCCCAAGAATGTTTTTGTTTCCTGGAAGGTTTGTTGGAGCATTAAATTACTCTGAGTGTTCTGGCTAATCATGCACTCCTATCACTGTGGAGAGATTCAAAAAGCCGTTTGTGCTGGAGAAGCATTTTGACAATATCCTCCTCTTCTCAACAGTCAATTGGGCGGGGGTGGGGGGGTTATCGGCACATTTATAAAAAATAAGGGTTGACATCAAATACAGAAAAAAATAAGATGAAAAATAAACAAAACAAAAGTGAAGTGAAGTGTCAAAATCTTGTTTATATTTAAACGCTAGGGAGTAAAGACATGTCTTCGAGCTGGTTTTAAAGATGTCGAGTGCTGGTGAGGTCCTAATTTGAAGAGGTAGATTGGTAAAGCTTAGGTGCAGCCTCGGCTTCAGTCTGCTTGTATGAACAAACACAAGCATCTGATGACTACGCCAAGATAAAAGTTCAGAAAGGTTATAGGGTGCTAATCCATTTAGTGGCTTTAAAAAACAAACAATAAAATCTTTAAATGAACTGTAAAGCATACTGGAAGCCAGTGTAAAGAAGAAATATGGTCTCGCTTATATGTGGCTGTCAGGAGTCGAGCTGCCGCCTGCAAAGCCTGCATGACTCCAAAATAAAGGCGATTCCAATATTGAAGCCTGGATTAAGTTAAAGCATGAATTACTTAATTAAGTCAGCAGATGAGGGAATATTTGTAATCTTTGCAAGGGCCCTCAGCTGGAAGAGGCAATTTAACAACAAAATTTAGTTATTAAATATAAAACTGCCAGACAAAAAGGTCACTCCTGTTTTGTTTAGTTTTTTCTTTTTTGCAAACGGTGTTTTGCAATTTTCCAAATGAAAAAGTTCCCCCTTAAAAGAACAATGTGTGTCAGGAGGTTCGAATAGTACCACCTCTGTTTTTTGTCCATTCATGTTGGAAAGGTCTATCACTGATCATGTTTTTTTTGTCTGCAATACAGTCCAGCAAGGCCTTTTACAATATATATATATATATATATATATATATATATATATATAGTATTCTTTTTAAGATAAAGTCAATTTTTAAATCATCACCATAACATGAAAGTGAAAAGAGTACTGGGCCAAGGATAGATCCTTGAGGGATGCCCCATGTAAGCCACTGAATATGACGTAAAAACAATTCAAGGTGAGTTCCTTTAGTGCTCACAGCTCTCCATAAAGACTAGGACACCATGATCCACTCTATCAAACACTCAGGTCTAAAAGCACTAAAAAGGCAGGATTACCTGAGTCTGCAATTAATAAAAGATCATCAAAAATGTTTAAAAGTACAGTTTCTGTGCTGTGATGTTATTTTGAAACCTGACTGAAATGTTTCAGTGACGCCATTTATTTCCAGAAAAGTCTAGAGCTGAAGGACAATTTTATCCACCACCATAGACCAAAAAGGGAGTTTAGAGATTGGTCTAAAACCAGCAAAGGAATTTTGATCATGAGCAGGAAGAGTGATTTGAGACCTGCTAGCAGCAGCCTCATCACCAAAAACAACCCAGAACATTTTTCACAAATAGCTGGAGACTCTGGAAAGTGTGTGATGGGTAAATCATTAAAGTGTAAATGGTGTTAAAAAAACAGTGACAGTTTCTTCATAAGAGCTGTTGGAGCTAAGTTGTTCCAAAGTAATGCATCATTATGACGACCTTACATTTGGCAGTACTGTTGCTAAAACCAGTAATCAAATTCCTGCTTAATGGTTCCATTAAAAAAAGAAAAATATATAAATTTTATGGAAGTTGAGCAACACTTGTTGGAAAAGTGGGCTGAAATATTTCAGGTCTGATGGAAATTTGTTTCATGAAAACAGTAAAATGTTAAGTTAAAGTGTTGACTTTTGCTAGTAGCACTTTTAGCTAAGTGCGCGCAATGACCACAATGACGATGCTAGTATGCTAATATTTATCAGGCAGCCGTGTTAACCATGTTCTTCAGCTTGTTCACATTTGCAAAGAACACGAATTACAGTTGCAGTTGTGGTGACTAACAAAACACAATCAATTTGAAACAGTAATGATAATAAGAAGTCATTTTCAAAAGGAGCCTTTGAACATTTGTAGTTTTTTTTTTATCAGCACAAAATGTTTCATGGTCTCCCAGTTCACTCAGTAATGTTGCCAAACTATGTTACTTACCTTCAGTTGTTACATGCCATTTGAGCAGTTTAATAACCTATCTGATGAAACATAAAGAGCATAACCCTCTTTGATTATATCACTGAAAATGTGCTCATTATATTTAATCGGTTTATTTAAGCATTTTGTGAGTTTTTAGTTATTAGTTTCTTTGTCATTGCGTAAAATAAATGCAAAACATTTGAATTTTTGTTACAATTAACAACCTTTGTGTCTTTTTCATTTCCACAAGTCGAACTTTCCCTTCCAAACACTCGGCTCACCAGCAGCTTGAGTCTGGCTTATTGTTGGTGAGCTGGGGCTATTTCTGGAGGCTGACCTATAAACAAACACATTCGCTGGTTTATAAATCTCCCCACCTCTACCGACTTGGTGTGAAATGCAGGTTAAGATTTATCTTCAAATTATCAGTGAGGTAAACTCAGAGTGCCCTGGATTTGTCAACGCTGACCTAAAAGCTATCAGGAGGATTATTAATGGCATGAAACAAACTGAGAAACTACGGGATGAACTGGGCAGCGTTAGACCTTGGTCTCTGGTTGGTGTTTGTGACATTAAATTGAACCTGTTAAATATTGATGTTTCCCAAGCACAGGGTGTGACAAAGAAATTGTTAACTCGAGTCTTCTGGCCTTGAGATATGCAAACCGAAACAATAAAACCTATGCGGTGGAGCATAATTTAGAGAAATATATTCGTATATGTTTCGATATGAGTTTTGAAGTGTTATAGTGAATAGTGATTACAAAAAAACTAGTTTTTTAAGCAATGATATCCTTTAAAAGTTATTGAATGACAAATAGTATGATCATTTATTATGAGAGATGGGAGAATTTTATATGTTTGAGTATTTTTCATAAACATAACCAGAAATGCATACAGAGTCACGGCGTCATTAAGAGTAGCAGATGACCATTGGACCCTGAAAGTGAACCGATAAACACCTGTTCAGTTTCAGGGGTGTAAAATGCAAAAAAAAAAAAAAAAGAGGATAGAGTACACGTGTGTGCGTGTGAGAGAGAGAGAGAGAGAGTGTAGGGGGAGGAGAGACTGCAAGTGAGTCATATAACTGATTATACTTATCTGTTGAACTGGACACATCTCTCAGTGGCGGAGCGGACACACATCACACACACACATTCACCCAAATCCGATGTTTTTATCTTCATAAAAAAACAACTTTTATTAAATTCAAAAACTTCAGTCTGTCGTCACTGACAGTTGGGCCGAGGAGAAGTCATGGATCCAATCGTGGAAGTGGTGGCTGTGATTTTGGGGTTCATCGGATGGATAATGGTGGGGGTTGCGATTCCAAACCGTTACTGGAGGACCTCCACTGTTGACGGAAATGTCATCACCACCTCTACAATCTATGAAAACCTGTGGATGTCCTGCGCGACAGATTCAACCGGGGTCAGTAACTGCAGGGACTTCCCTTCGATGCTCGCTTTGAATGGTATGCTGACAAAAAAATTGACTTCTTAATAATATCATGAGGTTCGGGAAAGTTGGATTCCAGCAAATGTTTATGTTGCTTTGTCTGGAGGAGGGTTTCTGTCATAAGAAATGTATTAAAAGGACAACTTGAAGAGCTTAGATGTCCTATCTTTTGTTGTACTGTGGGTACACATTAAAACATCAATCCATCTTTGAAAAATCTGCTAGAATTATGTGGTTTTGTGTATCTATGCACTGTTTCCAGGTTACATCCAAGCGTCTCGTGCCTTGATGATTGCCTCGATAGTGTTTGGCACATTTGGACTGCTGGGCTCGCTGATCGGGATACAATGCTCTAAAGCGGGAGGAGAAAACTATGTTCTCAAAGGGAGGATCGCAGGCACCTCTGGAGTACTTTTTATGCTTCAAGGTAACAAAAACATAGAAAATACAGTCTGTTCTTCCTGGCTATTCAGATAACAATATTGACCTCCTATTACACTACCCCTTAAAGAAGATAAAGAAACCTCCCCAGCATGCTGATGAATCATGATAATGCCCTACCGTCCTTTAAGATCAGTCCTACCTATTTTTGTTTACTTCAATACTTTGGATCAGAGTTAAACTCTGACCCGTCACTGTTTTATTGCTCACTAAAGACTCCCTGTTGTTGTTGTCTGTTTTTTTCTATCAAAAGGTTTGTGCACTATGGTTGCAGTGTCCTGGTATGCTTTCAATATCACTCAGAATTTCTTTGATCCCTACTACCCTGGCACAAAGTAAGTTGCTGTTAGTGGTGTGAGATAAACAGGCCTAAAGTGCAGTGCCGGCAGCCCATAATTTTGCTATGTGTCACAGGTATGAGATAGGAGAAGGGCTTTACATCGGCTGGTGCTCTGCTGTGCTCGCCATCGCTGGAGGAGCCGTTCTCACCTGCTCCTGCAAGTTGGGCACAGAGGAAAAATAGTGAGTTTGATCTCTTTTTGATGTACAGAGCTGGAGGTAATTCTCAGAGTCTACAGGTGCAATCTGGCCCGGCCATGAAAAATGTTCTGGTTTAATTAAAGAAAACACGAATGTGCTGAATGTTCTGTTATTAATGTGATACAAAGGGAGACGGATCCCATGGCTCTCTAGCGACTCACTGTGGCAACATGAGCTTATCTCAAAGTGTCGATAGGTCCCACCCATCCAGGTGTCTTTGTCTCGACTGTGCTAAGTGGCAGGTTTAAGGGGCTTATAGTAGGTTTATAGTTTATTTGGTAATTACCTGTCTCAATGGTAAACATAGGCAAAAGAACAAATAAAAATTGTATGAAAATTTTTTGACCAACCTTCATTACAGGGACATCATAAAACACAGCATAGAAAAGATTTTAAATTTGTCTGTGGAGAGATCTCTGTTTGGAGATGGAAGCTCCTGAGCAGGTCTCAGACTGCTCAAAGTGAATAACGGAGACGTAGCAATCAAAGATTTGAAAAAGAATGAAAATCTTTGGCAGAAACAGAAACAAAAACCCACACACATCTTTATTAAAACCTTATTTTATTAGAAAGTCGGTAAAATTGTAAACTTTTTAAATCAGATTAGTGATTTATTTTTCTATCCAGGTAATCATTAGAATTCAAGTGGATCTAAACTGTGCTTTAAAAAGAAACAATGCAAACACGTTACCAAGATGGCTGCCTAGTGGCAAGTGCTCATGTCCCTGATTAGAAAGTTGGCTCCCCCCAGTGGTCAAAAAAAGTAGTAACTAGATTATTCACAAGAATTTTACTCACTTTACACTGACCATAGCCTGTTTATATTCACTTCTGATAGGTGCACTGCCACTATAAGGATAACTTATTCTAACACTATTCTAAAACTTTTAATTTCCTTGCTGAGACTCTGAGTATATGATGTGCAGCATGCTTGGGGTGATTTGTATTTCCACCATCTGATCCTGACGTTTTCTTTCTCTGCAGCCCTCTACCTCATGCAAGGGGAACTGTGTATTCTGGACCAGCACCAACCAGAAGCCTGGCCGCCAGTACTTACGGGAGAAACGCTTACGTCTGAGCAGGATTTGGAAACTGAGCTTTGTGGACTTATTCATCCCATCACTTTTGGCTGGTCTAACTAACACATTGTGCCATTTCATCACTGTGGAAACACTTGCAGTGCATCAGATGTTCACTGTTGGGAGTATTTCAGCTGTATATGTTATATACAAATAACCGCAGTTTCAAAATGTATGTTCTGTAGAAATAACATGGATAAAATGATTGCAAAAAGCTTGACAAAACATCAGCGTCACTGCACAAACTCACTGTGTGCTCTCAATGATTAATATTTATATTTCTCTGATATTGTCACTTATTTTCCAATGAATTCAATCACATTTGTAAGGGGAAGGTCAAAAGTGTGATGATTGTTGGGATATGTTGTTTTGTACAGTTTTGTAGGCGACACCTGCAAGAGGCGCTGGAGGGCAGGTTGTCTTTGTTTTGATTGTATTTTGCCTGTTTGTTTGTTTTTGGGGTTTTGTTGTTGTTGTTGTTGTTTTTTGGGGGGGGAGGGGGGTAAGCAAATGTACAAATTTAAATGTTTTACATTGAACATTCCAGTTTTACTTACCACAGACAAAAACAGTGGTGGCTGTATTCTTCCTTTTTTTTAAATAAAAAATAAAATTAAAATTAAAAAACCATCAGCCAGGCGCATAATTACAGGTCATCAGGACATGATTTGGGTAAAATATTGTGGGAAATCATCAACAACCTGTTCAGTGTCTGTGTTCAGAGTAAAGACTGATTGCAAATGTTATATTTTCATCAAATTCCACATTTTTACTATTTAAATTTGGTGCTAAAAGCAGCAAATTCAAATGTCTTTATGTGTCAAATAAAGACTGTATTTTGTACAACTTATTTATGATGTGTCATTAAAGTGGCGGGAAGCAGCACCGTAAACAGTGCGTGACGGCAGCTCACGTGATTATTAAATAAAGAAGATAGGGAAGAGTCACTGGGTGGTCACCTTATCCCGTGGTAAATGTATGCAGGTGGAAGCGGTCTCAACCAGGATGACAGTGACTCCGTTTAGAGGACACATCAACCACCGAATGATTGAAAATCCTGTGACTTGTGTGCCTTTGATAGCACCAGGTCTCAGCTCAGCAACTTCTTGTTCAGTTTGTTAACAAAACACAAGAGGAGAACACATCTTATGTGAGTTGGTGTGTGTGTGTCCACCGGTTCAAGGTGAACTCAAGCTGTTTTGGTGAAACATGGCTGCCCAGCTTCTTATTAAGACTGTTAAAATGCTCGATAGTGCAATTATCTGCTGAAGCTTAACCTCGGCGTCAGAATGGGGAAGAAATTTGATTTAAGTGACTTTGAGTGCGACAGATCACAACCCTTTGTAGGGTTTACAGTGAAACAGTCTGAAAAAGAGAAAATATCCAGATGCGAGAAAATGTCTTGCTGATGTCAAAGGTCAGATTAGAATGTCCAGACTGTCCAGGAAGGCAACAGTTACTCAAATAACCACTCGTTACAACCAAGTCTCTGAATGCCCAACATATCGAGCACTGAAGCAGATGGGCTGCAGCAGCAGAGGACCTCAATGGGTGACACTCATGTCAGCTAACATGATGTTGAGGCTACGCATGGACAACAAAACTTGACAACAGATGATTGTACTGATGAGTCTCAATTTGCTTCAACTGCTACAGTGGTAGGGATTAGGAGTACACAAGAGGAAAGCATTGATCCATCCTGCTTTGTATCAGCGTTTGTCCTGCTGCTGGTGATGTAATGGTGTGTGCTATTTTCTTGGCATGCTTTAGGCCATTTAGACACCTGAGCTTCATTTGTATTGCACAGGCTACCTGATTATTGTTGCTGACAACAATAGCGTGTCATGTCCATCCATCCATTCACTACCGCTTATCCTTTTTCAGGGTCGCAGGGGGTGCTGGAGCCAATCCCAGCTGTCATAGGGCGAGAGGCGGGGTATGTCACACAGCTCAAATCATCTTAAACATGACAATGAGTTCACTTTACTGAAATGGCCTCCACAGTCACCCCATCTCAAACTAATAGAGCACCTTTGGGATGGAACAGAAGATTCACATCATGCGTGATGTCAGTATGAAGCAAAATCTCTTAGGAATGCTTCCTGCGCCTTGTTCAATCCGTACTATGATGAATTAAGGTCGATCTTACTCTTAAAAGGCAAAAAGATGTCCGACCTTGTACCACACGGTATAACTATGAAGTGAGTGAGCCAGTGAGTGTAAATCACTTCAAAAATGAAGATTCAGGATTATTTTAAATTAAGTTATTAAATGACAAAACTTTATAGACCCGCAGAGAACTAAAAGAAATGATGATTTATCATGATCGATTATTATGATTATTATTATTATTATTATTATTAGGACAGGATGATTACGGTTTTCGCATTCTTTGCATTTCGCATTCTTTGAGGTAAAAACACAGACTGGGCCTGTTCAGCAGGTTGTTTTACGTTGCATAACACGTCGTCATGTGTTACCACTGTCAATTACATACCCCGTAATGACGTTTGGCCGCAGTGTGCAGGCTGCCGGGCCCATGCAGGGACATGGTGGGAGCGTCACTGTTAAAATAGCTTATCCAATGAGAGCAGCCCACGTTTCCGGGCGAACACGGATGTGCACCTCGCGGACCAACCATGGAAAAGTAGAGCAGATAGGGCGGGGACGGCTCTGGCAGAGGGGCAAGGTTTCGTTTACAAAGTGTAAGGACGGTCAGCTGTTCGGCTTCAGCAACAGACTAGTCGTTTTAACTTTAAAACGAGTCTAGAAAATAATTAATTCAGGCGGGGTAGTGAATTTAAGCTGCTAGTTCTTTTGTGAGGGGAGGAACCTTTCAGCGATACGACTCATTTCTACACGGAATACTGTCCGATTGGGACCGTAAATACACCGTCGTAGCTGTTCTGTAGAGAAGGGGAGACCCATGAGGGTGTAATAAATAACAGGCAGATTTCAATGAAACAGACAGGCGTTTTCAGTCGAAGCGGACGCAGAGCTGTGAAGTTGGCTGGTTCCGGTGTTAAAGCGTGAATCCGGGAAGAGATGGAGCCGTGTCGGCGGGCCGGACTCAGCGGGGTCCTGTGCTCCCTGTCACTGCTGTGTGTCATCCTGGACATCCAGCTGGACGGTAAGACCCACTTCACGTTAAAAGAAAACAAAAAACAGCCTGCTTACTCACTTGTTTGTCGTCTTTAGTGCTAATAATTCATCAAGCCGGCTTAATTACTGACCCCGAAACTGCTCTTAAAATACTAATACAAAAAAGTAATTACTATATCGTTGCTCTGATTTAAAGATACCGGCTATTAATCTGTAAAAGTTAAACATGAAGGCTTTAAAAGATGTTTCCAAGGGCAGCATCCTTACAACCAGGGGCGTAGTGAGGACTTACAGTCCCAGCACCACCTGCTTTTACCTGTGTCAGGCCTCTGCTCTTAGTAATATTTATAGTTCAGTTACATTTATGTGTGTGTCAAATCATTATTTTAAAAGCACTGATTGTATAAGGTTTCGTCTTGCAGTAATACTCCACTTTCACTTTTCATTACATCGGTTTTCTTTAGTTTCACCCCTTCCTCATTCCCCGCCAGCGCTAAATTACTTTGAGCTCTACACTTAACTGCGTACTTTACTACTAAAGTTGAGGTTTAATACACAGTAATTGTACTGTATTTAAGTATATCTCTACCTTCTGCTTCTATTCCACTATATTTTGGATGCAGATGGAGATTTTAAGACTTTAGTTGCTTATTCATTTGCAGATTAACTGCGTTATTATAGATCAATGCCTATAAGCAATGTAGAAGGATGTAAAACAGTCCTCAACTGCAATGATCCACTAATATAATGTGTATGATTCTGAAAAGTGCCATTCTGTGTAATGAGTACTTTCACTTTAGGTAGTTAAAATATATTTTGATAATATGACTTGTGCAATATTTAGCATAAAAGTGCATACGAGGTGAATAAGGGAGAGGGAGTGGAGTGGGTGAAGATGAGTGAAAAAGGAAAGCGGTGAAAGAGATGGTTTAGAAGATAGTAGGGAGACCTGCTGAGATGATCGCTCTGGTATAAAGACAGGAGACTGAGGTGAAGATGTTAAGAGTTTCATGGGAGGATGGAAAAGAGTGGAAATGAGTACATCAGAGGGAAAGGTCAGGCTGAGCAGTTCGGAGACAAGTTAGGTTGTTGGTCGGATGCCGCAGCTCGATTGTGCGTTTTGAATCTTTTTCTGAGCTTGTGCAGCCTCTGTCATCAGAAGAGAGGTGCAAGTGTGAACAAAAGACAAACACACAAAGAACACTGGGCTACACTGTGGTTTCCTTCTATAAAGTTGTCCCTCTTCAGTGTTTCCAGCGAGGCTCAAACCCAGTTTTATGTTACAGGCGTCTTTGGGGAAACTCAGGCTGAGATTGAGCACCACTTGGAGATGGGCCGCAAACTTTTGGCAGCTGGTCAGCTGGCCGAAGCCTTGTCCCACTACCACTCTGCTGTGGGTAAGGTTACACACACGCAGACACGTTCTTGCCACTGGCTGACATTTTCAGTCTACACAGTCGGTGCTTGTCTGTACAGTTGAGAAAGGTGTGTTATTGTGCGGTAAAAGAGTTTAGAGGTTCAAAGCTTGTGTTTGTTGCTTTTGTTAAAATAAAAATGAATAAATTGTGATGATGCATTTTCCAGAGGGTGACTCTAAGAATTACCTGACCTTCTACAAGCGAGCTGCAGTGTTTCTGGCCATGGGAAAGTCCAAATCTGCCCTGCCAGATCTGACCAAGGCTATCCAACTCAAGCCTGATTTCTTGGCTGTAGGTCACTCGCTAGCCTTTCTTAATGTCTTCTATCATATTCCATTTCTTCTGCCCTCTTCCGAGTCTTCGTCATCCTATCTTTTCATCTGTTTGCATTTTTCAGGCCCGCTTGCAGAGAGGGAACATCCTGTTGAAGCAGGGCAGCACGCAGGAGGCACGGGAGGACTTTGAGGCAGTGGTAGGTTTTATAACGTGCTGCTTTTGCAGTCCTAAATCACTCTCCCACATATGTTTGTCACAATAATATGTACCTGCTGTTCCAGCTGCAGCGGTCCTCAGACAACGAGGAAGCTCAGAACCAGCTGATGAAGGCGAACGAGCTGGAGGAGCTGCAGGAGGAGGCCCAGGCCGCGTACCACCAAGGGGACTACAGCACAACGATCACTGTGCTGGAGAGAGTTATAGAGGTAGGGGTCTTGTTGGTTAATTTTATTCTTCATTTACAATCTTACCAACACCAGCTGCTTCAAAGTGTGATTTCAAATCTGATTTTAATGCCTCAGCATTTTAGTTATTAAAGGAATCACTATGATCTTTGAGCTGATTGCTCATTTATAAAAAGTTTCCGTCTTCCTCTAGATCTCTCCTTGGGATCCGGAGTCTCGGGAGCTCCGCGCAGAGTGCTACATCCGGATGGGAGATCCACAGAAAGCCATCCAGGATCTCACGCCGACGACGCGGCTTCGCAACGACAACCGCGCCGCCTTTCTGAAGCTCGGCAAGCTGCACTACAGCCTCGGCGACCACCACGAGTCACTCAAGTGAGCGTCGTTCCTGGAATAAACAAATAGGTCTGGCTTGCTCAGCCACGCAAATGAAGTCTCACTTTTTCCATCTATTCACACGCAGCAACGTCAGAGAGTGTCTGAAACTCGACCAGGACGACAAGGAGTGCTTCAGCCACTACAAGCAGGTGAAGAAGCTCAGCAAGCAGCTGGACTCGGCCGAAGAGCTGATTGAGGAGGGCAGGTGGGTATTTCTGTTGGGCTGAGGCACTTCGCTTCCACCTGCATGCAAATGAGAGTTTCAGAGGGCAGCTATAGTCTCAGCCTCTGAAAGTGTAACATATACAAATGAGGGCATAATTATTAGCACAGCTATGAAAATTTTCCCTTTGCTTTTAACAGAGCAAGGGATTTTCAACACAGCATTTTCTTTAGAAAGCATAAATTATAAATATTTGCACACAGTAACAGAATAATTTCATAAAAGAAGAAAAAATACCAGAGTCAGTGTTATTAGCCCCCTAAAAAAAAAACCACAAACCACTGCTGTGCAATGATTTGCTGTAACTTGTAATGCTCAGCTTGTAAGTTAAAGTTAAAACTGAGGGTTATCGTCCAACTTGCACACAGCAAAAAACTTCAGCAAGAGTTTGAGCTGTCAATGAGAAGACAGCTGGTCAAAGACAAAAGAAGACGGTTTAGACTTGAGAAAAAGAATGGCCGATGCTCACGTTGCAGGAGGCGATATACAAACATATCACAGCGTTTTCCAAGTGTTAAAAACTGGAGCGAGAAGCATCATTGCAAAATTCAAAGAGAGCCACACAGTGCAGAACAAGCCTGGAAGAGGAAGGAAACTAAGAAGACCCCAGAACAACATGACAACGACCTAAAACTCAGGGTTAAGAAGAAGCTCCAGAAGACCAAAGTGAATGTCCCTGACTGGCCTGGGCAAAAGCCCTGACTTAAAAAAATCTGGAGGCGCTGGAGATTCATCAAAGAAAAGTGAGTAGTGATTCCTCAGGACACGCGTGAGAGCCGTATTGAGAACTAGAAGAAACAGTTGCAGGCTGTTAACCAGCAAAGAGAACCGAGTATTAGCAGCAGGGGGGCTAATAATGTCGATGCAGGTAGTTTTTATGACATATTTGTGTTTCTGTGCCCAAAGTAAAATAATTTAAGCATCCAAAATAAAACAAGCATGTTTGGAAATGCTGTGTTTGAAAGTCCTGGCTCTCTTTAACGGCACTTATTTTATTTTCATAGGTGGGATAATAATTAACTCATCTGTACATTTGCAGCTTGTAAACTGTGAACTGCTTCAGTGCCACAGCATGTTAAGTGCTTTGACCTTTAACTGTGTTTCTCTCTCTCCATTAGGCATCAAGAAGCCATAGAAAAGTATGAATCAGTAATGCAGACGGAGCCTAATGTCCCGCACTACACCAACCTGGCCAAAGAGAGGATCTGCTTCTGTCTTGTGAAGGTGGGAGAGTGACGGCAGCTTTTCTCACGAAGCGATGCTCATTTTTCTCCTCTCACATCCCCCAGAAGATGTGGAACCTCTAAATAAATCGTCATTCCCTTGCAAACGCACTGTCCTAGTTCTCACTAGAGTTCAGTCTTAGTTTGTAATCATTCACCTTTTGCTTCATATCATTTCCAGATTAAATCAGCGACCGAGGCGATAGACGTGTGTTCGGAGGCCCACCAGAGAGACCCCCGCAACGCCAACGTCCTCAGAGACAGAGCAGAGGCCTATATCCTCAACCAGGACTACGAGAAAGGTGACACAGTCTTCTCAATGAATGCAACTCAACTCATCCCATGCTTATGTCCTGTTATGATGTCATGAGCCTATCGTAACCATAGACACTGCTTCCATCTCAGAACTGCACACGCAGTATCAGAAGATTTTTATTGATAATTGATGATTAAAGTAAAACAATATTACATAATTAGCCTCAGATATGTGGTACAAATAATATTTAGGAGTAATCTGTAAATCCCTTGTGTGTCGTGCAGCTGTGGAGGACTACCAGGAGGCGAGAGAGTTTGACGGCGACAGCAACGATATCAAAGAGGGGCTGGACCGAGCCCAGAGGCTGCTCAAGCAGTCTCGTAAGAGGGACTACTATAAAATCCTCGGTGTCAGCAGGTAACCAGTCCAGCCGGCTTCAACATAAACACTACACGTTTACTTTATTTTTCTGATGCCAAAGTCAACGCCCGTCACTTTTATAAGAGGGCCCGCTAACGCTCAGAAACTTCCTCAGGAGTGCCAACAAGCAGGAGATCACCAAGGCGTACAGGAAGCTGGCACAGCAGTGGCACCCCGACAACTTCCAGTCTGAGGCCGAGAAGAAAGAAGCAGAAAAGAAGTTTATTGACATCGCATCGGCCAAAGAGGTCCTTACTGATCCAGGTCAGCAGCCAGCCTTGTTATTTAGTCTTTACAGCCACATTTCCACACCACCAATATCTGATTTTAAAGAATTTCCGGGATTTTAGACATACTTTACTCATCCCAGAGGGAAAGTCACAAATTCCAACAGTCTCCATAAACATCCATCTTTTCATTTTCTTCCACTTATAGACTTGAAAAGTCTCCAAAAACTCCAATAGCAATGCATGGTGAGCAGCATATATTACAGTCCAGAACAAGCATTAAAATTAGTTGGGCTAATTTAGAAAGTTTGACTTTCTCAGAAATGATGTGCGGTGAAGTTAAGCTGAGCTATGAGAACATTCATGTGAAAGAAACGAGCGGCTTCGTTCTTCTTTTCACAAAACAGACCAAAATATGTTGCTCAGCAGACGTTAAAACTGCAGCTCTGCAGTCAAAGAACAAACATTTACTGACTGTCAGGTTTTGTCTGATGAATAGACTGATGTCATTTTGGTATTGTGACAGTAGGGGGCAGCACAGTGGCACCTAAGTTCAAGTTCACCATCATCACAGGTCCTGTAAAAAAGTGAATAGAATTGTAAAAGCAGAAGAAAATGGATGTTTGTCAAACCAAGTCCAAACTAGTTGATCGTTTACTAAAATGTTAACGATCCTGTTCTCTATTACTTTTTTTTTTCCTAGAAATGAGACAGAAGTTTGATGCGGGCGAGGATCCGCTGGACCCAGAAAGCCAGCAAGGAGGAGGCGGAGGTCAGCAGGGCTGGCCTTTTCACTTCAACCCCTTTGAATCTGGCGGCAGCTTCCACTTCAAGTTCCAGTACAACTAGAGAGCAGGACTTGACGAACACACGGGCGGGGAGGGGGGGTAGTGTCGTTTTAGGTGGATTGGATACTTTGGAAAAAACCTTCGGGGGATTTTGGAGGACGAGTCTTCCTCAAAAGCTCTGCGTCAGCCTGGACGCAGGTTTTCGCAAACTTGTTTTTTTTTTGTTATTTTGGACTTTTTACCACAAAATCAAAGGACCTACCTGTGGTTACTCATAAATTACGTTGTGCTTGAAGAAAATGAAGTCTACAGACGAGCTCCGTAGGAAATGTGTGACGGCTGGAAGCAGTGTCCGCTCTTATTCTTTCTTTGTGCCATTCTTTGAAGCGCTACTCGGCGCCTCCTTCTTATTTTTAGTGCCGTGACTCTTTGCTTGGAAATCTGTACGTCTGTCCGTTTGCTTGCAGTATTCTTTAAAGGTCTACTGATTTCAGTCTCTATTTTTTACCACGTCGAGACGTCTCAACACTAGAGAAGCAGGATTTTTATATTTATCATTAGACCTGTGGCTGTTGAGCTATATTTATGGTGAAACTCGAGCACCGCTACAGGAAACCTGTAGGTGTAAGAATTTCAATATCCTATGGATCTGAAGTCAGTGTAGGTGCTCTGTGATGTATACGTGTATATTTTTAAATTTAAATCAGCGCCTCCTGATAGCTAATTGGAATAATTCTGTGTGAATTTTGGTTTGGAGATGTTCATTTATATCCAGCGGCAGACATTATGGATGTAAGTGCACAAAATAAGTGAAAAAAAAAAGTTTAGAAAAACAGCCGCAAATGACTGCATTGACGTTTAGAGTATTTCTGTTCCTTCCCTCCTCCTTTCAAGGAAACGTTTCGAAAGCTTGCACTTTTACTTTGTTTGAAAAGGCCACTTCACTCCTCCTGCACTCCTGAAATGTTACTGTAGGCCTTTGAAAAGCCTTCCACACTCCCGTGTGTCTTCAGTGGCTATCCGAGAACCTCATTTATAAATGGGTGTTACTGAAGCGTGTCTGAGCTGCTGCTTTATTTTTCCCGAGGTACACCATATCTACTTCACGAGCAGCATGTTTGGATAATATTTATCCAATGGGTCGCACTGACACATACGAACTTCATACAGTTTATAAATGAGGTTCTTGCAGCCACACGGGCCACACGGGTGAACCGAGATGATGTTTTTAAAGACTTTATTTTTTAGCACAAATTAAGTTATTTTGTCTTTAATAACTTGAGGACACACTGACTGTAACCAGCTTCTACTGCTTGATTGTGTGAACAAAATGTGACAGGCTCTCTTTGTATTTAACTCTGAGTGGGACGGTTTTGTTTCTGGGTTTCTTTTGTTGGAGGCTTTTTTTCCCCTGTTGCCAAACTGAGTCAGCTGACAAGCTCAAGTGTATTAAAATATTGAAACAAACGCATTTTTGCTCATTTTGTTTTGCTGTGTTTTAAAGCGAGGCGAGGACGGCAACACAAAGTCTCAAATAGGGCGATTTATTTTAAAACACACTGTAATAAAGACGGGCACTGCAGACACTGAGACACATACAAGTAAGCTCTCGTTTACTCACACCTCATGCACGCCCACACCATTTCTGCACTCGCTGCATTGTGCAGCAGTTGACGCAAACGCACTTTTTCATCAGTCGCCGAGGGACTGACTGAATCCACGACATCGACACAGAAGGTCTGCGTCCAAAGAGTCTGAGAGACTGACGTCGTCCGTTCTCCTGGGATCGACCACGGCCTTGAGTCTGGCTCGGCAGGACTCAGTCACATGAATGCTGTCCAAACAGACGGAGCTCCGTCAGTGGTTAGCTCCGAATCCCTGTGTGTCGTCCAGGCTGTCTGCCTCCACCTCGATGGACACCACGTGGTGGCCGGGAATCATGGCCAGGCCCAGGACTCTGGGTTCGCTCTGGGAGAATGTGTCTGAAAAGAAAACGAGACAACAGGTCAGACTACACTTACTGTGTGATACCTTATTAAGAACACCTGCACGTTAATGTAAATACCAAGTCGGCCAATCACATGGCAGCAAATCGGTGCATTTAGACATGTAGTTATGTAAACATCAGAATGAGGAAGAAAGGTGATTTAAGGGGCTCTACTAGTCTGAATATTTCTGAAATTTTCCCACACGACCATCTGTGCGGTTCATAGAGAAATTTCTGAAAAAGTGAAAATATCCAAGCTGATAGGAAGGCAACAATAACTCATTACAAGCAACGTACGCAGAAGAGCACCTTTGAATGAACAGCACATACAGAAAGAACAGCAGGGCTTTGCCCAATAGCAACAAAAGAAACATTAAAGCAGGATGTTGTCTGGTCTGATGAGTCTCAATTTATACTGTGACATTCAGACGTTTGTTTAAAGAGCTACCCTGCCATGTATCACTGGCTACCAACATAGCATAGTCTAAATACCTGCAGCCTAACTGGGGTATTTGACTATGCCCACCCCTTTATAACCCCAGTCTAACCATCATGTCATGAAGCTCAGATTATCTCAAACTGGTTTCTTGAACATGAGAATGAACTCATTGTACTCGAATGGCCTCCACAGTAACCACATCTCCTCCAACAGAGCAGCCCTGGGATTTGGTGGAATGTTTCCAGCACCTAACATCATCTTCTCTTCCACTACAGTTTGTTTCTTAGCAAAACCAATAATCTAGGAACTAAACTACAGACTAATATATGTAAATATGAAATGATTTTTAACTGTAACATCAAAACATGATAAAAGTTGCTCCATTTCCATGAGTTTCAAAACAACAGGTCACAGCAAATAAACCACAAAACAGTACAAACAACAACTTTTACACATTTCCCTGTGTGTTTTTTTTGCCAAGTGAATGACAAAAGCATCGTGTATGAGTTTCCCCACAGCTGCTGGTTCTGATCAGTATTATTTTTAGCTTTATTGATAACCTTTAAGATGGTTTGGCATTGAGTAAAGTCACAGTTTGATAGCACACCTGTGTGTTTAAATCTTTCCTGGAAAGACACTTCAAAGATGCTTTGATAATACAACACCATAAAAAGTGCGAGGTGTGAAAAAGAGCAGAACAGCCTTTTTGTACGGAGTCAAAGGCATCAGTGGGCGCTGTGCTCAGGTCGCCTCAGCGTACCTGTGGATTTAAGGAATTCCTGAGCTGAGCCGAGGATGACGTTGCAGTCCCGATCAGTGCAGAGGAAAAGGCCCACCAGAGTCCGTCCGTCTGTCATGCGGATCCTCATGTTCTTGTTCAGGAGCCCCTCCAGCTTCTGCCGTGCCTGAGATGATGAGGACACTTCAGACTGCTCCTGGGTGAGGACAATAAGGGAAAGTGAGCAAAATAAAACCTAAGATGAGGGCTAAATTATTATTTAACTGACTAATTGGCACATTATTAATCCATTATTATAAATTTTTTGAATCAATATACCATTTGGAAACTGTCACTACTGACATTTTTGCAATGTGACTTTTTTTACTGTCCCAAATTACAGAAAGAAAGGCTGTGGAAATGTAAGGCTTTTACCTTTAATAGTTTTGAGCTATAAAAAGGCCTGAAAGTAGGTGGATGGGACTTAAAACATATATATTGAAAAAAATGATATGTGAAGCTAACATTTTAAAACAATCACTATATATATCCAAACTCTGGACTATAAAATGTTTAGGTAAATCTGAGACGGTCGAGGAAAAAATAATGACTTGAGACAGAATGACCAAACTTTGCATTTTGGTGAGGAGAACTCAACACATAGTGAATCTCTAGTCTGTCGTTCATATAAACAGTTAAATAAACGCAGGTTACCAGGTCAGATGTACAAGCTAATTTGTTAGCCACCGACTAACGAATTGGCTAGAACTGAAGCAATGACAATGTTGAAATACTTTTCGGTTTAACTATTTTTTAATCTCAGTTTTGACATGTTAAACAGCACCAACAACCCCGAGACAAACTGAAAAATTAAAACGAGAAACACATACGTGAGTCGAAGGGCCGTTTTCCTCAATCATTGTGGCCATAACCTGCCCCTCTTCTTCTCCTCCGGCATTTGCTTACGGAGCAATTTCATCGACGGACCAGCGAAACCGGAAACGATCCAGTTTTTTTTTCTTCTTAAAGGGGAGGTCCGTTAGGATGCTGCTAGAATTTTTTAAAGTTTACATTATTTAAATGATAAATATTAATAATAATAAGTTAACATTTAAGTCTGTAAATGTATTAATTTTAAGAGGAACTACCAGCTGGCACTGATCAAAGACGTCATTAGCCTCGTTTTAGCACTGTTAGCTAAAGCCTTTTAAAAACTCATATACCCATACTTTTCAAAAACGAAAACTATTACGTGTTCAGAGTTTTATTGTCGGGTAAGTCTGGAGAATTTGGAGTGTGGCATTTTAAAGCTCGCCTGTATGTCCCCACCGTCGCCACAGGTGGCCGCTACAGGATCATTTTCCCTTCATTTCCTGACACATCGCTTTAAAAACACTGATAAAATCACTGAGATTTCTATCTGATTTGTACGCGTTGCTTAACCCACGAGCTTCACTGAAAACATGACTTGTATAACTTACCAAGTGTTACTTAAAAATCCTTTCTAAAGTACCACATTTAAAAACCTGGGGGGAAACTGCTAAAGTCATTACAGTGGTTATGATTGTCGCAAAAATATCATTTTCACTGCACTATTATGGCAACACAATAACAATAAAGTCGCAATATCTGCAGAACAAATAAAAGCAGTCAAGTTAATTTGACTCAAAATAAAAGTAAAGAGAGAGGCTGTCAGCATAACTGCAAATGAAATGAACTGTAACACACACTGTAGAGGAACCAATAAGCAAAAGATCCACGGTGCCAAACATCTAGCAGAACCATGAAACCCAATTACTTACAGGAAAAAGAGAACAGAGAAGCTGCGTGAGAGAAGAAGAAACACTATGATAGTAAACCTCTTTTTCTCAAGTGCCAAAAATCTAAATCTAAATGACCGCATAGATTAAATGTTACACACTGGATAAGACAGATGATGTAAAACTGGAATGTTGGCATGTGAATATAAATATCTGGTTTGCACTTTTCTCTCAAAGTAGAGTTTGGAGGAGGGGCTAACAGTTTCTTTTCTATTTCGTTTCTACGTTTTCCTGCGTTTTTTATTATTATTATCGCCGTGAAATATTTTAAAAGACCTTAAAAAGAATTTAGAGTCAAGATTTATGTGAGTCATTCGCGAGAAAGGAAAGATCAAGTTAAGACACAATATGATAAGATCAGACAAACACTGTTCAGCAAACGACCCGGAACAGATGTAACTACTGATGTTTAAAAAAAAGCATGATTTTGTAGAAGATATACTCTTGTGCAGCAGCATTTCATCATACATTCACTGTATATCGACGCATCTCTATGTGAATGAAATGAATGAGAGTGAAAATAGAGCCTCAGCTAGGTGGTGTGCATAGTTTTTTTTTTAATCTGAACTAAAGTCATAATCCACAGAT
Organism: Simochromis diagramma; assembly: GCF_900408965.1. Classification (NCBI taxonomy): domain Eukaryota; kingdom Metazoa; phylum Chordata; class Actinopteri; order Cichliformes; family Cichlidae; genus Simochromis; species Simochromis diagramma. The sequence continues at coordinate 2,499,201 of NW_024387038.1, read as the reverse complement.
CTTCTTGGGTGGATTTCTAGTGGCAGTGAGTGCTGGCCTTGCTGCTGACTGTGCTGATGGTATCCTGAATCCTTAGAAGAGGGATGACTGGCATCATAGTCGTAACTAAAGGTTTGTATCCTCTTTATCCTTCAAAACTCCACGCATAGCATGCAAAAGAAGGCTATTTTGTGTTTTTGACCCATCTGCAGAGAAGTGTAGGAGCACCCACATTAAAAAGCTTTTAATATGTGAGGTTAAAGTCATTATCAATGGCATCCCTAACCCTAGTGCTGTGTTTTGGAGAGAACCACATCCTATCCACACACCCATCCATCCAGCTCCTTCTGCTTATCAGATTCAGCGTTGTAGTTGGAGCCCGTCCCAGCTTCTTGGGACACTTAAAATGGCACATTTTAATAGTTTAGGTTAGAATGATAATCACAGATGATGACCTATGCCTCATGAGTTAAAAGTAAACCTGTGAGGATTTACTTTCTTTTACTGTCCAAAGAAGCCTTAACCCTAAACCTCGATGTGTCACACTTTATCTGGTGGATGTGGATGTTGCTGATTATGTCCTTTACAGTCTTGATGTAGTTGGATAGCTCAGGAGTTTTTCATCACCCTCTCCCTCTTATGTCTCTGATAAAACTTTCCCAGAAATCATCATCTCTCAATGTACGCGGCCACAACTGGAGCCCATTAACTGGCACAATTAAACCCCAAAAAGCACTGTGTCCCACCTTTACTTTTTATCACTTTATTACAAGTGTTTCACTGGTCAGGGAATACGCTGAGCCAAAACTCAACTGATCAGCACTTCTTCTGCTGCTAATTCAATCCCACACCAGCGCCTGCTGGATTGGCCCCCGCTGCACGCCTCTTATTTAAGCATTATCTGCTCCCCGGGTCGCCTCAGTTCAGACAGCTCAGCTCTGAATGGAGCTCAGGAGCCGGTGTCTTCCTCTGTGTGTCACACTGCATAAAATCTGGGTTAGCTGGAGCGCAGCACCCAGGGGAGGCTTTTCTCTCTCATCCTCGACATGTCTCCCTGCCAAACGGACACGGGGAGTGTTGGTAGTGGCAGGCGGGTGGGCGGGGAGGGGGAAGGCGGGTAGTCACAGCAGAGTAGCGCAGTATGTCAGGGCCTACGGCACATGAGAGCCCTGGCTGCTTTCACCCTTTTTTTTTTTCTTTTGCAATAGCATAGTGAGAAACATGCACGGTTATGAGTACAGATACTTCACTCACACACTCACACACATAGGTAGTGTGGGTTAGGGTATGTAAGCTACACACACACACAGCTTCCACATCACCAGCCTCTCAATCTGGCAACCGCAGACACCTCAGTGGCCAGAGGCTTAGTGGGTGGGTGGATGGGGGGACTCCAGTCACACACACACACACTGTGATACACTTTCCCTGCACTGACACACACAGACATGTCTCCTCTGCCCATGTTGTCTTGCGTTGCGCCGTCTCTCTCTTGGCAGATGTGGCCTTTGGATCAGACACTAATTAAATTCCTCTCCTCTCATTTGTGGGCGCGGGGCGAGCTGAGCCGAAGCAGCTCGAGCACCTGTTGCAGCAGCAGCAGAGAGAGGAGGAGGAGGAGCGTGCTCAGCAGGCGAGGCGTAACTGAAATGCTTGTTTACACGATACCCAGTTATTGGTGTGGGAGCCACAGCTGACAGAGTGACAGATAGCATAGACGGAGCGCTGAACTTGGAGACGTGGAGGCTTTACGAGATGTCACAACGGCTAGGCTGCCTGAGTTGCCGGCCGTGTGGTCGGGATGTCTTTCAGCTTCTGACACTTTTATAATTCCACATTTTCCCCCTCCTGCGTTCACTTACAGATCTGTTGGGACAACAGGAGGGTTAGAGAAGGTTGTATCGTGGTGAGGTTCAGGGAGATTTAGGCGTGCTTGCACTGCAACATTTCAGTTATCTTCATATAAAACTTCCTTAGGTTGTTTAACAGAGGATGACATATCTGTGTGTGTGTGTCAATGTGTGTACATGTGGCTTATGGTGTAAACCACAATGTGTGGTTAGTAAGACTGGAAAGGTGGTTCACTGAGGTAACAGTGAGCCTGGATTCACAATGCTTGCATTTCTTTATTTGCATGTGCTCAGCATGCAAACTGAATGGAGTGTAAAAGACCTTTTGACTTTGGTGTGGCCTGACTCCCCAAGGCCTCCTTAGGTAGCTCAAACCTCAGGTAATACTGGGCGGGTGTCCCTTTAACTGTGGGCTGGTTGAGCAGGTGACCCGTATGCCAAAGGCTGCTGCAGCTGCACAGTCTGAGTCTGCCCCCTGGCCATTTCCTCCACGCTTGCCCTGCCTTGTCTCTGCACTATCCTTTCAAAATAAAGGCTGAAAATACAAAAAGCAAATGTTACTACATATAAAACCCTTCCACGGTGCGTCTTTGGTCCTGTCTTCCTCCCCTCACCCCCAAGTGGTCGCAGCAGATGGCTGCCCCTCCCTGAGCCTGGTTATGCTAGAGGTTTCTTCCTGTTAAAAGGGAGTTTTTCCTTCCCACTCTCACCAAGTGCTTACTCATGGGGGTAGTGTGATTGTTGAGGTTTTTTCTGTATTATTGTAGGGCCTTTACCTCATATAAAGATAAAGACCCTTTACCTTTATATGAGTCTACTGTTGTTATGATTTAGCACTTTATAAATAAAATTTCACACTCTTCCCTCTAACTCTGAACAAATGTTCACACACTCTAGGGCCGACTACAGTTTGCTGAAGCGAATTAAACAGTAAAGACATGAGCAGCTTATTGGAACACAGGTGCTGAGATATTAAAGGGACCAAGGGTCTACTGCTACTAGATATCGGCTCACTGGGAAACAAGAGATTGCAAGAAATGTGTAATTTGTTCATTATTTATTCAATATCTCTTTTAAATGAAATAGGAATCATGTATTTTAAAACATAATGCGCCTTTTAAAAAGATATTATGTAAATTCTTTTTTTAAACCATATATTTGAATCTTTAGTGAAGTCACAGTTTCCTGCCTGACCCTGATTTTCTATGTGAGGCTTGAATGCGAAAAAAAAAAAAAAAAAAAAAGCAAATCAAAATTCCTTTTGTCAAAACAAAAGTGCCCCCGGGCAGCCACCGAGGGCTGGCCGGGGTCTAGGCATTCCCATGGCCTTACTGCCATCCAGTTGTCACAGCTCGGCGCTAACGAGAGCGCGACTTTACAGCGAGAGCTCGGAAAATCTCTCGTGGCCGTTTTAAACGCCGGTGCGAGAGACGGCGTGCGCACTTGGAGCCGTTTCTCGCGGTGCTTTCTAGAGGTGGAAACGCGGTTTTGCATACCCCGACCTGTTTCCATCCCCACCACAAGTAGTTAATTTTTTAAGCAATACAATCTGATGTAAGTCTGGGCATGGCTGCGGCAGATTTTCCCAACCCCCCTCTCTCACTCACTCTCTCTCTCTCCCAATCCCTCCCCAGCACTCATACACACGCACACGCTCACACACACACACACACACACACACACACACACACACACACACACACACACACACACACACACGTATATATACAAGCGCGTGCCCAACCCTGCTGCTGCTGCTCCAAAATAATTTCTTTTTTTTTTTGAAGCACAACGGTGGGGGCTCCGGAGAATATAAGGTGGCCATATTTGATAGATTTGTGTCGGGGTCTGCAATGCAGAAAGCGAGAGTTGTTGCGTGTGATCTGGCAAGTGACAGTGACACCAGGCAAGTCTGTCGGATTCGTGACTGATCCGGACTTGAGGGGCTGGGAGGGTGGGGGGGATAGAGAAAGAGAGAGCGACAGAGAGGGAAAAAAAGAGAGGAGGGGAGGTGGGGGGGGGGGTCAGAGAGAAAAGAAACAAACAAGTAACAATGTAACTTACATGCAGTCACACACCCCTTTTTTTTTTGCTCCTTGTAACAATGTGTACGTTTTTGAGGAGGGAGGGGGCGCGCGGAGGGAGAAAGAGAGAAGGAGAGAGAGAGAGAAAGGAGGAGGGGGGTGCGTTCTGAAATAATATAGTCAGCCATTTTTTATGTAAGGGGATTTTTTTTTCTTATTGGGGGGGTTGTTAAAAAATAAATATAAGAGGGCGGCCATCTTTGTTGCTCTGCCTTGGTGTAAAATATTCCAAAACGCCCCCCACTTTTTCCTGAGCCGATTTGAATATTAAATAAATATCATATAATCGGACAAGAACGCGCTTTTTCTCCCCCTTTCTTCTTCTTCTCCTTCTTCTTTCTCCCTCCTTCTTTTCTTTTTTTTTTTTTTAAATACAAGGACGGATCCAATGACAGGGATATAATGTCCTCTCCTCTCCGGTCCTGTGAGGAAGACGAGGGCATGGTGGTTAATTCCGAGGGAGGAGATTTTGATGAAGAAGACGACGACGGGGACCTGGACGAGAACGCAAGCGACATAAACTCGCCGGCGGCGCCTCGGGAAACTGCAACACCAGCCGCGCCAGGTACAGTAAAAAACGGGAAACTGGCGGACAGGTCGGGAGCGCGCACACGAAATAAGAAATACACACACTCACGCGCGCTTTTTTGCTGCTTTTCTTAGAGGCACAGATATAAGATAGAAAAGCGCGTGATGGAAGTGTCCGAAACCCGCAGATCTTCTTTCTTTTAATCCCCCCCCCCTCCTCCAACACATCCCATCCAGGTCCACATCGGTACAGTAGAAAGCAGCGAGATCTCGAGTGCGCGCAGACAACAACAACAACAAAAAAGAAAGAAAGAAAGCCTCCTTTAACACTTTTTCCTTCCTCTTAAAAAAAGACAGCCGCACTCAGGCTGCTGTCCTGTTATGGCAGCTATACGTTGCTGTAGGTGCCATATTTGCAGCTGCGAGAGCGCGCTGTGCAAACACAAGTCCAGTTTGCAACAAAAACGCCACAAACTCACACACACAACCTACTGATGTGTTTCTGCTGTGTTTTGCACTTTGTCCTCACTCCACTTCCTCTTTGCGTCTAGCATCCCCAGCAAAAGTTTAAACTGAACTTGGCACCGCTGTTGTGGCTTTGCCTCCCCCCCTCACTTCGTCGCAATCTCACTTCACAGCCGTGAAAAGTTGTTGAAAAGAAAAAAAATAGTCCCTTGCTTTTTTTTTTATTGGTGGGGTTCTTGGACGTGCAGGACGTGCAAATTGTTTTTAAAAAGCAGAGGTCTGCGGGGGTAATGAGGTCGCCCTGAAGGACTGGCACACACGCTAGCATGGACTCTCCTCTTGGCCGGAGGCTATGTATAAATCTGATAGCAGTCTGGGGAGACGATGCAGTCACAGAGCCGGGCGAGTGTGTGAAATCGCGGCGAGAGGCACAAACTGCCTGGTTGTCGCTGTGATAGGTCAGGACAGGACAGCACTGCCCCGAATGCTGCTTGTTTTCTTGCAAAAGGTACCCATACTGCGTTCAGCTCCGGAGGACCTGCTCGGTCGTTACCCGTATTAAACGTCTATTATCGGGCATGTTTGGCGCCTCGGAGCTGGGTGTTACTGTGTCTGTGTCCCATTCTGATTCTTAACCGCCCCTCTTTCGCAGCAGCAGCAGCAACATACAAATATCGATCGCGTCAGGCGATGATTGACTAAATGACATTCTGGAAGTTTCTGTGGCAGTGAACTTGCACGGGGGGGCAGTGAAAGTGAAGGGTGCAGAGAGTGGAGGCTGGTTAACCACACAGCAACAGTGGAGATCAGATGCACGGCTGAAAGCTGCCGTCGTGGGCTGTACTGTGAGCTCTGGTTTGGATGTGACTGAAGCAGAGTTAAAAGTCAGCTCGGAGCTCCGAGTGTCAGGACGGCAGCCTGCACAAATCATCCCACTGCGCTCTTTTTTGTACTTAATTAGCTCGAGGGCTCCGTGGACCTGCTGTCACGCAGTGCGAGACAGATAAATTAGTGTCGAGGCCTCCCGGCGGGAGGACCTTAACCCCATCGCGACCTTGTTTCCAGCAGCGGTCACAGCGGTGGTCAGGGGGCCTGAGCGGGAGAGAAGTCGTTCCAGTTCACCGCTCCGGCGGCCTCTGAATCACCGAGCCCCGCGTGCGTGCCGCTGCCGCCCCCGGCGTGCGTTCGGCGGCTGAACGCTGCACGCAGACGCGGGAAGTGGGGTTGGCTGGTGGACGGGGTGGGAGTGAGGAGGAGGTGGGGGGATGGCTGTTGCTGCTGCTGTTGCTGGTGGGGGGAGCGCGCACCAACAAAGGCAGGCAGACAATAAAAACCGACAAATCGCAGCCTGTGAAACGGGACGAGCGGCTGGCGGAGACCGCAGCCCATATTTTGGTTATGCTTCAACGCTTTGCTGCTTTCTCCGCGAAGCCCGGGCTGGTACCTGCCCTCGTCTTCTTGTGTTTCTCTTGTCATTTGCAAGCCAGGTCGGCCTGCAGGTTAAATTCCTTTCTCCCCCCCGTGGCTGCGATGATTCCCACGTAAAATCGGGAATAACTGGCCTGACATTTTCAGGTCTTATGCCACATAATGTCAGCTGGTTTCAGTTGCTGCACAGTGGCTCAGTCCCCTCTGAGCTGTCTGAGGTTTTCAGACTATTTCTTCCCTGAAATAAAAGTTTTATCAATTTAAATCCTCCCTCAACTCATCAGGATGTATCCATTGATTATCAGCAACAACCCCACCACCACCACTTCCTCCCCCAGGGCTCTGTTTTTATTTTCTTTTTTATTTTTAACAAGGGTAATGATCACCCTTTGCATTGCCATAAACCAATTACATCCCCAGGCTGCAACAACCGGCTGTCAAATCTACTTAGAGCGCTCTGACAAACTATCTAATTTAGCATGTGTCACAATTCAGACAAGGTCAGAGGTCAGCGATGCCACTGTGTGGCTATCGTGCAGCCTTTGTCATGTGTAATTATGTTCAGCTGGGATTAGCGGGCTTGTCGGGGAGCGTTTTGAGAAGATTAATGTTCAGCTGATTCTGATAGCTGTCTTTTCTTCCACGCTTTCTTAACCCTCTCTCTCTCTCTCTCTCTCTTCCTCCTCAGAGGAAGAGGCAGAGCTATCAGACAGAGAGGTCCCGTTGAGGAAGAAAGGCCGGCCGAAGAAGAAGAAGGACACAAAAAAGAAAGACAAGGAAGGGAAACCTGTCAAAGCAAAAAAACGCAAGAAGATCGTGAGTTTCCTCGGCCTGTGGATTTTGGAAGTTTGACGTCCACATTACAGCGTCTTAACTGCTCTTCTTCCTTTTTTGTTTTTCATCTCTCGCTGCATGCACAGGACAGTGATGTAGAGAGAGACTCGGATAGAGAAAGAGACTACGGCGAGAACTCGGACAGCATTGCCAGCGACTATGGATCTGGTGAGAAAAAGAAAAAGAAGAAACATAAAGAAAGGAAAGAGAAGAAAACCAAGAAAAAGAAAAAAGACGATGGGGATCGAGACAGCAGTCAGGAGGAAACAACGAAGGTAAAGACGTTTTCGCTTGACTCCCAAAAACCCCAACAGTGATCAACGGTGACGAGTCCACCCTTGTTCACGGTCTGATGCTCTGCTTTCTTCTCAGCAACCGTTAGAACAGAAGACCTCGGCCCAGCTGGCGAGGGAGTGGGGCCTGGAGGATGTCGATCACATCTTCACAGAGGAGGACTACAGGGAGCTCACCAACTACAAAGCCTTCAGCCAGTTCATGAGGTACGGCCTGCTCTCTGTTCTCACGTGGGTGGGTGACATCAAGACAGCTAAACCTTCCCCAATAGGCTCCACAGATTAGGTTTACTGGATGGTTAAATAGGTTCAGACCACTCACTTCTGATGAGCTGTCGTCAGGTAGAAAAAAGGTGCTCGACATTCGAATTTCTCTCGCTTTTCAGGGTAAAAGACGAGTAAGAGTGCTGACGTCCTGTGGGAACGTTTGTCTGGAAATGTCGTGTCATTATGCCTGTATTCAAAAGACATTAGCTCCCCACACTCGCTGTGAATGTGCACTGCAGGGGTGCAGTTTGGAAATCTTTTGATTCTAACTTCTGTTTGAGTTGCAGAGTGGAGTCAGATTCCCGTTAGCTGATCTGATGGGAGTGGAAGTGCTGCTGCTAACTATGTGGGTGTTGACAGTGTGCTTATGGCTTGTTGTCAAAGGAGCTTGCAAAGAAAAGCGTCTGGACTTCTTTAAGTTGCTTGAAGACGTTTCACCTCTTATCCGAGAAGCATCTTCAAGCAACTTAAAGAAGTCCAGATGCTTTTCTTTGCAAGCTCCTTTGACTACGTTGACCTGGATGACTGAGAACCTTCACAGACTTATGGCTTGTTGTTTTTATTCTTTACTCCCCCACAGTGTCTACATCTGCTGGTAAGCTTACTGTAACTGCTCAGCTCATGTGACGAGGCTGGTTAGGAGAGTGAGGAGTCCTCGGCTTGGCTGGCTAACTTTTACAGAGTTCAGGTGCTTGAGGGTCTTGATCCCGAGCAGCTGTGGTGATACGGGTGCCCACCTGGTCTGTTGTGGTGATGACAGAGCTGAGCCTCTAGGCAAAGTTCTTACCTGGCGTCTAGCTGACAGACAGAAAGGAGCTTTCTGTGAAATATTTCTAAACTTGAGGAGAAGCTTGTTCATCTTGGAGATGCTCTGAGTTAAGGTGCCTCATGGCTTTCGTGGTGAGGTGTATTTTGGGCTTGGTGACCTCATGCCTGATCCAAGATGTCTTGAAGACATTGTATGTTATGACTGAAATGCTTCATTATGGTCCCTAATCTGTAGGCGGTGGCTAGAGACAGACAGAGGGGAGATCTAGTCAACTCTGTTTGACTTTTGCCCCCTGGGACAAGGACCCAGATAAGCAGTAAAACGGATGGTTAGATACAATAGAAACATCAATAAACGTCCATATATGGTTGATTCTACAACACATGCAAATGAAACGGTTTCATTGACAGGAATTGAACCTATTAATACCAAACGAACCTTAATAATAATAATGATGATGTCAAAACGATTTGATACTTTTTGGTGACACTGCTTCCTCCTTAATGAAGAAGAGCTCCTGTTAAGTGTCTGTTAGCACAGACGCCAGTAGCCTGGGTTGACTACTATTACTTGTTTCTGTCCCCCTGTGGCAGCTGTGTCTTTATCATCCCAGCTTTGTATAAATGAGACAGCAGCCCCCGTGTTACATGTAACACTGTGTCAGCAGCAGCCTGAGCCTCGGTCTCTGGGGCTGACTCATACCTGCTTTGACTCTCATAAGTAATGTGTAATGCCCAGCGCCTGTTCAGCCAAATTGTCTGCAGCTGGTAGGAAAGCTAATTGACAAATGAACCTGGTGATTGGCTCTCTTGATGGAGGTGAAAGTTTATTCATTTTGGTTATGTGGTTTCACTCTCACAACGCTCTCTCTTAGGCCGATGATCGCCAAGAAGAACCCTAAGATCCCCATGTCAAAGATGATGACCATCCTGGGGGTCAAGTGGAGGGAGTTTAGCTCTAACAACCCCTTCAAGGGCAACGCTGCAGCTGTGGCGGCGGCGGCTGCTGCCGCTGCCATCGCTGTTGCCGAGCAGGTCTCTGCAGCGACCGCCTCACCTGAACCGCCACCTCAGCCTCCGCCTGTTAGAAAAGCCAAGACAAAAGAGGGCAAAGGTCTGTCGTCTTCCCATTCCTGTACTAGGACCAGGGCAACGAGATGTTTTAGAGGCACACGATGAACACAGCAGATGTTGACCGATGTTAGGTTTACAGAACTGCGCAAAAATGTTGAGCCACCCCTCATTTCTTTAGATTTTGTTTCCAAGGAGCCAGACTTTTATGTAAATGTACTTTCTGAAAGTATTTCAAAATCTTTCTTTGGAAACTAATTTTTACTTCAATCCTAGTTCCTGATCACTTTCAGAGAAATGGTTTTATTTGTTTGTTTAAACTACTTAACACTGAGTTGTTGATCATCATGCTTAAAAAAGGCACCTAACACCTAACCAGTGTCAGCTGTCTGCACAAGAAGCCATTTTTAAGGAAGGGAAGCAGGGACAAAATACTGGGGTATGTCAAATTACACAAGAACTGGACTGTGAAACAGGTCTAATGGAGTGATGAATCCAAATTTAAAAATATTGAGTCAAATCATCGTTGATATACAGAGAGGAGGTCAGGAGAGAGGTATACCAGTGAGTGTCTACAGCCATCTTTATAAACAGGGTGGAGGCACTGTCATGGTTTAAAGCTGCATTTCACCCAGTGGTGTCAGAGATCTTGTCAAAATGAGTGGAATTATGAACGTAGATGATCCATTAGATCATGCAATACCTGCAAAGCATCTGATTGGCAGCAGCTTCATTTTTCAGCATGACAACGATCCAAAAAACGCTGCCAATGCTGTAAAAACATACCTGGATACAAAAACACACAGTGGAACTCTATCAGTGATAGATTGGCCTCCTCTGAGCTCGGACCTCAACATTATTGAAGCAGTGTGGGATCATTTTGACAGAGAACAGAACAAAAGGCAGAAACATCCAAAGAAGAGCTTTGAAAGTCCTTCAAGAAGCCTGGAGAACTATTCCTGAAGATTACTTAAAGAAATTACAGGAAAGCTGACTAAGAGAGTTTAAGAATAAAGGTGGTCAAACCAAATATTGACTTTCAAACTGAATAGAAATATATTTCCATGTATGTTTGCTCGTTTCAACTAACTGCTGCACCTGTTTCCCTTTTCTTAGCAAAATCTAAGGGTATGAGGGGTGGCTCGAGACTTTTGCACATGTGCTGTACATGCTAATGGAGAGCAGTAAACTAATGCTAACCTCTCATTTACCTCTATCCCTTTTCTGATACAGCTCACTGATACAGCTTCTTTGTTATGCTGTCTGTCCAGGTCCAGGGTTACAAGAAGCGCAGTAAAAGTCCTCGAGTTCCAGACAAGAAAAAGGCTTCAGCCGTAGCCAAAGCTAAAAAGATGGCACCCATCCGTATTAAATTATCACCTATCAGTGCCAAGAGGAAGAAGAGCTGCTCGGTGAGTGTGAAGTTTAGAGTATTCGTGAAACACTGAATCGGTGGAAGTTAAAAACAGCGTCGCTCCCTGTTGTTTTCCTCTGTTTCTCATTACCTGTCTCTCCTCCCTTCACTCACTGCCCCCGTGCTTTCTCGTGCTCTGCTAGAGCGAGGATATGGATGAGGACGAGTCTGAGCAGGAGGACTCCAGCGTTCACAGCTCCTCGGTTCGCTCTGACAGCTCTGGCCGAGTGAAGAAGAACAAGCGCGGACGGCCTGCCAAGAAGAAGAAGAAAAGTAAGCGCGGCCTGCTTGTTATACGTACAGCACATAATTATAAATGATCTACAGCCTCCCTGTCCACATCCATCTTACAGCTCCACTGTTAAGTTTACTTTGGCTTATTGGAATCCAAAGGAATAATGCAGCTCAACTCTTCTGGTTCAGACAATAATCTTCTCTCTTTGCTGATAAAAGTGTATTTAAAAGGATGAACCTGAGCTGGGAAACAGTATTAACAGCAGTGGAGCGATGACTGAACCGTGTGAGGGATGAGATAGGCAGAGGATGAAGGCGCTTCCAGCTGCAGATGAATACAGTCACAGTCTGTATACTCTTGGAGTATATTTTTAGCAGCTATTTAACAAAACATTCATATTACTGGAGCTTGGTTAAAATGGAGACAGCGTGCAGATTGAACAAAAATACTGCACAAAGTGAATAATTCGACTTTTTATAGTCTCCTATTTTTAACACAAAACTGGAGATGCATAAACATAAAACATAAAAAAAAATCAAAAATCAAATGTTGATTTCCAGTAGCCTGGAGTGCATGGACATCCCCATGCAGCTGTCTTTAGTTACTTGTTAATGTGTCTCTCTGTCTTCAGTTGCGTGTTCAGGATGAGAAATGCGTGCTCGATCGGGTTGCGATCAGGTGATTGGCTCTGCCACTTGTTAACCTTCAATAAGCTCTGTTCACTTCAGAATTAATGTGGCTGCTTCTGTTTTCTGTCCCATCATCAATAAACAATAGTGCCCAGTGTCACTGGAAGCTGCGGGTAACCATTCGTCACACTGTCTTTACCACGTTTCACAGATTATGTTGATTATGTGCAGAAGGAGCAGCCTTCACAATTCTTTCTTCTGTTATTCTGGGGCAGATTAGTGTGTCCAAAAATGCTGTTCCTGAGCTGCTCCAAAGGGGTTTTTAGACATAATTTGGTCCTTTGCATATTCTGGGATAGCTTATGTTTTATTGTTTGTTTGTTTGTTTTTCATTAAATCTGTTCTCAAGTTAAGATATGCTTACTTCCTGATATGTTTTCTCAGTTGGATGTTGTGAACAGACATTTCTTTACCGTAGAAAGGATCCTATGATCATCCACAACTGTTGTCTTTCCTGGACGTCCAGGTCTCCTTATGTAGCGGAGCTCAGTTGCTTAGGCAACCATCTATTGTATTTAGCAGTCCCTCATATTATTACCTCCCATTTAGTAGTTTCTTAAATTGCCAAAATTGATATAAGTTTGACTCTAATCTTGAAGTTGAACTTGTTTCACTTGCGCTGATCACATGCTGTGAGTTCACATCAACAGCTTACAAATGCAACTACTGGAATAAAGAAAGACCTTTTACATTTTTAGTTAGTGAAGAAATAACATAAAAATATAACACATGCCTTTTTCATAGACAGGTGTATTTTGTGTGTGTGAATTACACTGAGGCCATGGAAAGAAGGCACTGTGTACAAAAATGACTTCAGTTTCTCAGCGATGAATGCACTATTTTGTTTCACTCCCCAAATGCAAACTGAGACTCTGCACTTAATCCAAACTCATTACACGTGCATCCATAGGCTAAATCTGACTGTTGTCACGTCTGGTAGCGTGATTTCATTTTGCCAAGAAGGCCAAAACTTGATCATTTGCAAACCTTCTGCATTACAAGCGTGCAGATGGGCTGCAAACCCGAGCAGCTTCAAGTGTTTCACTTGCGTTTTTCAGTTTTTCTTTTAGTTCTGAAAAAGTTCAAACATGCAGCACGTACCTAAAACTTCACCCCGTGTTCTTGAAAACGTCACGCACATCTCTCACATTTGACTGCACTTGTTTTAAGTTACACATGAAACTGCATGGTTATAGTTGGAAGTGAAAAATGAGCAGTTCAGTTATTTGGGGTGAAAAACACAGAAATGGTTTGTGACCTTTTGTCAGTGCTTGTCAACTCGCCCTGTGCTTGCTATCTCCCTTCCCAGGTGAAGAGGAAGGGGATGGCTACGAGACCGATCACCAGGACTACTGTGAGGTGTGTCAGCAGGGCGGGGAGATCATCCTGTGCGACACCTGTCCTCGAGCGTACCACCTCGTCTGCCTTGAGCCTGAGCTGGACAAGGCCCCCGAGGGCAAGTGGAGCTGTCCCCATTGTGTAAGTACAACTGCTCCTGTTTTTTATTTTCCCGTCTCCTTTGCATCGTTTTTATTCCACAACTTATCTCCGAGCTGCGTGGCTACCTGAGCAGCAAAAACACCTGTAATTGTTAATTAAAGCTTGTTTTCTTGGAGGATCAGATGAGTAGAAACCCTTTAAGCTTATCAGAAATCTGAGCGGGGAAGCGGCTACGTGCAGACATCCTGCCTCAACAAAAAACTGTCGCCAAATGTGGGTGTAATCTATTCAGCAATGGCACAAATATTGCTCAGTGCTAATTTCTAGATGCTGCGAAGTCTTGGTATCAGATCTCTGAGATTAGTCAGTTAAGGTGCTGTGAAACTGCTCACTAAATTGCTGCATTAAATCCACTGTGTAGAATTTTATGTGATTGTTTCGACTGGTTTAGCTTTTTAGTTTCTTTATGAGTCACGTGTTTTTATCTGTAGGGACGACCTGGTATTGATATCGAAAGTGTGAACAAAGTGAGCGATACTTGCGCTTAAATGTCATTTAGCTAACTGACTGGAGGAGCGGAGAAAAAGAGGGAAAGGGCATGCACTGGTGACAAACAGGAAGCTGAAAAGAAGCTTTTTACCTGCTGTTTATTCAGCGCAAGTGTCAGGTTTATCTGAGTCAAGCATCCCTGAATACCAAGAAGTGGTAGACTGGCATCGAATTTGAAGGAGAGCTGTATCAGAGCAGTATAACTGTCACACTCAAGGTGTTTGTTGACGTGCTAGTGAGATACTTACACTTTGAAAGGGTTGGGGATTTTTTCTGGTCCTTTATTTTTGGAAAATTTCGACTCCCCCGAGTAGGTGCTATAGCACAGTCAAAATTTCCACTTCATTAATCGTGAACATTTCAACAATCAAATCAAATGCCATGTTATAATTATGTATGCATTATTCAAAAAGCAATGATTTGTAATGCCGTGTAACCATTCTGCAGTTTGAAAGTCACTGGTTCTTGCAAATAAACGATTTCACATTCTCATTTTATTCTGCACAGCAAGGCGAAAAGCTGCTTGCTTTCCTCCGGAGTGTTAGCTCCCTATATGTCACCAGGCTACATTTACAAATTGGCAAATGCCGGTTTTAATATCGTACAGTAGTTGCCAAAGCTGTGTTTTATATAAGCTTGGGTCTGTAGTGACTGAGATAGCAGACATTTACTTTAGCTGTCAGTGTTGCACAGGGATAGTAGACCCCAAATATGGGTTACATACTGCAGCTGTTACATAAATCAGGTATTTCTTTTTTTAACCTTTATTCACCCAGAATAGGCTCACTTGGAGCAGTGGTCTATTTTCCACAAACTCCATCCTTCACAGTCACGGAGGCCTACTTAAAACAGCACCTGAGCAGCTCCAGCAAAGGTCCTTCTCCCGCTTATCTTATGTCTCACAATCACATTCCCACTTAAGGCTAAAAGAGTCAATGGGAGCCAGGATTCTCAGTGCAATGAACAGCTGGCGACATTAGCAGCTTAATTTCTTTCTGTGAGTCATTAATATGTAACCACAAAATTCTCAATAAGCATCTTGTGGTTGTTAAAAGCTCCTTTTACTTCATGTGTTCAGGATGTTCCTCAGTTTAACAGTTTTGTTTTCTCTCGCTTTCTTTCAGGAAAAAGAGGGAATCCAGTGGGAAGCAAAAGACGAAGACTTTGAGGATTTTGAGGAGGACAGCGAGGACAGAGTGATATCAGAGGTCGGCGTGAGGGTCGCCACTGGGGCGGAGGAGGAAGATGACGACCACATGGAGTTCTGTCGGGTGTGTAAAGACGGAGGTGAGCTGTTGTGCTGCGACACCTGTACGTCTTCCTACCACATCCACTGTCTGAACCCACCGTTGCCGGAGATTCCCAACGGAGAGTGGCTGTGTCCACGATGCACGGTCAGTTGATGCTCTTGTCACAGTGTTTTTTTTAATCTATACCTCACAGATTTCCATCTTCTCGCTTAAATAAACTGATGTGATTTTAAAAATGCATTTTTGCTCCAGTGTCCGCCAATCAAGGGACGTGTCCAAAAGATCCTCCACTGGCGATGGGGTGAGCCTCCACCTCCCATTCCTGTTCCACCCGCTCCCGACGCTCCACCCGACGCCCCACCACCGCCACCAATGAAAGGCAGGGCAGAGAGGGAGTTCTTTGTAAAGCTGACCGGACAGTCCTACTGGCACTGCACCTGGATCACTGAGCTGCAGGTGAGTCTGAAAGTCACAACCACAAATAATGGCAAGTCTGTTTTCTAGGGATTCCCCCTCTTCGGTCCAAATATTTCTTCTTCTTCTTTTTTTTAGCCACACACATGTGTCAGAGTAATGGACCAGACAGCACACATCTGTCTTTTTAATCAAGCTCCTGCAGCCTAATGTACATCCCTTTGACAACATGCCGTAGCAAAAATGTTAATAAAGTAATTAAATTAAATTCACAGTATTGCTCCCTATCAAATAACTGATATTTCTTATATACACACTGGCCATCAGGTATACCAGTACAAAAATATCTAAAAAGTCAACACATGGCAGCAACTCTATGCCTTTAGACACGTAGACACGATGTGGACTTCCAGCACCTTGTGGAATCTGTGCCGTGAAGAATTAAAGTCGTTCTGAAGGCTAAACTGGGTCCAGCCCAGCAAGGTGTAACCACTGAAGTAGCCGTCTCAGGTAGTCAGCCTGGTTTGTTGTTGTTAAAAGACATATTTAAACTTACAGAGTTAGAGTTTTACTTGTTACATGTCCTTCAGAGGTTAAAATGCAGTTGTGTTTTGACTCTAGCCTGGCTCATTAGCTAATAACCACAAAAAATAACTTTTGCTTGCCCACCCTGGAGGAGAAGTATGAAAGAGAAAGCCCACACCAGACCTCCCACCTTGTTTGGATTGCTGTTACACTGAAACTATGTATATCATGTGTAACTGTTGCTTAATCATCTCTGTGGCTGCAGCCGCTTCTCGCACACTCTTCCCTCAACAAGGGACCTACTTCACACACAGGCGTCTTAAAGGGGACAGAATGGGCGCTATCAGGCGAACCACGAGTGCAGCGCATGCGATTATCTGCATAAGCAAATGCTCGACCCCAAGAATCTTAAACTGATCCTTGGAAGCTTTATTCACAGGGCGGTCCTACTGTTTACACATATTTTAGCGACTGTTTTTACAGCCATAGATGGTATTTGTAAATGAACGTACATCATCACCATCACTAAAGATTATTATTCCCTTAAATTTCCTTTCTACTTTAAAAACTGCACTCAGCATGTCATTTGCAGTGTTTACTCAGCATTTTTGTATTCACCAGATTTATGGAAAATACACAAAACAGCAAAAACTGCTTTCTACATTTTTTAGATTGTTCTCCTGTGTTGAGTCTCTAATGCTTCAGATTTAAAAGATCTAACAATGGAAATCAAACCGTGGCTGAAATATAAACAACTGCTCTCCATATTTAGAATACAATTTATGACGAGGGTCACGTTTTTCCAAGGCTAAACAATGAAAAAAATGGTTTTGAAAACCACAAATCTAGGACGTCCTCACCTGAAAAATGATCATCTGACCTAACTAATGTCTTTGTCTCATCAGCTGGAGATCTTCCACTCGGTCATGTATAGAAACTACCAGAGGAAGACGGACATGGACGAGCCTCCCAGCTTGGACTACGGCTCGGGGGGAGAGGATGAGAATGGAGTAGGAAAGAGCGAGAAGAGGAGGGCCAAAGACCCCCAGTATGCCATCATGGAGGACAAATACTACAGATATGGCATCAAGCCCGAGTGGATGATGATTCACCGGATCATCAATCACAGGTAAAGAGCCGTGCACACAAGCACGCAGAGGTCAGGTTTGTGAAGGACCACTAACTGTGATCATGTGTCTCCCTGCTAGTGTGGATAAGAAGGGGATATACCACTACCTGGTCAAGTGGCGAGACCTCGCCTACGACCAGTGTACATGGGAGAGAGACGACATGGATATCCCCGACTTTGCAATTTACAAGGCCAGCTACTGGAAACACAGGTATTTGTTTTTAATGCGGTATTTCTCATTTATTAACCTCCTAAAACCATTTTGCATTACAAGGGCCTGATATGCACTTACGAGGACATTACACTGCCACCTGAAATGTTTCGTGTTTCATGCTCTGAAATCTTTTACTTTTTTGACTTTGAAGTGATGCTAACAGTTTCAGGAAGACGTATGCCTGTAACAAATGAACCATATTGCTCAAAGGGGCACAACTGCTGTTTCTCATTTTGTTTTTGTACTCAGGAAAAATCCTGCTGTGTTCAGACACCAAATAAAGAGTTTTGCACATCAATTGCGACTTTATAATGTTCTATCGAAATTTAATGCAAATCTCCTCATATGTGGATATAACTTTTCTCAGAAACTACATCAGGTAAAAAGATCATTCGTTGTTTTTACATTCATCAGGTCTCAATCAGCCCAAATAGCAAAGAGAAATTAAAATTTCGTGCAATGAAAAAGTTCGGGTCTTAGGAGGTTAAAGCAAGTCCGCTGGTGTTTTTTAGCCGCTTCACAGAGACCTGCCCTACGTATTCGTGCAGTCTCATCTCCCTTTGATGAATCGGATCCCTGCTAGAGTGAACAGCTTAGTGTCAGCGACGTGGCAATAATTCTGCTGCTGTGTAACAGGGACGCCATAATGAAGGAGGACCCAGACAAACCCAGGAAGATAAGGAACAAGAACTCAGATGAGGGTGAAGATGAGTCTCCAGGCTCACCACTCACTGATGTGAGTAAACTGTGGCTTTGCCCTCAGTATTGTAAAGTGTGCAGCTGCTGTCTGCTGTTAGCCAGTCACTCTTTTTTGTTATAAAGTTATTAAATGTTTCTTATAAGAACAATCACATACTGAAATTCAGATTTACATTTTTTATATGCTATACTGTAAGGATTCCCTTACAATGTGTTCCCTTTATTTTTGTGTTAAATTGTACACATTTAAGGATCTTTATTGTATAAAAGCACACTACTGGTGAACTGACTTCGATTATTTTTACTAATAGTTTTACTAAAGCTGTCCGATGCACCATGGGAAAAAATCAGCCAGAAACTCAGACCGAGAATCCCGACAGCCAAGAATAACCACACTTTCCAATATTTCTCATTTTGCATATCTAAGCCTCTCTCTTGGTAATATTGCTCAAAACTATCTTTGAAAATGTAGATTATTGAACAGTTTCTGATTCATAACCTCATAATTGGCCAGCGTGGAGAGGTTTGTAAATCTGACAACTCAGTAGGTTACATAGGAGTTTAAAATCTGTACCATAAGTGCATCTGCTAAAAATCTCGGACGAGTTCAAATCCCAGTGATTGCCTGGGATTTTTCAAATTTATACCGCAGTCACAGGAAACACTACGAGGAGGCTGAGTGGTAGCATTGGCGACCGCCAGTATTTTTTTTATCATGTACAAATCTGTGTGCATTAAACCACGATAAGTCAAAATACAAACAAACAGACACAATTTGACCTTTCAGTCAAAACCTTTACAGAAAATAAACAAAGACTGATGAATGAAATTAGTTTTTTCTTGGTAATCCAGATGTTTTCAGGAAATGTAAAGGAATTTCCATCCATCCATTCGCTTCCGCTTATCCTTTATCAGGGTCACGGGGGAGCTGGAGCCTATCCCAGCTGTCTTAGGGCGAGAGGCGGGGTACACGCTGGACAGGTCGCCAGTCTGTCGCAGGGCTAACACACAGACAGAGACAACCATTCACTCCCACATTCACACCTATGACAATTTAGAGTTTCCAGTTAACCCAGTCGTATCTCCTCACCGTTTTCTCATTTGTTCCCCTCAGCCTACAATAAAATACGAGGAGCAGCCAGACTTTGTCACGTCAACGGGCGGCACGCTACATCTGTACCAACTGGAGGGCCTGAACTGGCTTCGGTTTTCCTGGGCTCAGGGCACTGACACCATCCTGGCGGACGAGATGGGGCTGGGAAAGACCATCCAAACCATCGTCTTCCTCTATTCACTTTTCAAAGAGGTGCTGACCTTATCTCTGCTTTTTTCCTTTAACGTTGTTTAAAGTCTCGCTGTGTAACACGGTACTGATTTCCCTCTCTGCTCGCTTCAGGGTCACACTAAGGGTCCATTTCTAGTCAGCGCTCCACTCTCCACCATCATCAACTGGGAGAGGGAGTTTGAGATGTGGGCCCCCGATTTCTACGTGGTGACGTACACGGGAGACAAGGACAGCCGAGCCATCATCAGAGAGAACGAGTTCTCCTTTGATGACACGGCCGTCAAGGGAGGAAAGAAGACCTTCAAACTGAGGGTAAGGAGGGATCGTTAGCAGTAGCGGGAAAACACGATACCGACAGTGGCGTCCACTCATCCTTCCTCCCTTGTTTGTCCTCCTGCAGCGAGAAGCTCCTATTAAATTCCACGTGCTGCTGACCTCCTACGAGCTGGTGACCATCGACCAAACGGCGCTGAAGTCTATTGACTGGGCCTGTCTGGTGGTGGATGAAGCTCACCGCCTTAAGAACAACCAGTCCAAGGTACAGCAGCTACTGCATATGAGTCCACATTAACGCACTTCACCTCTCTCTGGTGGCCAAACTATGCAATGGCAACACTTTAGTCCCACAGTACTTAACTACTTTCATAGGTCGTTTAATGCACTTTATCATGAGAGTAATAGATTAAGTATTAGCTGTACTTCTTCAGGAAGTTGGGGTCCATGCCATAATGACTTAATTACAACTAATTATAAGATCTATGCAATATAAGATATTTACTTACAGTATAAAACACCTTAAGGCGACTATTGTTGTGAGTTTGCACTATAGAAATAAAACTGATGTGAAATTAAGTCAAATATGTTTGTTTTTTAATGATGTGGAAAAGTTTAGAAAAATCCACTGAGAGTTAAATAACGCTGAGCTTCCTTATTTGTGTTTCCAGTTCTTCAGGCGTCTGAACGACTACAAGATCGACTACAAGCTTCTGCTCACAGGAACTCCGTTACAGAACAACCTGGAGGAGCTGTTTCACCTGCTCAACTTCCTCACACCTAACCGCTTCAAGTAGGACTTCTTTCTTTGTAAAGCACACACCTTCACACTACATGAACACCTAATTTTAAAAGGGGGGTCCTACAAGAGTAGCTTTGCATGAGTCGTCATTAATTAAAAAAATAATGAATCTGTTCTAGCTTTTGGTGCAGCCCATTCACTTCATCCCCTGTTAGAAAAAGCTGTTTTACCTACTCTCTGTTAAGTGTGTCATATTTAACACATGAGTTTTTATGTGTTTGTGAGAGTGTAGAAGTATAATACAAATAAATCTCATGTATGCAAATTAATATTTAACTAATTATAAAATGGTCAGGTGTTTGAACAAACACTGACAATTTTCTAGCAATTATAAAGAGTGAGGCCACACTCTTGAAAGGCCACTTTCTTCTGATTGGCTGCCCCTCGTCTGGCTCCCTCAAACAAAAGCTTGTAAGCGTTGCGTCCATAGAAGCAAATGAAGCTGATATCTGTTCAGCACAAAAGTAGAAAAGATAGTAACTGAGTGTTTGGAGTAGTCTAAAGCCTAATGCTTAGGTTTACAGGGGTTACTATTATGTACACGTATCTCATTACCTGTAAACAGTAATGTGCCCAGTACTTGTAGCTCTACTAATTCATCTGTTCTTATTTCTCGTTGCAGTAGAATTGTCTATGATAGATTTTCTTCTCTCTCTCTTTGCAGTAACCTCGAGGGCTTCCTAGAAGAGTTCGCTGACATTTCCAAGGAGGACCAGATCAAGAAGCTCCATGACCTGCTGGGGCCTCACATGTTGCGCAGACTGAAGGCCGACGTCTTCAAGAACATGCCCGCCAAGACCGAGCTGATTGTCAGAGTGGAGCTGAGCCCTATGCAGAAGTATGACACTGACAAATGTAGATACAAATCTACGTTTGTAGCACTTAGACGAGCATCTTCCGTAGCCTAAAACCAAGGTCAGATTCAACTGAAAGGGTGTGTTTGTGTGTACAAGTGCGACAGTTAGTCTATACATCCTCTGTTGTTTGTAAGTGTTTGTTGGAGGGGAGAAAAAGGTTTTAAAAAGACTTCATCTTGATCTACACATTATATAAACATTGTAGAAACAAGAGGAGCCAGGCATTAATCTGGAGTTGGTACCCCTCTGCACTCTCCTGGGAAGCTTTTGCACATGTTGGAGCCTGTCTGTGGGATTGTTGTCCGTTAATGCAGAAAAGCATTTGGGCGGTCAGACACTGATGTCAGATCAGACGGGCTGACTCTTTCTAATTCATCCCAAAGGTGTTCGGTAGAGTTGAGGTGTTCCCACAAAGCTGGAAATACAGAATTATCAACAAATACTTACTGAAGAGTTTGTAAACTCTTAGATTTTTTCCCATGATTTCCTTTCTTTTGGTTTCTTTTCTTGGAGACCAAAATGTGTCACTACAAACCACATGAGAACATTCAGTCCTCTTATTGGTCGGATGTGTTCAGAGCAGGAGCAACATTGTTCTGGACTAGTGAATAACATGGAGCAGTTATTCCTAACATTTGTATTCAATATACCTGACTGCAACAAGATCGGCTAGAGATTGGATCACGTTTTCACCATAAACCAGTTGCTCGCTCATCCAATGGTCTTGTTGTTGTTATTTCGGTCCTCACTCATGTGCGATGACTTTGTTCACATCTGCACAAATGAACCACATTAAAGCGAAAAATGAACCAGCTGTGCATCTTAAAACTGAACAGCTGGCTCCTGGAATTCCTCCACCAGTGTCAGTGGGACTCAGTGAAATGCGAGAATTCAAAGATTTAATAGACGTCGTATTGTTGTTGACGTCGTGTTGTTGACGTCGTATTGACACACTCCTAATCATTTCACGATTTTGTGTTTTTCTTGGATTTTCTTAAATGCAGGAAATACTACAAGCTAATTCTGACCAAAAACTTTGAAGCTCTAAACTCGAAAGGCGGAGGAAATCAGGTCTCGCTGCTCAACATCATGATGGACCTAAAGAAGTGCTGCAATCATCCCTACCTCTTCCCCGTTGCCTCAATGGTGAGAAGAAACAAAAGGACACTTTTGTCTTTGGGGATTCTTGATCCACAGAAAGAGTAGATTTAATGCTGCTTAAGTTTCCTGTATTATTTCAGCATTTACTCCAAGATTTGCTTTAAATGAATAGCAAATTGCTTAACAGGGACACCCTGTGGTAATGTGTGGAAGAGCTCCTGTGTCATACTGTATCTTCTTTGTGTTTGTAGGAATCCCCGAAAACACCCAGCGGTGCTTATGAAGGGTCAGCCCTCACTAAGGCCTCTGGGAAACTGACCCTGTTGCAGAAGATGCTGAGGAAGCTGAAAGAGCAGGGACACCGAGTGCTGGTCTTCTCACAGGTACGTCTTCACACAGACACAAACGAGCGCGCATTCACACACGCAAACACCAGATGGGTATCTCCCTGCGCAGATGTTAAATTGGTCTCGTGACATCTCCAGAAGGCTCAGCGGCAGGCTGTGATTCCAGCTGTGCGGCTGCACGGGTAATCAAGTATTCATGAAAACACATGCCGGTGTCTCTCTCTACCTCTCTGTCTCCTCCGTTTTCAGATGACTAAAATGCTCGACTTACTTGAAGATTTTCTGGATTATGAAGGTTACAAGTACGAGCGAATTGATGGAGGCATCACGGGAGCGCTGAGGCAAGAAGCCATCGACCGCTTTAACGGTGAGACACAGGATCAAGTGCGGTAAGCTGTCCGTGAGCTCAGCTAAGGATGAGAAGGTGTCACGCTGTCTTGCAGTACTCTAGAAAGACTCATTAAATTGACAGAAATAACAAAAATGCTGCGACAGACTAACCGAGAAAGTTTGCTGATTAAAATATAATTTAAAATGTTTTAAAACGATACGAGACAGTTATACCAATAGGCTGTATGTACAAGACTGACACAGGCAGTAGTCAGTGAAGTCATGTGTTTCTGCCACATTTATTTTA